>NW_024546078.1:97500-426726 GCF_018152505.1 Drosophila elegans | reverse complement strand
TTTTGTGGATTTAAGTGTTCATTTTCGATTTGCACGGCAGAGCCATGTGATTCAGAAGCATTCCTTCTACTGTTTTGATCAATGAACACAAGGGGGTTTAAATTCAAACCAAAGGCATCCATAAAATCCCTATCCAAAACCACGTCATGACTCATAGACCCTTGGGCTACAACAATAAACTCAAAAGTAAATTCACTTCCATTCTTTTAACACAAGCAAAGCGTTTTCCATAAGCGTTAAGATGACTGTGATTTAAATCGAAAAATGTTATATTTAATTTGTCCATCGTTACTTTAGCTGGGACCAAACATTGTTTAATGAACGAAAAGCGATTCCAGAGTCTATGAGACATTCTCCAATCAAAGGGAAGTTTAAATTTTGTACGAAAAAAAATTTAAACAACGAAACAAGATCCAGGCTCTCTCTTGGGCTTGCGACAGTCTTTGGCGTAGTGACCCCTCGAGTTGCAGTTCCGACAGCGATCGTCACTTTGTCTCCTTTCCTTGGGAAGCATATGTTTGCGAATGCCTGTCGCATATCCTCTGGGTTTCCAAAGTGTTGGGCATATAGCCAGCGTTGAGCGTTGCTCTTCATCATGCGCATGCACTCCATGTCCAGGCCATAGATTCGTCCAAGGTTTTTAAGCTTTTTAACCCAGCTGCGCGCGCAAACCTTTCCGTCGAAATCCATTACGGCCTCCTTATTAAAGTAAAAACTTCACTTAGTTGGTTTTACATATGAAATTTTTTTGTGTGCATATATCCTAGCCAAATATACGTTGCAAGATCGAGTGCAGTTGGGTGACAGCTTGCATTGGCCACAATGGTCAAAAACTGTACGCGCAAAGTCTTCTAGATAAAGTGATTAAATTATATTTGGTTTTAAAGACGTGTGTTTTTTAAGAATTAATTTATGTTATCCGAACTGCAGTTTTAGCAATTTATTCAAACTTCATGAAGCTCTAGCATCTATTTATTAGTCAACTTAACCGTATAACAAAAGGGAGTCCATCTGAACCGGAAAATCTTGCTTTCATATTTGGAGGATTGCACCGATTTAAATTGTATACCTTAATTTGCATTAAAAATCGCAACGCGATTCTCTCATCTATCGTCTCGTTCGTCGTTGCCGCTGCGAGCTCATTGCCATCTTCATCGCTCCGTCAGTGTCGCTACCAGTGCTGCCAGATTTTGAGAGATAAAAAAAGCTAGATTGAAGAAAAAAATAAGCTAGAATGAGCTAAAAATTAAAAAAATTAAGCTAAAAATAAGCTAACCATGGAAAACATTAAAATAGTTGATTTTTTACTTTTATTGATATTATATTTATATAGCTATTAGAGCAAAGAAATAATTTCATCGACTTCATCATTCGATTCCATATATTTAGCGGATGAGCTGACTAAAGCGAATTATTTCGTTGGAAGTATGTAGTCATGGCAACATTTGCCATGACGTCGCAGTCCATATCTATAACATAAAAAAAAAATACTTAGTATATGTTAAATAATTTAAAATTTCAAAAACAAACCTTATTCTTAAAATTGCGTTCAAGCTTTTTAAATTCATTTTGTTGCGCAACTTTGTTTTGACCATGTTCATTTGGCTGAATACCCTCTCAACCGCAGCATTCGACCATGGCAGTGAAAGAATGTGCAAAGCAAATAACGCCAGTTGCTCGAAAGCTTTGTTTTGGCCAGCATCCTTATACATCAAAACTTCTGACCAAAACTCTATAGTTATTTCCTTTTTTTCCCAATTAATAAGGTGGATTTTTCCAAATTGGGATACTATTTCATAAATATTTTCATATTTGAAATATTCCAACAACGAAATAATTTTATCTGGCGTTTAATTGCTTGTAGCATATTGCCAACGGCGAAAATATCCATTTGTTTTAGTACTTCAATGTTATCAGGAAGTCTGAAATTACGCTGCAGATTAATACATATCATAAACAAAAAATTTTTTGTTATAAATTTTTTAAGCCGAAATTAGCTAAATGAAATTTGAAATAAGCCAGATTTTAAGCTATATGCATTTCAAGTATTTTTCAAGCTATTTCATTTTAAAATATGCTAAATCTAGCTTGAAACAAGAAAGAAAGCAAACTTCGGCAAGCCGAAGTTCATATACCCTTGCAGCTATCGCAAGAATTAAATATTTTTGAAAACATTAAAATTATGATTTACTTGCGTATATGTTTAAAAACATTGAAGCTATGACGATTTGCAGCTTAATTATTTGATTGTTCTTTTATATAAGTTTATTATTTGTATGGGAGCTATATGATATAGTCGTCCGATTTTGATGAAATTTAAACCATAATTCTAAAATATTTAACCATTGCTATATGTCGAAGAACTAAAAAAAAATTAAAAAACAGCAAAGTTATAATTTTTTTTTCAATTATTTTTCCGATTGTTCCTATGGGAGCTATATGCTATAGTCGTCCGATTTTGATGAAATTTTAACCATAATTCTGAAATATTTAACCATTGCTTTATGTCAAAGAACTGAACAAAAACTTAAAAAACAGCAAAGTTATAATTTTTTTTCAATTAATTTTCCGATTGTTCCTATGGGAGCTATATGCTATAGTCGTCCGATTTTGATGAAATTTAAACCATAATTCTGAAATATTTAACCATTGCTATATGTCGAAGAACTAAACAAAAAATTAAAAAACAGCAAAGTTATAATTTTTTTTCAATTATTTTTCCGATTGTTCCTATGGGAGCTATATGCTATAGTCGTCCGATCCGGCTCGTTCCGACTTATATACTACCTGCAATAGAAAGACAACTTTTGGGAAAGTTTCATGCAGATAGCTTTAAAACTGAGAGACTATTTGCATATAAACGGACGGACAGACGGACGGACAGACGGACATGGCTAGATCGACTCTACTAGTGATGCTGATCAAGAATATATATACTTTATAGGGTCGGAAACGTCTCCTTCACTGCAAACTTCTGACTGAAATTATAATACCCTCTGCAAGGATATAATAAGCTAAAATGGCAACAATGGAACTTACAACAGCCAGCTCAACCGCTCTCGCCAGTGTTGCTACGTTCTCTGCAAGCACAGTTCTTCATCGTCGGTATTGAAGTTACAGTGAGCCCCTTAGATTCGTTGTTGCACTGTTGCCAAATTTCATCTGGCCAGTCACTCTTTTCGCATTCGCACTTCGACCGCAATTCGATAATTGTTTCACATCGAGATCCGTTATTTGGAGGACAGCTATGTTGAGACCAATGTCGCAATCAAAGATCAGCAGGGTAAGGAATTAAACAACACCTGAGCCAGAGCCATCGTCAACCCTGCCCACTTTCGATGGGAAATTTGCAGAGTATATAAACAACAACCCGTTCAATCAAATTATCGCTCGTGAGCTATCCATGACCAACCTGTAAAAGTTCAACCACTTGCTGAACAGCCTGAAGGGGACTGCACTGGACGCAATCAAGGCGTTCCCAATAACTGATAAGAACTTCCCAAAGGCTTTAAACCGGCTTATTAAACGATTTGATAATTCCACCCTCATATCTCTAGAAACCATCGCCGCACTGTTTAAACTCCAACCTGTCGAGAAATTCAATGCAACACAACTCAAAGGCTTAGTAGGCAAGGCGTCTGCTATGTTTTGGAGCTCTGAAATCCCTTGAAACCGCCTCAAATATTGCGCAGCCAGGACACCCGCAACAAATGGAATGAGTCTTTGAACTTTAAATACCTTCCGTCCTGTAAACCGTGTTCAAAGGTGCTGAAACGGCACTGTCAATTTTTGCAGTCGAGTAGCACCGCAACGCGGGGAACATCACACCCAGGCAACATCATTCGCAATCATTCATGCTACGTGTGTGCTATGCACCTCGACTAGTCCCAAATTGTTGCACTCAAGGCATTCAAACTGATGCCATAATCTGAGCGATTTAACAGCGCTAAAAAACATAACCTCTGCATCAATTGTCTCGGCATAGCTCAGTACCCATCAAAGAGTCGTTGCCGCATCTGCAACCTGGACCTTTGGGCCATAGAAAGAAGTCCCCGCAGCCGCGCAGATAACCTATCACAGCCAAGTGAACACAAATGCCAAATGCTATGGTTTTAGTCAGGGATGCGTCAGGAACGTACCGACTTAATTCCAGTTTAATCTCATCAACGAGGAATTCACCAATAAACTTCGGCTTAGGTAGGAAAAATTCAGCATGGGAATTCGCAGCGTAGGAGACTCTTTGACCAACACTAAGGACTTAGCCATAAAAACTTTAAAATTGCCCAGCACTGCAGTTCCCACTGCAATTACGGTTTAAATTATATCAAAATCGGACGACTATATCATATAGCTCCCATAGGAACTATCGGAACAAAAATGAAAAAAAATGTAACTTAGCTGTTTTTATACCCTTGCAGAGGGTATTATAATTTCAGTCAGAAGTTTGCAACGCAGTGAAGGAGACATCTCCGACCCTATAAACTATACATATTCTTGATCATCATCACTAGGCGAGTCGATCTGTCCATCTGTCCGTCTGTCCGTCCGTCTGTCCGTCCGTTTCTACGCAAACTAGTCTCTCAGTTTTAAAGCTATATGCATGAAACTTTCCCAAAAGTTGTCTTTCTCTTGCAGGTAGTATATAAGTCGGAAAGAGCCGGAGCGGACGACTATACCATATAGCTCCTATAAGAACAATCGAAAAATAATTTTAAAAAAATTAAAACTTTGCTGTTATTTTAACTTTGGTGTTTTTATTTTTAGTTCTTCGAGATATAGCAATGGTTAAATATTTCAGAATTACAGTTTAAATTTCATTAAAATCGGACGACTACAGCATGTAGCTCCCATAGGAGCAGTCGTATAGTTGCCATAGGAACTATCGAATAATAAAGCTGCAAATCATCATTGCTTCAATGTTTTAAACATACACGCAAGTAAATCATAATTTTAACGTTTTCAAGAGTATTTAGTTTTTGAAATAGGGTATATGAATTTCCGCTTGCCGAAGTTTGCTTTCTTTCTTGTTTATTATATATTAATTTTTCCGATTAGTAATAATATTTTTAAAAATTCTTTTTGACTTATTAACAATTTGACAATATAGAAATAGGCTTTTAATTCTGATAAAATCGGGAAACGATATCGTAGGATCGTCATAGTCTCAGTGCTTTTAAAAATATACGAAAGTAAATCATAATTTTAATGTTTTCAAGAATACCTAAATTTTGAAATAGCGACAAATGTATATATACTTTGGCTTGCCGAAGATAGGTAGAGCGCTTATTTCTGTTAACTCTAGTGTTCCATCGGAGATAGTTCAGACTGATAACCCCAATGAAGTATAATTTTTTAATGTAAAAGTTTCCTTACATGCCTTACCTATTTTTGAAACCTGTTCAGTTCAATATCTCCCCTGGCTCTGTCAATTTAATTTATGAACATCATTTGTCTGTTTTATCTCTGCTTTCTGACAGGGATCATTTAATCTCATTAATCTCCCAGATATATCTTGGTCATCTCCTACTGACTTACTTGTTTGCACGCCTTTGTCGGATCATGACGTTCATGATGGACTTTTAGATTATTACAACAAATTAGCGTAATCTGTAATTAAAATTTTTATTTGTTTTGGATCAGTCTTAGGCTGTTGTATCTAGAATTGACCCTCTAGTTGTTCCATAGGACCGATACCATCCCACAATGGAATTGACAACTTCCCTGCCCTGCCCTGACACATATTCCCATTCAGTTTTCGAGACTTAAACGAAATGCTTCAGTAAATGCGACTTTAATAAATTAAACTACTTGATTTCCGAATAAAACTGAACAGACTTATACAATTGCATGGATATGGAAAATGCCACTGAATTATTCTATAGCCTTTTAAACACTTTTTTAATAAATGCGTTCTTGACAGTCTTCCCTCTGGACATAACAGACCTCCGTGGTTTACACAACAGCTTCAAAGACTAAAATACCTAAAAACAAACACAAAAAGTACTAAATGACGGGCAAGCCATTTGATTTTTTCGAAATATGTGGTTGCTCGATCGGATTTTATTGTTCTTAACAGTCAATGCTATTCTATCTTTTGATCCGATGTAAAACCGAATTTTCAAATAATCCGAAGCAATTTTATAACTTTGTAAACGTCAAGTGAAAAAACTCCGCATTACCTTTGATTACGATTAAGCTCAACTGAAGCGTCTACTGACTCAGAAATGGCTGATTTATTTGCCAAGTTCTTCCAAACTACCTATAGTGTGGATTCTTGTCTAAATTTATTTTACACTTACAATTTAAACAAGTCAAATTGTATTTTTTCTTCGGTAATAACAGAAAGTTATTTTCTAAAGAATTTGAAGACCACAACAACAACATACTCTCCAGGGCCGGACGCGCTTTCTGGGTGCGTGCTTAAGTTTTGTGTCTCTACTATTTGTAAACCGATTCTTAAACTGTTTCAATTGTCTACCTCGACATCAGGTTTTCCAACTATCTGGAAAGATTCTTTTATTATTCCACTCCATAAAAAGGGAGAAAAGGATGTTCAAAATTATGGAGGTATTTCTAAATTGTCTGCAATACTTAAAGCATTTGAGCGCATTATTACTTCTCATGTGCAACATTTGTGCTTCTGACTAATATCACCTTATCAACATGGTTTTTTTAACGAAGGTCTACCACTAACCTACTTGAATTGACATCTATTATAGTTAAAAGATTTAACAATAATATAGGTATACAGATTTTAGTAAGGCTTTTGATTCTATTAACCAGAATCTTCTTTTATTTATTTTCGAAAAATCTTTTAGCTTGGATTTCAATTTATTTGAATGGATGAACGCAGAGGGTTATTTTTGTGGGACTGGGTTGTGATATCGTTTTAGAGATTTACACAATCCCACTTGATGTATTTTATTATATTATAGATATAGTTTTTAAATGAGTTATAAAGATTATTAATGGATTACAAATGAATGATATACGTCGTTATTGGACAGCGTCATTTCTCCTACGTCTTTTCCTTGCTCGTCGTGAAATCGTACTCCCATTTCCTCTCGTTGTTTTTAAAAACGCAGTTCAAATATGATTCACGTGACGTGGGGTGCCTCACTGGGGACGCATTGCTATTAACTTTATTTATCAATGATCTTCCTTCTGGCATAACACATTCTCGAGTATTAATATATGCTGATGATGTTAATCTTTGTTTGTCCTAAACAATTTGCAATCGGGTTTCGGCTTACAGTCGGAAATTGATTGTTTTCAGAGATGGCCATATGGTATTTGGCAAAGTATGTGAACAAGGTGCGGTTACAAAAGGTTACGAAATGTCACAGCCGAGAAAGCGCACGGCTCGCAACGCCGCAGAATTCATTGAGGAACTCGATGTTCCGACACATGCATGTGCAGAATGCGTTTACCGTTTTTTTGTTTGATTTTTTTTTAGCGGTAACCCAGTCGGAAGTTAGAGAACGCATTCCAATAAAAAAAGCTTCTTTCATACATGCTTTGCAAGCGAAAAAGAATGTAAGAAGCTATAAAGAAGCATTTTTTATGCATTCTAAAGAGTTTTTGTGAAATCGTCCCTTCTACTACAATGCATAAAAAAGCCTTCTTTTGCAATGTAAAAAAAAAAATGAAACCCGAACGATGTCGATCGTCCGATATTTTTGAGATCGTGTTTTTCACCGAAAATCTCGCTTACCAAAGAACGCAAAAAGAAGTCTTGTTTTGGAATGGACAAAAAAATGGGAAACAAATGTAATCTATTTTTCTTAATGAACAGCAGCGACGTAAATATATACACTTTTTATCTTTATAAACAATATCAGAACGCTTTGTTATGTTGGTGGTATATGACTTGTTAAACTTTTTCTAAAATTAATTCTGTAAAAATATTAATATTTAACTTTATTAATAATAATATTTAATATATTTTATAATGTATTAGAAAATTATTAATTTGACGCAGTTTTTTATATATTTTAATTTTAGGTAATAATATATACAAGATTACATGATTCCTTTTTAAAGCGTTTTGAATTATTATTTTACATTTGCCGGCGCTATAGTTTCCTCCGCCACTGTATACACAAGGAGTAACCGAACAAAACGGTACTCTAAAAAGCAAACGACAAGAACAAAAGGGAAAAGGCAAGAAAGCGCGCGGCCTTTTTCGTTTCTTTTGCATTTCTCGCCACTTGCATTTTGATTTTCAATTGAAATAGCTGGTGTTTGATTTGATTTGTGAATTGTGAAATTTATATATTCTTTGCGGTTTTAATTTTCAGGTAAGTATAGTGTTGATATAAACAAACTATAAAGGAGTTCCAATACTGTTCATAAAATAACATAACCAAACACTAGATTAATTAAAACAATATGTGATGTGTACCTGTGCCAAAAAAACATTAAATTTATAAACACTTATTAACAATCTTATATACAGTGTACGGTCAAAACAAATTGTTCCTAAAACTGTGTGTGGCTGTTAATCAAATAACTAAAAATAATTATTTATTTGAGCGTACACTGCAATAAGACTTCAGTTTCATTTAATAATAAATACATATCCATAAATTCTGTTAATTTAATTAATGCGTTTTAAATATTATTTTCGTTTAGTTCCAGAAGAACTAGTTCAAAACAAAAGGTAATTTTTATATATTTCATAAATTTAAATTTTGTGTTTTTTGAACTCGTTTCGTTTATTTGTGTGCTCTCTTTTTTCTCTCTTCGTTTTACTTCTACCTAGGGTGGACTTACATCTACATAAAAGTTGTGTTTTATTAGGGTGGACCTAAGAACACAAATTAAGTGAACAAAAATTTAAGAAAAATAAACATAAATTTAAATAAATAAACATTACATAAATAAAAAAATTTAATAACTTAATTGAAAAAAATATTATACAAAACAAACATAACTAATATAATTTAAAATGAGGGGAATGTCGCGGTCAACTATTCATCGCTTAACGAAAAAAAAAAGGAAGAGCTTCAGCAATCGGCTGCTAGAGCTCTTACTTTTGATACAGAAAATAATTCTGGAAATGAATGCCTATGTGAACCCGAATCGGATAAAAGTGCATCAAACTATTCTTATGAGTATGATACCTATGAATCTCCGTGAAAAATTATTAGAATGGTACCATAATAATAATGTTACTAGAGTTCATATTGATGCACTTTTAAAAACTTTTGAATTCGGAAAATCTAGATCTTCAATAGGATATTAAGTCCAAGTTTGATAATGGAGCTTAATTATGGCGGTACTAGGGACAGGGAAGGTTTTGCGTCCTACATTCATTTAAATGGAACATTATTCGGTAAGTGTTTTACAAACTTACAATCATATTTTAATAAAATTACATATTTCCTTCTCATTATTATATTTTATATTATATTTTCTCATTATTATATTTTCAGAGTCACAAAGAAGGGACGGTTACCGCTTCACCGACCATATTAAAGACCTTCGACTGGCCTTCTCAAGGGCCAAAAATAAAACTTACAAGGCTAAAAGTTTGGACAAAAAGATGAGAGAGGACGAAAACGGCCAGGAGTAATACAATAAGTTTTAAAGCATGTTTATATTAAAAAAAATTAAATAAATAAAAATTGGAATTGAAAAAAGAAACGGTTCCCAATAGCTTTTTTGGGAAGGATAATATTTGCATTCTTGGGTAAGACAATTAGAAGGCTAGTTTTGGAATCATACTTAATGTGTTCTTGGGGAAGGGATCAATATTCATTCTTTAGATGTGTTACGCAATGCTTGCTTTGGAAGCTATCCGGGAGAGTTCCCGAGGAACGTTTCTATGTTCATTCCAACAGTGCGCTGTAGAATGCTTCCTTCGTAAAGTACAAATGGAAGGGAAACCCGAGCGTTTCCGAAGTTGAAACTACCTTCCAATGGAACGCATTAAGACTCGTTCTTAGATCGGTTCTAAAAGAAGGCTTGCGTAAAAGAACGCATCCTGGAAGCGTGTTTTTTTCCGACTGGGAAGGCACGCTTAACATGCATGCATACAAGCATGTACATATACACAGCATGCGTATGTTGTTACATAACTTTACCACATTTACATTTATGTACATATGTACATAAGTTTATTTTTAGAGCGGTACTTACCAAATAGCTATGCTGCTGAAGCTAAAAATTAATCTTGGCATGATCTTAAATTTGAGGGTTAATCAAGTTGAACTAGATCGCGGTAAAATACACATTTAAATGTCCAATAACTCTAGAAGATATTTGTTTTTAAATATTCTCACACACTTACATACAAATATATGCATATATATCCGTTTACCGTTTCTAATGGCTTCCAAACAAATGCAAAATAAATCTAACGGCAATTAAGCGGTAAACGGACGCTGCACATAGATGCATACCAAGCCATGTATATATAACTAGCGTGAAAAGAAAAGCCTAAAACAAAATTATTGCAGAATTATTCACCCAATATCGTGTTAGAATCGCGATCCAGATTAATTATTTTAGCACTTCCCTATCTCTGAGTTGTGTTTCTGATTAGAGACGCGCGCGACTTTGGCATCGCTATAAAACTTTAGTTTTCACAACTTCACGACACATCTGTTCTCTTGAACTGCGACTTAGAAATGATGGCAGCGCCGTGCAATGCTGAATACGAAGAGAAGTGATCTGTATGTGTGTGTGAATCTGTTTCAAAGAAACAACGAATAAATGAGAAAAAAGTTCGCCAAAAATGAGCTTTTATAATTTGTTATACATATGTATGTATTTTCGCTTTTTAATTATGACTTTGTTTCATTTATTTAACATTATTTTTATTTAGGTGAAAACGTAATAAACATTTAATTTAATATTAATTTTGATTAATGATGATTACGTCTGAGATTTACGAGTTTCGTCTAAGTTAATGGAACAAAACAATAAATTAAAATATAATTTTTGTATTTATTTTTAAATAAACAAGAAAGAAAGCAAACTTCGGCAAGCCGAAGTTCATATACCCTTGCAGCTATCGCAAGAATTAAATATTTTTGAAAACATTAAAATTATGATTTACTTGCGTATATGTTTAAAAACATTGAAGCTATGACGATTTGCAGCTTAATTATTTGATTGTTCTTTTATATATTTTTATTATTTGTATGGGAGCTATATGATATAGTCGTCCGATTTTGATGAAATTTAAACCATAATTCTGAAATATTTAACCATTGCTATACGTCGAAGAACTAAAAAAAAAATTAAAAAACAGCAAAGTTATAATTTTTTTCAATTATTTTTCCGATTGTTCCTATGGGAGCTATATGCTATAGTCGTCCGATTTTGATGAAATTTTAATCATAATTCTGAAATATTTAACCATTGCTATATGTCGAAGAACTAAACAAAAAATTAAAAAACAGCAAAGTTATAATTTTTTTTCAATTATTTTTCCGATTGTTCCTATGGGAGCTATATGCTATAGTCGTCCGATTTTGATGAAATTTTAACCATAATTCTGAAATATTTAACCATTGCTTTATGTCGAAGAACAAAACAAAAATTTAAAAAACAACAAATTTATAATTTTTTTCAATTATTTTTCCGATTGTTCCTATGGGAGCTATATGCTATAGTCGTCCGATTTTGATGAAATTTTAACCATAATTCTGAAATATTTAACCATTGCTTTATGTCGAAGAACAAAACAAAAATTTAAAAAACAGCAAAGTTATAATTTTTTTCAATTATTTTTCTGATTGTTCCTATGGGAGCTATATGCTATAGTCGTCCGATCCGGCTCGTTCCGACTTATATACTACCTGCAATAGAAAGACAACTTTTGGGAAAGTTTCATGCAGATAGCTTTAAAACTGAGAGACTAGTTTGCATATAAACGGACGGACAGACGGACAGACGGACAGACGGACGGACAGACGGACATGGCTAGATCGACTCTACTAGTGATGCTGATCAAGAATATATATACTTTATAGGGTCGGAAACGTCTCCTTCACTGCGTTGCAAACTTCTGACTGAAATTATAATACCCTCTGCAAGGGTATAAAAATGCGAACCTTAAATCGGAATCGACTACAACTTTAAATTAAATATGAATGATAATTAAAGTGACAAAAATAAATTTAAAGTTTAAATTGTAACGTATATATGATTAATATTAAATTTGAACATTGAGCACTTTCAATATAATACTTTAAACATAGATATTAATACGAATAATGTTGGATTTAAATTTAAAAATATTAAATACCACATTTATTAAATATATTTCCTTAAGATTGAGCTATTAAAATATTATTGACAATATTAACTGAAATAAAGTTTTGTTCAATGTAAAAATCATTTAAAACTTACAATAATTTTTAATTTTCGTACTATAATTAAATATGACACATTCTTAATTTGACTATGTTTTTTTAAGTTTGAAAATATTCAATTTTAATATGATAAAACTTAAAACAAATTGACCAAAATTTAAACTCAATATTTACCACATTGTCTTTATACTCTTGTAGATTACTATTGCTTAATTTACCTACTCTTGTACATAAATCGTAGAATCATGCTTGGAACTATTTTAAATGCCCAATCTTGTCAAAAGTGATATTGACTTCATAGAATTGATATGCCGCTTAATTTTTAATGTGCCTTTTAGACCAACGCGCAACTACCAGCCTCTTAACTTGCTAAGATGTACCTCAAATTTTGGCCTGCATGAACCCTTTTGTGTTCTTTGTTATAACTATAATAATCATTATAATCAAATTTGCATTTCAAATTCAATCCCTGGCTAAGCTCCCATAGAAATAATAAAAATATATAAAATAACTATCTAATAATTGAGTTGCAAATCTTCCTAGCTTCAATGTTTTATATATACGCAAGTAAATGATAATTTTACTGTTTTCAAGAATATTTAATTTTTGAATTAGCTGCAAGGGTATATGAACTTCGGCATGCCGAAGTTTGCTTCCATTCTTGTTTATAAATCTTTTTACATGATGTTAATTGCGTTTTCCTCGCGAACTCGATAATAGTGGGCACACTATGCTAATAGGGGCCGAGCGTAACAAGCTCGTTCTGGGTTTCGTGGGTTTCGTTCGGTCACTTGTTTTTGGTGCATCAACATTCATCAACAATTAATAAATTAATTTAAAAAAACACTCAAAAAATTAACTGACAGAAAAATTAGAAAACATAGAATTTTTTGAAATGAAGACGTTTTGCTTTTATGTGGGTTCGTAAATTTGATATTTTACTTGCAGTCAGGTTTCCCCTTGCTCACCCAATGCGAGTAACTTTTGATTGTTAGAGTTAAAGCTAGCTTTTTCCCCCTAGACCGACCCTTACATTGTTGGAGTCATGCCATAAGTCCAGGATAACAATTTTAAATAATAATTATTTGGCCGCAAGCATTCGATTTGTTTAAGAAACATCTTGTTTCCAATGTGGGTTACCGACATTAAAGTTTTTCGGCAGAAAAGAAAACATTGGACTGGTGTCAAGACAACGAAACGCTATATGGCTACTCTATACAGTTTTTTGTTTCGGACCTTAGTGCTTGCATTTTAGTCGGAATTCTTTGAATAATACATATTTTTGTGTCCCTTGGGTTGAGAGAGGAAACAGGTAAATTTATATTGTGAATTCCCAGCATACACTTATCAATATTTCATTGTGCCATTGTGCAACTGATACTTGGCTTTATTATTATGCTTGTTATGTTCGTTTTATTCGGTACGGAAGAGTTTTCAGTATAGCTTGCCCAGATATCCAGCTCCACCTCTCCCCCTTCACCCTCGGTGTAAGGAAATATTTGTCTTACAATAAGGTATCTAGAAAAAAAAATGTCCATATTTGCATGCAAATTTAACAATACATGCATTGTGCAGCTTATTCTACTCTGAGCTACATTTTTCCACTGGATTTCAAAAAGTTCCAATCAGTAATGCTTTCCACAAGAATCAATTATTCGGCCAGTCTAGAATTTATTCGCAAAATCAATGCTGACATTTACGTAAAGAGCGCATGTTTTTAAAACCACCACTTAGTCAAGGGAATTTCGAAAACCCTTCATGGCAGCTATCAAAATTGACGAGCCGTGTTTAAGGCGTAGTGACGAAGTTGAATCTAATTCCCTCAAATAACTGCATGACGAGTCTCTTTGCCAAATAAGCTGCTACCACAACGAAGTGGCTTACAAGACCTAACAGAGGTCCGCTCAAATCATAAACCAATTACGAGTGCTGTAGAACAATACACGTCTCAAAACGAACTCTAAGTTATACCAGTTTGAGAAGCTAACAAACAAGTGAAAGCTAAACTAACACGTAGCTTGATAAATTGCTTGTGCGCTGGCAAAAAAGAGTTTCCGACTAAAAACTAAATTAACCAGAAGATGAACTAAAGTCGTCAAAAGAAATGTTCAACTTTTCACATTAGGCGGTTAGGCGGGCAGAGGTGCGGTCCATTTAAATGCTTGCCACGTCTCAAATGATGTGAAAACAGGCCCACAGACAAACAGGCTGGCAGACATTTACCCCAGACTTCACATATAGCTGATGGGGGCCAGGCACTCGGGCTCGTCTGCCTTGATCTGCGTGGGTCCCTAAGCTGATGCTAAATACCCTCACAACACGATGCCAGCAAAATATTTGCTGCACGTGGCAAAAATCTCACCAGCCCAGGGCAAGGCAGACTTGGATTGTTGCTTAATAAAATTATGAAGCACTCGGGTAAAGTTGATGGTTTAAAAAATGCAAAACGCTTAAAGTTTAAGTTTAATTGAAAACGAAAAACTCGATGCGAGTCAGACTGCAGATAAGGCATTAACTTAACTTTGTGTGGTCTAGTCCCCGCCAAACTTGCATTCCCGAGGTACTTATGCAAATGCTCAGCCCAATTGAATTTGTGTTATTTGGTTTTGCCGAAACTTGCCCTTGAACATTATTATCTTACTTTACATTAGCGTGCTGCGAAAAAAACAATGTCAAGTACACATAGGCAAATTAAATATCGAACTTGTGATAAATTAAAAAAAATTAATTTTATTTTTTATTTTACTTATTCACTATTACAAATTTTTCATATGTCAAACTTATTATTTAATGCTCTTCACTTGCACTTGTGTTCTTTCGTTTCCCGGTTGCAAAATCGGACTGCCTGGCTTTGGTTCAATGATCAATAATCAAACCTCGGCTTAAGAGACTTATCACAAAATCTAATAAAGAGAATCATCAAAAAGAATCGGGAAATAGGATGATGAAATTTGTCAATTTAATTTGAAATTGGAATTCTGCAGAATTGAAGTTCTGCTGGAAATTGGTGTTTAAATTAGCGGACTTGGGCTCCCTTTTTGGGGCTCTGGTGTTTACAATATCGACCCAGATGTAAACTGGTCTGGGTGGGAATCGATTGGGGGAGTTTCTTAAAGAAATAGCTGACCACGGTTTTATCTCGGAGTCAGTCAGAGTTATTTGGAAAGAGCTCTTGGCTTTAAGTTGTTTATAAATTCGGCATGGGCCATTAGTTTCTGATTATATTTATACCCTTGCAACGACGTGAAGGAGACAATTCCGACCCTGTAAAGTATATTCTTGATCAGCATCACTAGGAGAGTCGATTTAGCCATGTCCGTTTATATGCAAACTAGAGTCTCAGTTTTAAAGCTATCTGCATGAAACTTACCCAAAAGTTGTCTTTCTATTGCAGATAGTACATAAGTCGGATTGAGCCGGATCGGACGACTATAGCATATAGATAAATAAATAAAAAAATATATCTTTAAGGTTTTTAATTTTTTTTGAGTTCTTCAACATATAGTAATGGTTAAATATTTCAGAATTAAAGTTTAAATTTCATCTAAAACGGACAACTGTAACATAAAAATATTTAAAAAAAAAAAAAAAATGTAACTTTTTTATTTTGTAATATTTTTTGGAAATTCTTGTTGACTATTTAATAATTTGACAGTTCAGAATAACGCTTTTAATTTTATTAAAATCGGAAAACGATATCATATATGTAGTTGCCATAGGAACTCAAATAATTGAGCTGGAAAACATCATAGCTTCAATGCTTTTAAACATACAAGCAAGTAAATTATAATTTTGATGTCAAGAATATTTAATTTTTGCAATAGCTGCAAGGGTATATATACTTCGGCTTGACGAAGTTTGCTTCCTTTCTTGTTCAACGTAAATTCATGATCCATCGAGGATAATTTTTTTTGGGGAAAGGACCCTAACCGACTATAGTTTGCCCATCACACGTTTTATAAAGAGTCATAACGTTAGACTATTTATTTCTTCCAGGTTCAACCCTCCAATTCGAAATACATTGCTGTGGAATTTATTGAGCACGGACATGGTATAAGTAAATATCGTTTGCGCTTTTTTGAGGACCTTCCGCTGGATTAGCACTTCTACCTTCTAGTAATATCGCCGGAAACAGATCAGAGCATAAAAGTAAGTTTTAGCTAAAATTAAAAAAGTCTAAAAAGAACCCATTTTAATTTAAGGATGATTTATCATAATCTCGTTAACTTTGAATGCTAGAGATTTGGGATTTAAATTGCAATTTTCAGAAATGCCTACTCAACGCAAGTTAACGCCCACAAAACGAGAGAACCTATCATGTCACTCTTATTAATGGTAGAGCTTAGTTATAGGGCTGTGTAAGATGTGTTACGGTTTTTTTATCGGCAGTCACAAATTTCATATGGAATGAAAAGGCATCCAAAAAGATGCAAATTCATACACTAGTATTGCACATTTGTGTGATAAACAACCATTAGTTATGCACGGAAAATTCCGTTATTGCATTCGAATTCATACAAAAAGGGTGTTATACCCTCGCAGATATTATATTTTCAGTCAGAAGTTTGAAACGCAGTGAAGGAGACATTTTCGACCCTATAATGTATAAATCACTAGCTGAGTCGGTCTAGCCGTGTCCGTCTGTCGCCCGTTCGTTTCTACACATACTCAGAAATTTCTCTTTAAAATCCAGTAAAATCGACTTTGAATTTTCGCCAAAGGCGAGTCACCTTCATTTGATTTAAATGGTGAATCCTTTTTTCAAACAAGAAATGCAGCTCTTAAACCAAGAAATTTATAATATTTATAAAATTAAGGAATAAAATTTCTTAAGTCTAAAAATATTATTTCTTAAATCAAGAAACAATATTTTTAAACCTTAAATATTTAAAAAAATTTATTAAAGCAAAAAATATAGTTTCTTAAAAATAAGATGATTTCTCAGAGTTCTGCCAGGGGAAGCGACGCGACACAAACAGTATTTGTATGAAAACGCAATCAGTCTTTGTAGACCGATTTCGGACATAGAAAACTAGTTTTACTAGTAATTAACGTTCTTTTACTTTTTTCTACACAACTATCGGGATTTGTTCAAAAAACTACCGAAAATTATAAAAACCAAATGAAATTTGCAAACAATTGTTAATAATTAAATAATTGTTTCTTAGATTTTATGATATCGGCGAATTACTATCTATTATTTAATTTAAAGGTAATATTAATATAAAATTACAGATTTATTTAATACAAATATAATATTAATATTAAATAATGGATAGTAATTTGAACGATTTTAACGATTTTTGTTAAAATTAAGATTGAGATAAAAAACAGTGGCGGTTTAATCAGGTACACATTGATTCATTTGAACTTTTACTATATTATGGCTGCTCCTGACTAAAAGTCGTACACAAACATAAGTTCCCTTACCTAGAGATTCCGCAGTATAGTTAAATATATGAAAATCCGTTGTTAAGCGACATATTTAATTATAATTGTTTATTTGTTTAGAACAGGCGTGCTCAAAACTGCCTTATGGCAGTGCATTAAGCAACATATTTTAACAAGAAAGGAAGCAAACTTCGGCAAGCCGAAGTTCATATACCCTTGCAGCTATTGCAAGAATTAAACATTTTTGAAAACATTAAAATTATAATTTACTTTCCTATATGTTTAAAAGCATTGAAGCTATGATGATTTGCAGCTCAATTATTTGATAGTTATTTTATATATTTTTATTATTTTTATGGGAGCTATATGATATAGACGTCCGATTTTGATAAAATTTAAACCATAATTCTGAAATATTTAACCATTGCTATATGTCGAAGAACTAAACAAAAAATTAAAAACAGAAAAGTTAAAATTTTTTTTCATTTATTTTTCAGATTGTTCCTATGGGAGCTATATGATATAGTCGTCCGATTTGATGAAATTTAAACCGTTAATCGGAAATATTTAACCATTACTAAATGTCGAAGAACTAAACAAAAAATTAAAAAACAGAAAAGTTATATTTTTTTCATTTATTTTTCCGGTTGTTCCTATGGGAGCTATATGCTATAGTCGTCCGATCCGGCTCGTTCCGACTTATATACTCCCTGCAATAGAAAGACAACTTTTGGGAAAGTTTCATGCAGATAGCTTTAAAACTGAGAGACTAGTTTGCATACATATAAACGGACGGACAGACGGACATGGCTAGATCGACTCGCCTAGTGATGCTGATCAAGATGCTGATCGGAGATGTCTTCTTCACTGCGTTGCAAACTTCTGACTGAAATTATAATACCCTCTGCAAGGGTATAAAAAGATCACGAAAACAAGTTATTGAATAGCACAAGAAAAGACAAAAACAAATTTAATTTGACTTAGCCATTCGAAAAAAAAACAATGTAAATGTTTTTGCCCTGCCTAGGTCTTTTGAGTAACGAATTGGTCCGCAAGGATGAAACGAAAAATTGTTAGTGTATAGAAACATGTGCATGTGGTAAGCTTGCTACCTATGTGGCGGCCGTGATATATCCAAAAGCATGGTTTAGAACTATGGACAGCTCGATGAACTTAAAAATTATACATGAAATAAACAATAATTTAATAATTTAAAATATCAATTAATTAGCAATAAGTTGATGAGTTGTTTATGGATGACAAAAATTTTACGATTCTACTGGAGTTTAAATCATACACTCAAAAAAAAAACCAAGAGTTTTGTACTTGTTTTAAGAAATAAATAAAGAACAATAAATTCATATTTTAAACATTACGAACTCTTTAAAAATGAATATTTTAATCTCAAATCAAGAAAGATACTATCCCAATTTAATTAAATAAAACTCTTAGCATGAGCACTATTGGTTCTTATAATAAGAAACAATTTAGCTTTATTTAAAATTGATTTATTATTACAATTTGTATTGTATTAGTGATATGTTTTGGATCTTAAACATATTTTAGCCTTATATACGACTTTGAATTGTTTACAGTATATACATGTATTGGAAAGGTAATAAATATACGAATAAATATACGAAATAAATACTCCATAAATACTTGAGTGGACCGCACTTCTTAATTGCAGAGGCATAATGGACCATGAAATGAAATGAAATTATTTTATTAAAGTTATAGCTGAAGAAATAACTTACCTCTGCCTTCCTCCATGATAACAGCACAGCGGAGGCACAGCTTCCCTTAAATTTTCTTCCGTTATGATATATTGTTAATAACTATATCTTATTTGAGCATCTAAAAATTTAAAATTAATTTTGAAATTGCTTATAAATATATAATTTAATTAAACGTATTTGCTTTCTCATACATGGTACACTGGTAAAAAACGAAATATTGAATCTAAATATGTGAATATTAGTTTAAATATGAATGAAGTCATGCTATTTAATATGTATTGTATTTAATATTATGATTTAATAAGAAATATGTTAATATCTGAGAAACATATGAAAATAAAATATTTCATTTCATACGTATGTATACATGTATATGTATGTGTAAATACTATGTGTGCACTTAATTAGTGCACGTGCACGAACAATCAAGAATAATTTGCAGATCATAGGAATGCATGTTAAAATAGTAAGAAAACCAACTTAAAAGTGATCGTACACATAAAACGTAAAAAAAAGAGCGGTACGTAGCTTGTTCCAGGAAAAAAAAAGAGTTGAAACTTTTCTATACAAGCTACATATGTACGTACCGCTCTTTTTTTACGTTTTGTATGTACGATTACTTTTAAGTTGGTTTTCTTACTATTCTCTAAGCGATATTTTTAAGCAACCGATTTCAACGCAATTTTTTTTTTTTAGGATTGCATGTGCATTAGGTTAGGTTCTTTAAGCCGGTCGCGCACACGCGTTCTTTTAAATATATAAATAAATTGTATATAAGACAAAACTCCGACGCGCACTTTTTTTAAATAAACTTTTTATTACGATTGGCTTGTATTACTTACCTTTAAGGTATTCACGAATGTCTTCACATTCGTTTTCCTTGAGAAATTCCTCCAGCTTTCCTTCTTCAGCACTCATTTTCACACTTATGTAACTTCAAACTTAAAAACGAGGAGCTTCTTCCTAGAGCTGGCCTAAGCACTCAGAATAATATCGATTGTCGATAGACGCTTTTTTCAGCAGTTGGCCATACCGCTCAGATTTGTTAAAATTTGTTATTTTATTTAAAATTCACTTATTAATAATTTGACAGTTCAGAATTATGTTTTTGATTTTATTAAAATCGGAAAATGATATCATATATCTGCCATAACTATCGAATAATTAAGCTGCAAATTATCTTAGCTTCAATATATTTAGATATATACTCAAGTAAATCATAATTTTAATGTTTTCAAGAATTTTTAATTTTTGTAATAGCTGCAAGGGTATATGAACTTCGTCTTGCCGTAGTTTGCTTCCTTTCTTGTTAATTTTTTAAATAGCTGCAAGGGTATATAAACTTCGGCTTGCCAAAGTTTGCTTCCCTACTTGTTTCTGTTCTCTTTGATTCCATATGAAATTAGAATGACAGGGAACATGATAATCTGATAAGTAAAGAAAACAGAAAAGCAAACTTATTTTGTACACTGCAAGTCGACCAAACCGGGATTAAGAAAAAGCAGAACACAAAAAAAAAAACACAATAACCTAAAAAATAATAATTGATTACTTTTTCTGGGATTTGAAGCCGGGATCTTAATAGCTTACCCAATGTTTGATGTTCCAAAAAACTTACCCCCTAGTCCAATCATTTTAAGAACGAAATGTTCCTGTTTTAAATTGATAGTTTTGTGTTTGGTTAAATTAATAGATTTTAATAAAGCTCACTGTTTTTATAAATTCTGGTATTATTTACAAACACTATAAGCAGGGTTAAACCGAAAAATATCGTTTTCTCTGTGTATTAAAAAAAACGTTTTAAAATATTATTATTCCGATGCCAATCCGTACTTATTCTGCACACTTTCGTCCTAAAAATTGTATGAAATATTCGGCCGATTTTCAAGTACGTCCGTACTAAAATCATTTATACTACTTTTTTCTGGGTGTACTTCCATAGTAGCACTTTTCAGGATTTTCTGAATATAAATATATCCCAATTATATGTTAATTTGAAAACACATGCTGAAACTATTCATCTACTTTATTTAATTTGTTTATCTCACACCGCATATTAAAAATGATTTTTTGCCAATGCTCATGGGCCGCGAAGCACTCCGTCAATCCGAGACTCACCACCCCGACAGTCTGGTCAGGAAAGGCACCAACTTTTCCACTCCAAGCTTCCTCTCTCATTTCCGATCCTCTCCAAGCCACCCACACATCCATAATTTCTCTGAACGGAATTGGCGCTGATGCTGCTTTATTCTGGCATTCTAAAAGATACATTTCTGGTTCAAGCGCCTTTACAAGTTTGACAAAGTAAAAAATAAGTACATTTTAAACTTAATGAAACTTAAAAGTAAGTAAAGTAATAAGTATGTAAGATATGTTTAATTTTAACTTTATCAAACATAAATGACATAGTCGTTTTATGCCTTTAACAAAAGTGAAGCTATGATAAATTTCCTCTTAATTATTCTATCGTTCCTATTGCAGCTATATGACATAGGATTTGGATATGATAATTTCAGTCAAGAAGACATTTCAGAACCTATAAGGCTTATGTCGAAGGAGGTCGCGTGCGCATTGAAACGAATGAAAGCTCATTCAAAATTTAAAGTGAAATTGTTATTACAGTGTCTTACAAATTTAAATCGATGAAATCATCCAGAGATCAAACATTGATTTTTTGGTGCAGATGGACTCCTGATTCAAAAAATGACACTCAAGATTTTTTGTAGGGTACCATTTTTTCTTAGGTGCATTCATTGTTTTCATGTCAATATTTCTATCTCCAGTTCTGATTACTTGATTTCGGTCAATAGCTCATTTCACTAGAAACAGATCATTCTTCTACTTTTCCATACATGTTATGAGGATAGGTTTCCTATCATAGATGCTAGAGAAGGACAAAGTTTGAATTAATTGCTAAAACTGAATTTCCAACTTAAATTAATTTAAAATTCCGATTTTAATATCATTAACGCGGCGAAAATAATATTACAAACGACACATTCTTGATAATAAAAAAAAAAGGTTAAAATAATATTTGAGGTCAAAACAAGTCGTTTATATACCCTGGCAGAGGGTATTATAATTTCAGTCAGAAGTTTGCAACGCAGTGAAGGAGACATTTCCGACCCTATCATATACCCTTGCAGCTATTGCAAGAATTAAATACTTTTGAAAACATGCCGAAGTTTGCTATCTTTCTTGTTTTAAATTTATATGGGGTTATATGCTATAGTCATCCGATCCGGCTCGTTCCCACTTATGTACTACCTGCATTAGAAAGACAACTTTTGGGAAAGCGTCATGCAGATAGCTTTAAAACTGAGAGACTAGTTAGTAAGACTAGACTGAGGGACAGACGGACATGAGAGATCGACTCTCCTAGTGATGCTGATCAAGAATATATACTTAACAGAAATGTCTCCTTCACTGTGTTGCAAACTTCTGACTAAAATTATAATACTCTCTGCAAGGGTATAAATTGTTGGGTTTTTCTGTTGTTTCCAAAAAAAAATATAAACATAATAATACATAGTAGGGGATTAGAACCCGGGTGCAAAAAAGCTGCGCAATGTTTGATTTCCGAAGACATTAACCTTTTGTGCTAAGCATTTTAGAAAATTCTTTTCTAATTATAAAGGCATTTTTCTCCTTTTTACAAATGAATAATAAAAAATTTATTTCTATACTATAGAAAAGTAAAATTCTATCTGTAAAAATGTATGCAAACTTAAAGATATTTTTCTTAATTTTAGAAGATGCTAGTCTATTTTTTTTTCTAAAAAATTACGGTTTTACCTATAAATATAGAAAATTAGGAAGAGGCAGCTTAGAAAAAAACACCTTAAATTTAAGAAAACTGGAAAAAAAGCTGTTAAAGTTGTTTATCTTAGTTTTATTAGTTCAATTTTGTTACCTCATAAATTTGTTTACTTCTTGTTCTCTATATAGTCATAGCATACACATATGGATCATCAAATTCCATAGACCACCTTTTTATAAATCCAAGCACTCCCCTGGCTTTATTCACCATGGAAGAAATATGGTCAGAAAATTTAAGTTTTGGGTCCAAAAGGACGCCAAGGTCATCAATATGTCTAATTCTAGTCAACTCACATCCACCTAACGTATACGTGGCATACTGTGTGTTGACCTGATAAAATGTCATTATTTTGCATTTAGAGCTATTTAAGACCAAAAGATTTACAAAACACCATGTTTGAAAAGCATTAAGGTCCGTTTGTAAATCTGAACAGAGGGAAATATCGCTATGCTGCTGGCATAACTTTTCCAGCCCCTTGGAAACGTGCCCTAGTTACATTGGTACCAAAAAAAGGAAAAGACCCGTGCTTCCCAGAATCCTATGGGCCGATTAGTCTCCTATCAACTTTTTCTAAGATTTTTGAACGGATCAAAAATATAGATCTTAGCTATGCTGCGTTTGATGAAGCCCTTCCAGACCACCAGTTTGGCTTTCGTAGTCGACATTGTGCTGTTGAGCAAATGCACAGAGTAGTAAATCATGTCCTGGGTGCTCTAGAAGATCGCAAATACTGCTCAACTGTCTTTCTTGATGTTCGACAGGCCTTTGACAGGGTTTGGCATAAAGGTCAATTTTACAAAATAATGCCACTATTGCCTGAGGGATTATGGACGCTAATCGTGTCATTTTTGGATAAAAGACAGTTTGTTGTCAACATCCGTGGGCATCTTTCTGGACATCTGGTCATCTCTTAAAAGGGTACAAACGTGCATATCAAAGGCGCTCAGAAGAATACTGGGTATGAAATGCCACCATTATGTCGAAAATCGTGTGTTGTTTCAGGACACTGGAGTGCCGACGGTTACGGAGACAATTTGCAGCTTTTCAAATCGATACAGAGATCGCTTGCATGATCAGACGAACCGTATGGCTAGACGTCTTGCTAAACCATTGGGTCGACGACGTCCCCGTAGACGGCACCAAGCGGACCTGTGGATTATTGACCGTGATAGACGCGGGCGTCTCTTATAACAACACAAGAATACTGACAAGCTTTTACCTGCCCTGCACCTATTACCCGAATATTTCGGATCTTTGAGCACTCCTATGCATACTCGAAGGCAAGGACCATCCTTCTGGAAAAAAAACACTTTTGTCTCGCCGCTCTGACGTCTGTCTATCTGTTAAACCCTAGCTGTTTTACCATTTGTGTGTGTGTTTTGTATTTTTCAAAGGTATATATGTTTTATATTTATACCATTGCAGAGGGTATTATAATTTCAGACAGAAGTTTGTAACGTAGTGAAGGAGACATTTCCGACCCTATAAAAACATTTTAATGAGATAAAAACGATTTTGTGACGAAAAAATAATAAGCATTCGACTTTTAAAATGTTCCCATTGAGCACTCTGAGATAAATAATGGCCCTGTAGGCAAAATACTTGGTTGAAGTGGTATTTATTTAGTTGAGTGCTTATTCATTTTTTGTCACAAAATTTTAAGTCACCACATTTTTACCTCGTTACGAGGTATTATTTTTTACTATGGACGGCTGTACCTAAAGTGACGCACCAAGAGCGTGTGCATAGCATATATGTAGCCAAAGAATTTAAAATCTGCTGCGATGGTCCGATCGTAACGAGTAATACACCAATCTAAAGGTATCGGTAAAATAATAAGGATTGCTTTCCAAACTTAAGTAAATATAATTGGTTCAGGAGAATGGGCGGTAAAAGTGAAGTACTAAACTTTTTTTTATGTGGAGTTCTTGCGCACGTGTTGGTAAAATATTGTTGAAAATACGCGTCCAGTAACACCCAATTTGCTTGGATCCGATGCTCCGATATTTAAAAATATATATATTTTTTTTATCTCAAAATGAAAATTTGTTCGTGTCTGTTTGTCAGTTTCAAACAATTTTAAGGACTTGTTTTAGACTTCTGGAATAATTTTTCATGCATTGGGCAGGTCGTTACAAAAAAGTTTGTTCTACGATTTTTTGAAAATATAGCTTATTCAACGGGAAATCGCTAGAAATAGTACGGCTATAACTGCTAAACTAGTAAAACTACAGACAAGTGATATATGCCATTAAAAAGAATTGTCAAATGCTAATCACGCTGCCTTAACATAATAAGGACTTTAAAAAATAATTTACTGCATGATCTTAGCTTGTAATGTAAACCCTGCAGTTCACCAGAAGGGGCCGCATAAGAGCCGGTTGTTTTGTAAGGATATATTTATTTTAAAATTGGCTTGGCAATAGATACAAGTAACGTATCTAATAGTCGGGGCACTCGACTATAGCGCTACTTATTATTTATTTAAAAAAAAACCGAACGAATAAACTATAAGGTTGCTACAGAACGATTAAAAATATATCAGAAAAAAACTGAAAGAATAAACTATAAGGTTACTACAGAAACGATTGAAAAATGTATCGGAAGATCAATATAGCTTCATTGTTATAGCCGAAATAGATTACTGCATTTTTTGAAAGCTACAGGGTTGTATGCTTTTAATAGTTGGGTGTCTGTGGACTAGACCCACCGATGATGTAAACGGCACAAAACCGCGTAAAATGTCTACTGAAACGTTCCTTGTGAACGGTTGCAGCCTGTTGGGCTTGGCTGAGTAGCGTGCGAATCATCAATTACTTATGAGTATGTGTAAACTTTTACACTTCTATGAAGCGTTAGGTTCCTATAGCTATTATATTTTTGGTAGGGCATTTTTTCTATAAGACCCCCCATTAAATAAGCGTAATGGGGTGAAGGGTACCGCAAGCTTTGCACGGCAGAGTTTTGAAACCTCTTTATTCCACACCCTAATTGATTTTAACAAACGAGTTTTGAAGTGTCACTCATGAATTACCTAAGCCGTCGATTGATGGGCTTATAATCACGCCATTGGCGGCCATATAAAAGGGCTCTGTCGCCTTGATATTAGGGCTATAATTCAAGTTAGAGTGCATCACAATGGAGCTACGAAGAATCTTTCCAGCCTTGTTCACCCGATCGGAGGACTCTCCACCTCGCTCGCGAGACGGGACCCTGTACCTGCTGCGCTGCATCTTTCTCATGGGCGTACGCAAGCCAC
Source organism: Drosophila elegans (assembly GCF_018152505.1). Taxonomy (NCBI): domain Eukaryota; kingdom Metazoa; phylum Arthropoda; class Insecta; order Diptera; family Drosophilidae; genus Drosophila; species Drosophila elegans. The sequence goes on along the minus strand of NW_024546078.1, from coordinate 400,191 downwards.
CCACCCATTTCTTTCTGGCCTACGTTCTTTGGTCCTTCGCCCTGAACTTCTGCTCAACCTTTTACCAGCCCATAGGCTTCCTCACGGGCCTTATCATCCATTTATCGGAGTTCTCGCCGGGGGAGTTTCTCACGTCGCTGCAGGTGGCCTTTAACGCCTGGTCCTGCTCCACCAAGGTGATGATTGTGTGGGCGCTGGTTAAGCACTTTGACGAGGCCAATGTCATCCTCGACGAGATGGATAAACGAATTACGGAGCCGGGCGAGCGTCTGCAGGTGCATCGCGCAGTGTCGCTCAGCAACCGCATATTTTTCTTTTTCATGGCAGTCTACATGGTTTATGCCACAAACACCTTCCTTTCGGCGATCTTAATTGGAAGACCGCCATACCAAAATTACTATCCGTACCTGGACTGGCGATCCAGCACTTTGCACCTGGGCCTGCAGGCCGGCTTGGAGTACTTTGCCATGGCCGGCGCCTGCTTCCAGGATGTGTGTGTGGACTGCTACCCCGTGAACTTCGTCCTTGTGCTACGCGCTCACATGTCCATCTTTGCGGACCGCCTTCGGCGACTAGGTACAGATCCAGCCGAGAGCGAGGAGCAGCGTTACGAGCGACTGGTTGAGTGCATACAGGACCACAAGGTCATTCTGAGGTGAGTTATTAAGCAGGCCGAAATTTGTATGCCTTTGCATATATTGCGACAATTATGTATTCTTCAAAGCATCTAAATCTTGATTTAGTTCCGTGTACGCTTAAAACATTGGAGCTATGACGATTTTTAGCTCAATTACTCGATCGTTCCTATGGAAGCTATATGAAATCGTTTTCCGATTTTATTAAAATTAAAAGAGTAATTCTGACATTTTAAATCATTTATTAAATTTTAAATGTTCAATAGAAAATTTTATAAATATTAAATAAATAGGGGGTAATATTTTTTTAAATTTATTTTTTTTATATTCCGATTGTTGTCATGCGAGCTATATGCTATGTTATACACATACTGATCTTTAAGCCGGCAAAAATTCTTTGATTTTAGAAATAGATAGTAAGATTGTTCCATAGGCGAATGACATTAATAAAGAATTTCCTCCTCGAGCACAAGATTTTATGTGTAGAAATAATATATTTTTGTGTTCTTTCCGAATGAGGTGGAAGAAGTTTCTGAAACAAGTAAGACGGTACACGGGTGCACACAATTTTTTGAAAATAAGTTAAAGCCTCAAAGTCAATCCACTGACTTAGGCTAAGGTCAAGAATATTGTTGATTAGATGGGAAGTGTGGTTAGTACGACGGAGACTAACACTTAACGGACAATTGAATTACAAGCAACAGATAATTTTTGCATATCTTGAGTGTCGCAATGCCCAAAGATTTCAACACCGTAAAACATGGTGGGAACTAGAGTTGTTTTTGCCACTAGCATTCGTAGTAGAGTTGGCAAGGACGACTGAGAAGTTTAAAGCTGTTTCAGAAGACCATATGTCCGCCCAGCTGCTTTGGAAATATGTTTGCTCCATGTTAAGGTGCTATTAAAGGTGATACCCAGGTTACATGCTGAATCAACATATTTGATTGGGCTATTGCCAATTAATAAATAAGGGAGTTGCGTAGTTCCGAAGGGTTTTTTGTAAATAACAATACATTTGCTTTTTCTTGGCTTAGACATAGTAGATTTACGACAAACAAGAAAGAAAGCAAACTTCGGTAAGCCGAAGTTCATATACCCTTGCAGCTATTGCAAGAACTAAATACTTTTCAAAACACTAAAATTATGATTTACTTGCGTATATGTTGAAAAACATTGAAGCTATGATGATTTGCAGCTCTATTATTAGATACTTATTTTATATATTTTTAGTTATTTCTATGGGAGAAAGAAAAAAATTAAGAAACAGCTAAGTTATAATTTTTTTTCATTTTTATACCCTTGCAGAGGGTATTATAATTTCAGTCAGAAGTTTGCAACGCAGTGAAGGAGACGTTTCCGACCCTATAAAGTATATATATTCTTGATCAGCATCACTAGTAGAGTCGATCTAGCCATGTCCGTCCGTCTGTCCGTCCGTCTGTCCGTCTGTCCGTCCGTTTATATGCAAACTAGTCTCTCAGTTTTAAAGCTATCTGCATGAAACTTTCCCAAAAGTTGTCTTTCTATTGCAGGTAGTATATAAGTCGGAACGAGCCGAATCGGACGACTATAGCATATAGTTCCCATACGAACAATCGGAAAAATAAATGAAAAACAAGAAAGAAAGCAAACTTCGGCAAGCCGAAGTTCATATACCCTTGCAGCTATTGCAAGAATTAAACATTTTTGAAAACATTAAAATTATAATTTACTTGCGTATAAGTTTAAAAACATTGAAGCTATGATGATTTGCAGCTCAATTATTTGATAGTTATTTTATATATTTTTATTGTTCCTATGGGAGCTATATGATATAGTCGTCCGACTTTGATGAAACTTAAACCGTAAATTGGAAATATTTAACCATTACTAAATGTCGAAGAACTAAACAAAAAATTAAAAAACAGAAAAGTTATAATTTTTTTCATTTATTTCTCCGATTGTTCCTATGGGAGCTATATGATATAGTCGTCCGACTTTGATGAAATTTAAACCGTAAATCGAAAATATTTAACCATTACTAAATGTCGAAGAATTAAACAAAAAATTAAAAAACAGAAAAGTTATAATTTTTTTCATTTATTTTTCCGATTGTTCCTATGGGGGCTATATGCTATAGTCGTCCGATTTTGATGAAATTTAAACCATAATTCTGAAATATATAACTATTGCTATATGTCGAAGAACTAAACAAAAAATTAAAAAACAGCAAAGTTATAATTTTTTTCATTTATTTTTCCGATTGTTCCTATGGGAGCTATATGCTATAGTCGTCCGATCCGGCTCGTTCCGACTTATATACTACCTGCAATAGAAAGACAACTTTTGGGAAAGTTTCATGCAGATAGCTTTAAAACTGAGAGACTAGTTTGCATATAAACGGACGGACAGACGGACAGACGGACGGACAGACGGACGGACAGACGGACAGACGGACATGGCTAGATCGACTCGCCTAGTGATGCTGATCAAGAATATATATACTTTATAGGGTCGGAGATGTCTCCTTCACTGCGTTGCAAACTTCTGACTGAAATTATAATACCCTCTGCAAGGGTATAAAAATTATAACTTTGCTGTTTTTTAATTTTTTGTTTAGTTCTTCGACATATAGTAATGGTTAAATATTTCCGATTTACGGTTTAAATTTCATCAAAATCGGTCGACTATAGCATATAGCTCCCATAGGAACAATCGGAAAAATAAATGAAAAAAAATTATAACTTTGCTGTTTTTTAATTTTTTGTTTAGTTCTTCGAGATATAGTAATGTTAAATATTTCAGAATTATGTTTTAAATTTCATCAAAATCGGACGACTATAGCATATAGCTCCCATAGGAACAATCGGAAAAAAAATTATAACTTTTCTATTTTTTAATTTTTTGTTTAGTTCTTCGACATATAGCAATGTTTAATTATTTCAAAATTATGGGTTAAATTTTATCAAAATCGGACGTCTATAGCATATAGCTCCCATAGAAATAATAAAAATATATAAAATAACTATCTAATAATTGAGCTGCAAATCATCATAGTTTCAATGTTTTTCAGCATATACTCAAGTAAATCATAATTTAAATGTTTTCAAAAGTATTTAATTCATGCAATAGCTGCAAGGGTATATGAACTTCGGCTTGCCGAAGTTTGCTTTCTTTCTTGTTTTCCGATTGTTCCTATGGGAGCTATATGCTATAGTCGTCCGATTTTGATGAAATTTAAACCGTAAATCGGAAATATTTAACCAGTACTAAACGTCGAAGAACTAAACAAAAAATTAAAAACAGCAAAGTTATAATTTTTTTTTCATTTATTTTTGCGATTGTTCCTATGGGAGCTATATGCTATAGTCGTCCGATTCGGCTCGTTCCGACTTATATACTACCTGCAATAGAAAGACAACTTTTGGGAAAGTTTCATGCAGATAGCTTTAAAACTGAGAGACTAGTTTGCATATAAACGGACGGACAGACGGACAGACGGACGGACAGACGGACGGACATGGCTAGATCGACTCTACTAGTGATGCTGATCAAGAATATATATACTTTATAGGGTCGGAAATGTCTTCTTCACTGCGTTGCAAACTTCTGACTGAAATTATAATACCCTCTGCAAGGGTATAAAAAGAAGTAGAGATATAGGTCTAAACTCAGATTGACTTTTCGGTATAGGGACAATTTTCGCGTACTTCCATGCGGAGGGAAAGGTGGATATGGTTATTGCTGTATTAAAAATGTGTGTAACATGAGTAAGGAGTAAAGCTAACAACAATTTAATACATTTTGGGCTGGTGCCATCCAGGCCTTCAGCGTTTGACTTCACCTTAGATAAATATTCAAGGACATCACATTGGCTAACGAACGTAAAACTAAATCTATTATCACAGTCTGGTAAGGCATTTAGGTACTTGTTGCATGTAGCTTCAGGTTCTTCGAATTGCACAAACTTCCTGTTCAGATCAATGACGTCCACTAGGTTTTGTGAAATCTGCTTGCTTTCCCAATATTATTAAGTCCACGCCAAATTTTTTTAATTGCTAGATTTTTAAATTCGGACCCATAAAAGTCACACTTTGCAGATCTTATGATCTGCCAACATGATCACGCGCCCGAGTCTATTGTTTTTAAAAAAAAATCGGCTTTATAACGCTTCCACTTATTGTAATATTCGTCACGGATCGCTATGTTATGGGTAAACCAGGGATTTTGCTTTGGTTGGATAGTTTTTTGTCTTATTAACACACATTTGATATTCAGGTAATCAATGTTGCTGTTAAAAATATGTAATAGATATTCGATATTCGACATGTACATGGACGTGAAATCACAATTGTAATATTCCACTTCCAATTCAGTGTAGTTAATATTTTTATAGTCCCTAAATTCGTGTCAGAATTATAATCTAAGGTCAAATCATACGTCAGAAAGATAAGGTCATGCTTAGAGAAAACTGGTACAGAGACTGGTCATACAATAAAATCTTACTAGGGACATTAACAGAGAAAAGGTCAGGAAGGGTATCCCAGGTATTGCTAAAATGTGTCAGAGTTTGTAAATTAACTGAGGACAAGCCAATAGATTTGAAACTATCGAGCAGATGTCTTTCTCTTAAGATATTGCTTTTCAGATTCCCAGTAATAATAACGTCCGTATAGTCAACAGATATTTCAGGCAAAACATTTATTAGTCAATGTAACGATTCGGCTGGTAGATGCATCCAATCAATGCTTTCGAAGAAAGTTCTTTACCAGAAAGTTCTAAAAGTAAATATTCAATTTCGCTATCGCTTGGGTGCTTACATTTAACGGAACACTTTTATTTTATGTTTACATAAATAGTTACACCACCAGCATGACTAAAACACAACCATCACACGCAATAGGCAGATCACTTAAATCGAAAAACCAAGTTTCGGACACGCAAATAACATCAACGTTAGACTGGACAAAAAAAATAATTCATCAATTTTCTTTATAAGACTCTGTGCATTAATATGACGACAATACCATTTTAGATGCAAAAGCCTCACTATTAAGAGCACCAGCCCTATCATGAGATCCAGATAAGCAACAGAAGTTGTAGCAATGTAGATGAAAAAGAATGGGGAAGAGCGGTTTTTGTTTGTACGCCCGGATCACTAGAGCGCGATGAAAGCTCATCCATGCGCATGATGAAATTAAAACCGAATAAAATTTAGAAATTCGCCATAAAACTTTTTTTTTTTTAAATACAAGAAATTTTTCTAGTTTCCGGAAATTTGTTTCTGGTAACTAGGAAATTTTTCTTAACTCAATATATATTAATAATTTTCTAAAATGTGGTGCCCTGACCCAAAAATTAAACTAACTTTCAGAGGGTATTATAATTTCAGTCAGAAGTTTGCAACGCAGTGAAGGGGACATCTCCGACCCTATAAAGTATATATATTCTTGATCAGCATCACTAGGCGCGTCGATCTAGCCTTGTCCGTCTGTCCGTCCGTTTCTACGCAAACTAGTCTCTCAGTTCTAAAGCTATTTGCATGAAACTTTCCCAAAAGTTGTCTTTCTATTGCAGGTAGTATATAAGTCGGAACGAGCCGGATCGGACGACTATAGCATATAGCTCCCATGGGAACAATCGAAAAAATAAATAAAAAAAATTATAACTTTGCTGTTTTTTAATTTTTTTTAGTTTTCGACATTTAGTAATGGTTAAATATTTCCGAATAAAAAATATTTCCAAAAAAAATATATATAAATAATGGTTCTTACCGTTATTTTCAAAGAAATCGGTCTTGTCGCAAACTTTGACCCATTTACTCGTAATCAGGACCCCAAAATACATTGAACCTGAAAATTTGAAAATGTTCGGGCGTTGAGGCCTTACAAAACTACAGCCAATATTTGACTTATGTATAATGAATATTAAAAAACATATTTTATTGAAATTTGCCTAATTTGAATTTTGCAAGAAAATATATGTCGAATTCTTCGACAGTATTAATTTCAGAAGTTGCGACTTAACGAGCCCCAAATATAGAATACATGCTGTGCACTGTCGCAGTTACTGTCTTTCGTTTTGCCGCGACTTATTCCTAAGTGTACAAGGCGCAGTGCGAAGTCGTCTGGCTCGCGCTCTGGAGATCCGGGTTCTCTATATACGACCTGAAATAGAAAGACAACTTTTGGGAAAGTTTTATGCAGATAGCTTTAAAACTGAAAGGCTAGTTTACGAAGAAACGGACGGACAAACGGACATGGCTATATCGACTCTCCTATACTGATACTGATCAAAAATATATATACTTTCTAGGGTCGGAAATGTCTCCATTACTGCGTTGCAACTTCTGACTGAAATATTAACACCCTCTGCAAGGGTATAAGAACCTTTTAGCTAGTCATATGCGAAAAAACGCATCGCCATTGTTCTGTAGGAACTTATTTAAAGCTGAATCTTCAATTGACCTGTCAATTACTAAAGTAAACAAATTGGAATTAAAGATACTTCTTACTTACCGCTTCAATTTTACAATTACGCAGAAAATCCCGCGGTTTAAGACTTTTCATAGAATTGCTGTGTTCACAGCATATTCGTTAAATAATAGCCTGATTCCATTGGCGTTTTAAAAACGCATTTAGCCTAATGCGCATTTATTTAAAATAAATGCGATTTTTAAATGCGATTAAAAACCATTCGCCACGAACGTTTATAGAAAAAATACCGGCAAATACCGATATTTAACGATTTTTTGTTCGTGCCACCACTACAACAGCTGTTTTCTATAAGCAAGGTTGGCGCAATTTTTGATGTCTTTTGAATATAAAATCTATTTTGTATAAAAATGACTGAAACCTAGTGCGCACGCTGCAAATTCTGCTCACAGTACCACAATGCATTACTGCTGGATCTCTGGCAGAAAATAACTCCCACATAAACGGGGATCCTTGCCCTTTTTAGAAACAAAACCCGTCATAACAACGCAATCAGCTTCTCTTTCTTGTCGTCCAAGTTGGCAAATGCCTCGGCCGCATTATGTATGTCCTGCTGAGCAATACAAAGTTTAGTAAACTCAATCATGTTCATTCATTTTAATTAATTTCTTTTGAATTTGCGAAAATTCAAAAGTAAACAAACCCAGATCAGCTGTTCGTGCCACTCATATGTCGGAGTAGCATTAGCTAAATGGTAATGCGCCAATGGAATAAGGTAAGACTAATATACCAAAAAATCTACCATAAATACACAGAAATTTCAAATTTGCAGCGACACTATTTTTTCGAACTAACATTTGACATAAAAACCATACCAATGTGTCGTGTGTTCATATTAGTAAGCTATTGATATGAAAAAAATCTTTTTGGTAAGAAAAAATTGATCTGTAAATTTTGAGGGGACATTATTAAACTGCTATTGTTATGTTTTTATTTCTTGCGTATGAACTGGTGTATGTGTACTAGCTGCCAAATATTTTAACCCTTTTAAGTTTTGTCTTTAAATATTAAAAAAACAGATGCTATTATTCATTATTATTTCAGATTTGTCGACTGCCTGCGCCCAGTGATCTCTGGTACGATATTTGTGCAGTTCCTGGTAGTGGGTTTGGTCCTGGGCTTCACTCTGATTAACATTGTTCTGTTTGCTAACTTGGGATCGGCTATCGCGGCGCTGTCCTTTATGGCCGCCGTGCTTCTTGAGACGACGCCCTTCTGTATACTGTGCAACTATCTCACGGAGGACTGCTACAAATTGGCCGATGCCCTGTTTCAGTCCAACTGGATCGGAGGGAAGAAGCGCTACCAAATGACACTCATGTACTTCCTGCAAAAACTACAGCAGCCAATTACGTTAATGGCCATGAACGTGTTTCCTATATCTGTGGGAACCAACATCAGTGTAAGAAGTTATAAACCTTCACGGCACTGCAAACAACGGTATAATTTAAAATGGACTTATTGCAGGTCACCAAGTTTTCCTTCTCCGTTTTCACTCTCGTGAAGCAAATGAATATTGCTGAAAAACTTGCCAAGCCAAATGAAGAAGAGTGATGAAAAGATTACATTTTACAAAAAATGTTCAAAAAAATAAAGATTATGGCTAATATTTTTTTTTAAATTGGCATATTTGTTATATTATATTTACTAAAAAGTCATTAATGGGTCCAAATTGCCAACCAGCGCATTAAAACGCATTTAGGCTGATGCACTTTTCGTTATGGGCTTATGACCCTACATTGTTCACCTCATTCATTGCTCGTTTATTTTTTTAGCTATACGATTTTACGTAAGTGCGAACAAGACAACGATTCCAATGAGCAACGAATGTGGAAAAGTCAAAAGCGATACCCGATAGTAAAAAATATGCACCGGGTTTTCGTATAAAAATGCCATTCGATGAAATACCACCGGGGCCGATACATCAATAAGCAAAATTGTATCTAAAATATACAATTTTGTTCATTGATTGGAGTTGACGACTAAACGGAATGAAAAAGCTAGGCTTAAATGTATACAAAATATTATTTACCATTTAAAGGTAACAACGAAAAACCTTTAAATGTTAAAATTAGCGGGATAAACACAATATAATAAACAAAACAATAAAGTTTGAATTTAACGTACAAAAGGCAGTGTGACCGTGAACTTTTTACCAAAGAAATCTCAAGCCGTATCCATATAGTTGTGTCTGTCTCTGAGCTTCAATGAATTCATCAATGAATGAGGCTAACAATGTAATGTCATACCCGTATTAGCGCGTGTTATATAGTAATAGCCTGATTCCATTGCCGCATTAAAACAAATTTAGCCTAATACCCTTTTTTTTTACACAGGGAATCCCATAAGGCTAAATGCCGCATTTGAAATAAATACGATTAAAAACCGATATTTTGTACGTGCCACCACTATGCATGGTTGGCGCAAGTTTTGGTATCTTTTGAATATAAAATCTATTTTGTATAATAACGACTGAAACGCTGCGAATTCTGCTCGTAGTACCACAATGCATTACTGCTGGATCTCTGGCATAAAAGACCTTTCACATAACTTGCCCTTTTTAGAAACTGTGATGGTCTTTATTGCAAAACCGTCATGACAACGTCTCTTCCTTGTTGTCCAAGTTGGCAAATGCCTCAGTCGCATTAAGGATGTCCTGCTGAGCATTAAAGAGTTTAGTAAATTCGCTCATGTTCATTAATTTTAATTAATTTCTCTTGGATTTGTCAAAATTCAAAATTAAACAAGCCCCAGATCACCTGTTCGTGCCACTCACATGTCGGAGTACCATTAGCTAATTCCTAATGCGCCAATGGAATCAGGCACATTAAAAAAAATGCGGCAATGGAATTAGGCTATTACTCTTACTCTATAGCTAATGTAAAAAACAGTGTTAAATAATACGGCTCCATGGCTACTCAAAAGCGTTTGCAAAGAAGACCAAAAAATATCTAGTATTTTCTGCTAATACATTATAAAACAAATCAAAATATATGTATGAAATAATTTAATAAGATAGATTTATTTGTTTTTTTCTTTGCCATTAACATTGTTATTATTATTATTATTAATATCGGGGTGTCCAGTGTACCGCGACCTATAAGATCTATTGTACCCCCATTCAGAGCCTACAGCTCAGATATCAACCCACTTCCTCGAATAAAGTCGAGGAGTTTTAGTGGGTTGATTCTTACTAGGAGCTCAGGTGTAAGAGTTCTGGTTCCTAAGATTTTACATCTTATGCTTGCTAACGCCGGACAGTCTGCAATGATGTGTCTAGAGGTTTCGTCCTCTATGTCGCAGAATCTGCAAGTTCCACTGCTGGTTATTCCCATCTTACCTAGGTGACTTTTCAGTCTACAGTGCCCGGTTAGTAATCCGGTAACGATCCTAAGTGAGTTTTTCCCCAGTTGAATAAGTTCCTTGAACCTCTTCTTGTTATAGTTATTTATTTGAGTTTTGGCTTGCCTAAGACCTGGGGTATTTCTCCAGTGTTCTTGTCTCATGGCGCCTTCCTCTTTCCTAAGGTATTCTTTTATAGTGTGCCTCCCTATGCCACAGTAGGGCTCTGGGCCTACCAGGGGCTGTTCGGCTCCTAGTTTTGCCATTTTATCGGCAAGTTCATTTCCGGATATGTCCTTATGTCCCGGAATCCATCTGAGGGCCAGCCTGTTTCGACTGCCCAGTATATTTAGCTTACTCTTCACCTCTAGGACTAGCTTCGAGGTGATTTTGTTACTATGTAAAGCAGTAATTGCTGCTCGGCTGTCCGAAAGGATCGATATGTCCTTTTCCTTGTATCCACGCTGTATGTTGAGCTCTGCACAACGTCCAATGGCACATACCTCAGCCTGGAATATGCTGGTGTATTGGCCAAGGGATTCGTGGTATTTAATGCGAGGCCCTACTACTCCAAGGCCCGTGCCTTGTTGTGTCAGGGATCCATCTGTGTACCATGCAATGGTGTGTTTAGCCATCGGATGCACTTCAGACAGTGTGGTCCAATCTTTCTTATTGCCTAGGTGTGCTGTGAAGTTCTGCTCGAAGATTAGTTCGGCTGTCATTTCATCCCTAGGGTGGAGTATTAGGGGCACCTCACCTAGCAAATTAGTCGCATCCCTGTTATTTAGAATGCAACCACTACCTGTGCCCTCAGTGCTTATTCTCAGGAGTGTAGCTTTGCGTTGGATATCAATCACATAGTGGAGTGGTGTTAGCTCCATCAAAACTTCTAAGGCAGCTGTAGGACAGGTTCTCATTGCCCCTGTCATGCATACGCAGGCAAGTCTTTGTAGTTTTCCTAGCTGGTTTTGCATGCTGATGAGCTTAGCTCGTTTGCCCCATGCAAGTGCTCCGTAGGTGAGGATTGGTCTCACGATCATTAAGTATAGCCATCGTATTATCTGAGGCCTGGTTCCCCAGGATTTCCCAGCAATTTTCCGACAGGTATAGAGTGCTCTGTAACACTTTTCCAATGTCTTTTGGACATGGGAAGCGAAAGTCAGTTTACTATCTAAGGTGATTCCTAGATATTTAACCTCTCGGCTAGTTTCTATAGGAGTTCCTAGCAGTGAGATTTGTCTCATTCTCTGTAGTTTGTACTTCCTTGTGAAAGGAACGATGACTGTCTTAGCAGGATTTAAGTTGAGTCCAACCTCCCTGCACCAGTCTAGCGTTGTCCTTAGTCCTAGTTGGACGATGTCGCAGAGTGTCGCTTCAAATTTGCCTCTGGCGATTATCACGATGTCATCGGCGTATCCTTGACATTGAATTCCTTTTCCAGCAAGCTTGCTGAGAAGGTCATCTACTAGCAGGCTCCATAGCAGAGGGGACAGTACTCCTCCTTGCGGACAGCCTTTGCTGGTAGCGATTGTTACTCTTTCCGAACCCAGTGTACATGTTGCTTGCCTGGATTCAAGTAGGTTGCCAATCCATTTGCTCGTAGTAGTGTCTATGTTCCTTCTGGACAGGGCAGCTCGAACTGCATCATGTGATGTGTTGTCGAAGGCTCCCTCTATGTCTAGGAAGGCACAGATAGCTATTTCTTTGCTGTCAATTGCCCCTTCTAGGGTGCGACATAGTTGATAAAGTGCAGTGTCTGTTGAACGGCCTGCTCTATATGCATGCTGTGTGTTTTGCAGCGGACAGTCTCTGAGAGCTGTTCTTCTGATGTTGTAGTCTACCAGTTTTTCCAGCGTTTTGAGACAAAACGAAGTTAAGCTGATAGGTCTGAAGGACTTTGGGCTGGTGATGTCTTTCTTCCCGATCTTGGGGATGAAGACCACCCTAGCGCTGCACCATGCACTTGGGATATACCCAAGGGCTAGGCTGCTCACCAATAGTCTTCTTAGGCGGGTTAGGAGTAGTTCCTGCCCCTGCTGTAAGAAAGCTGGAGAGATCATGTCTAATCCCGGTGATTTAAATGGTTGGAAGGTTCCAATAGCCCATTTGAGTTTCTCGGGCGTAACTATAGATTTGGCTGTTGCCCAGTCACTGGCTACTGTCCTAGGGGTTCTATGTTGATCACGCCTTGCGTTTCCCATAGTGGGAGTATTCCCCGGGAAATGCGTGTCAAATAGCAATTCTAATTTCTCCCGATCCGTGGAGGTGAAGGTGTTATTCCCTTTCCTCAGGGCTAAATTACTATCCGCTGCACTTTTAGCCATTGCTTTTTGCAGTCTCGCGCCCTCGTTGACGTTACTTATTGCCTCACAGAAGTTCCTATAGTTTTTCCGTTTGGCCTTCCTGATCTCTTTGTTGTAGAGCGTCAGGCTTTGCCTGTATAGTTCCCAGTTTCTATCAGTTTTTGGTTTGTTGAAAAGCTTCCGAGTGGTTACTCGTAGTCGTTCAAGACTAGCATTCCACCATGGTGCGTCTGTTTCCCGCCTCTGTCTACCTAGAGGACAACTGTCTTCAAAGGCATTTACTATCTTGTGACCCAGGTTGTCTACCGCTCTGTCTAATTCCAAGGGATGTCTAGGGTATCCTGACGGTTCGTTGGAAAGATTGAGCTCTAGAGTTGACCTGAATTTGTCCCAGTTTGTTTTTCTGGGGTTTCTTTTAGGGCTACATCTTTTTGTTTTGAAGGCTACTTCAAACAAAATTGTCCTGTGGTCTGACATTGATTCTTCTGGTGACACATGCCAGTTCTTAATGTGGGGTTTAAAAGAGTTGGTTACTAGAGTTATGTCTAGCACCTCTTCTCGTACCCTAGTAACAAATGTCGGTCTGGCGCCGACATTACAGATCTCTAGGTTATTGTTTAAAATAAATTCTAGTAATTGCTCACCTCTGTTGTTGACATCCGTGCTACCCCAGATCACGTGATGTGCGTTGGCATCACATCCTATGATGAGGGGGATCTTGTTCGTCCGGCAGTGGTCTACTAGCCCGGGTATTCCTGGCGGTGGACAGGCCTCCTCCCCGGCAAAGTAGGCGGAGGCCACTGCTAGCTTCGGTGCAGCTTCTGTGCCGTCGATGGTTACGGCGACGCAGTCTCTGCTCATGAACTCTGAAAAGATACTATAGTTGATATCTTTCTTTATAACGATGCATGATCTGGGAGGTGATCCTCCTGGATCGCATATTACCTTAGTGTCCTTCGTGTACAGGCCTTTTATGCCATGGTGCCACCATGGCTCCTGTACAAGGGCTAGCCCGAGGTGTTGGGAGGTGAACATCCTCGCCAAGACAGCAGATGCTGCTTTGGCCCGATGGATGTTTACCTGGGCTAGCCGAGTGCTGCTTGATGCAGCCATCACTCCGAGGTTTGATGCTCCGTGAGGTCTGGTGAAGAGAGAGAGCAGGTCTCTCCACCACCGGCTATCACGGTCACCTCGGCTTCTTCGCAGCTTTCGTCCAGGAGGAGCTCCTGGGCCAGCTCTTGGGATGACATAGGGTGTCCATCCCCTTGGTCGTCCCCAATGTCCATGCTGGTGATGGATTGTTCATCCTGTTCACCTCGCTGTGACTTCGGCTCCACATTCGGTTGTTCGAGGGTATCCTCGACAGCCTTGCATGTGCCGTCATTGGGCGTCTCTTCCGGAGCTCTCTTGGTCTTTTTCAGACCGCTCACGGTGACGTGGCCAAACCGGAAGTTGAGTTTGTGGTCACGCTCCACTATCTCATCCCTTCCGGTCTGGTCCATCCCTACGACCAGGAGTGCACCAGCTCCGTCGTTCTTCCTGGAGATGACCTTCCAGGCGTCCGTCTCGACCCGGTTCTGGAAACCAATGAAGGCCAGTATTTCTTCATTGGTCCGGTCGGAGCTCCTCGGGCAGAACAACGTGGCGTTGTATGCTGCCGGGATGTCTGCTCCCGTGCGGGTCTCTAGGGGTACTCCTTCCACGTCCGCAGCTGAGGTACGGCAATCTTGAGCCACTCAGCTGAGCCTTCATCCAGGCAGTCGATAATCAGGTAACCCACCCTGAAGTGGATTCCCCTGAACACGACGGGACCGCTCCACGCTGACGTGAGCATCTCGTCCATGACCGACTCCCTGAAGCCCGGATAGTTCCTCTGCGGTCAGGCTGGCCGCCGGGAAACCTTCCGGGAGTATAGCCACCCTGATGAGGGTGGCTTTCTTGGCAGCCTCCGCGTAAGTCGGACGGGGTCCGATGACCGGCGGTGCCGAGCTAGAGGGTCTTCCTCCAGCGGTTGTCGGCTTCTGGTTTTGATGGGGCTGGGAAGGTATCTTCCTGGCCCGCACTTTTGCCTTTACTGCCGCTGCTGCTGATGTGCTAGGCCCCTCTTGCTCAGGGACCCGTGAGGACGTCTCACTAGCCCCCCGGGCCGTGCCTAGACCTTTTGGGGGTGTCCGTCGGTGGTGTGCGGCTGGTGTTCAGCCGTTTACCAACCGGTGCTGTCCCCACAGCCGGCTGCTCCCTCGGCTCCTTTGCCTTCTTCAAGGCCTCCTCTGGTTTCATGCCCTGCATGAGGTACCTCAGGTACCACTTTACCTTTGACCCTGGCAGGCCACGCCTGTTGGGGTCGTCCAGTCCTCCAGGCTGTCCCAGGGCTGGAAGAGCGTCCTGCTTCTTCAGCTGCCTGATAGAGGTTGGCCTATCAGATGCGAGAGGTGGGCGTGCTGGCAGGGTAGCTCCTGCTGGCACCCCACGCTCCCTGGCTGGGAATGTCTGGGCTGCTGGTTTATTCCTAGGCGGGTGCGCTGCCGCCTGGGGTCTGTCGCCTTCGAGGGATCTTTCCTCAAAGTGTCTTGCGACACCGGTTGCAGGGATATCCTGCGGGATTTTTATTTCTTTGCTTCTTTTCATGTGTTCCCACGAGCTGCGGAGAAGTATGTGGTCCGCCCGGGCAGAGATCCGCTGTACCCGGGTAAGGCGTACTTAGGACAGGCGGTCGCCACTTGCCTGAACCCTCCGTTTGCGACTGGGCTATTTGTTAACTCGGGCCCCCAGCCAGGCTGACTATCGGCACGGGTCGAATGACACCTTAGTCCGGCACCGAGGTGAGATGTGGGGGATAGGATGGAGGTGGGTAGTCGTGAGGGAGGGGGTGTGTAAGGCTACGGTGTTAAGACGGCCAAACAAGCGTCTTGTCGGTATACCTCCATCGGTATACCCGCTGTTTGTCCGGGGTTGCTTATTTGCTTACGCTTATTCGCAACTAACCTTCCCAGAAGGTCGTTCGCTATCCGCAACCTGCGACCCGCCTGGTGGCCCCAGCTAAGCCTCCCTTCGAACCATCCCACTAGTTCTTGAGGACCAAGATTAACATTGTTAATATTAATACATTTTTAAACGGGCTCTACATCAAAAAGGCTGTGATCAACTGTACTTCAGTGATCCTGGGGCAAGCGAACGCCAAAGCACCCAGCTATCTTTCGACTTCTAAGTACTTTCTTTAGTGACCCTTTGGTCGGTGCACCGAGTCAAATGAGCACGGAAGCGCCAGAAAGCGTTAGATAAACATAACAATACGCCCAGAAAATAATCAGGTCAATACAGTACAAAATCAAGCCGGAACGGTGTCAAAAAGTGCGTAAGCTCGTTTGTTCACACTTCATGAATGCTAAACTGATAAATATAGGAAAGAGAAAATCAAACTTGTTTGGCACCAAGTCGACCCAACCTTGTTTCGATTCGACAAAAAAAAAAAAAACAAGAATGGAAGCCATCTTCGGCAAGCCGAATAAAAATAATAAACACTTAAATATTCCTAATGACAGCAATATTGCGATTTTTATGCCAATATGTTTAGGGGCTATACCAGTTTAAATCTTTTTTTTTTAAAACGGTTTTTTTTTCTTATCAATAGTTGTCAATATCCTGTGAAAGCGGCAAGGTTTAATCCCGAATAGTTTTTGAATGGCACCTTTCTAAAGAGCGACCGGTCGCAGGCTGCACGTGAAACTTTAAACTCGTTTTGTATAGCTAGAACACAAATTGACCGATAGGTTTAAAATGATGACTGAATTATCTTGTATAAGTCCTATATGTTGGTTATAAATTGTGCATTTGGCGGAAGTTAAAAGGTAATTTTTGAATACCAAAAAACAACATTTTTGTTCAAACCGAAGCCGTTTTGTTAATACACGATATTTTGTAAAGATCCTAGGTCATTGTAGCTTTCATAGCCTTTAACAATTTTTCGATTTCAGTCATCCTTGCGACCGGAGTCATGTCAGTAGATGGAGTACTTTTTATGCCCGTTACTCGAAAAGTAAAATTGTATATTGTATTCGTTGAAAAGTATGTAACAGGTAGCAGTACGCGTTTTTGATAGTATATATATTCTTGATCAGGATCAACAGCCAAACCGTTCTAGCCATGGAGATCTATCTGCCCGTTTGTATGAACGTCGAGATCACAGAAACTATAAAAGTTAGAGATTTGGGACTTGGCAAATTTAAGTATTTCCTACGCAGCGCAAATTTATTTCAAAACAGAGAAACGCTCACTCTAACGCACACATATCGTGAAAGTGTGTACCTTCAGTCTGCGGCATGTTAACATAGATTCTAGGTGTTGGGCTCTATGTGTGTGTTTCGAGCTTATATCTTAGAAGTTTTGGTGTTTTGAAGTCCTCTGTCGCCGCTTTCCCGCGCCTCTGCAATTCCTCGGCCGCAGTTGCCGGTATTGTCTATGCTTAGGGGACTAACAAAAAGTTAAAAAATCTTAAATCCATAAATTTAGTTGATGCCCATTAATAGGGTCATTTGGTTGATAAGTGGCCTCGTTAGCTAGGGGGCTTGTAAGCCATTTCTTCTTAGTCGCGTTTGTTTTCTAGTTTCGCAAAGATATGGATATGTATTTGGCTTGTAGTTGGGCAATTTATTCTTTTGCTAACGGGATGTTTAGGCTTCTGTGGATATCTGTGTTGCGGAAGTACCAGGGCGCTGCGGTTATAGTTCTCAACACTTTTGAATGTGCTCTTTGAATCATCTCTATATTGCTGTTACTGGCATTGCTCCTTAGCTCACAGCCATATTTCCAGACAGGCTTTATAGCAGTGTTGTAGAGCATAACTTTTTATTCTAACCTTAGTGGAGAGTGGTAGCTTATTAGCCAATGCAGTTGTCGGGACTTATGATTTATTTGTACCAGCTCCGCTTCTATGTGCTTCCTCCAAGTTAGACGCCTATCTAGGCCTCCGATATATTATATGTGACTTCATATGTAGATGGTATCAATACGTTATTAAGTGCTAAATTGTGGACTATTTTTTTTGTAGGGTGAAGGTGTTCGCATTTTTGCTCGTTCACTTTTATGCGCCAATCAGATAACCATTTTTCCAACTATGGTACATGAAAAGCTAGTAATGATGATGACTTAAGTGGACATAGCGAGCGACTTACTACTGGGTCCGAGGACGCTTCCTTGTGGTACGGCTGCCGCGATGTCAACCTCATAAGTTAAGCAACTTTTGTGTCTTAAGACTCGGTTTAAAAGGTAATTTCAAGCACCTTGTGAATGTTTTGCGGAAATAGGAGCTTAATCTTAATCTCTGTCGAAAGTCTGAGAGATGTCTAGGAGAATAACAGAACAGGAGATTCTATTGACTTGCTCAATGGTACCATGCTTTTCTCTAAGTCCATATTGATGCTGCGTTCTGTCAAATGTGGCATAGTGCGTTGAATAATTAGTTTTTCCCAAGCTCTTGGAATAGGCATGAGAGGACACTTATCGGTTTGTATGACCAAGGAAGAGTTTTATCTTTTCCTGGCTTCGGAATCATAATAATAATAGATTTTTTCCACTGCTGTGGAATGTGAACCAATTTCGTTATGGGCTATAACTTATGGCATTACAAATTTTCTGATTTAATCTATTGCGCAATTTGGAAGTTGTATTACCATTTTGGGTGTGATTTTGTCAAGCCCAGGAGATTTTTATGGCTTTGGATGCTACTTAATGATCTTGGAGATCTTCGTATTCTGGAATGAGTCATCTAAGGTATGTTCGCCTTGGCTTAGTGCAGGTATTGTGAACGTGCCTAAAGATTCATTGGGCTTAAAAACGTTGAAAAGGTGTTTTGCTAAAGAATACTAAAGAATACTTCAGGCATCCTCTATAGTTGGCAGTATGTGTACTACCGCAATTACCGGATTTTCTCACTGATGCATCGTCCTTGTTGGCTTTTCAGGATGCTGTGGCATGTAGGTCTCCAAAAGCAACGCACACTGAGCGCAGGGTGCAAAATGTTTTCGTCTGACCGAATTCTTGACAGTTGTGCATTGAACAGGGGTTTTCCGCTTTTGTGATTCCTCACAGATATTCTACGATGTAGAAGGTATTGAACTGAGTTTTTCTTGATTTGCTTCGTTTAGGGACTTAGTTCAATTTTAAACAATTTAATTATGTTTACGTTCGGCTTCTCAGACTTCTGGGTTTGGCGAACCCAATTTGTTGCACTTTTCGATCGTTTTGTCGGGAATTACGGGGCGCACAGGTGCCGCTTCAATTTTATGGCATGTTGCCACATCCAATTTATTTTTACACGTTGACATCGTGGTAAATTTTAATATATTTATATATTAGGCACAACCAAGTGCTTATGAATGCCTGAAAGCAACTTTTCGCGTAACTAATCACTTGTGATTATTTTTTTATTTTGACTGTCCTTTTTGCTGATTTTGTCGGAGCGATTTAAAAACACGACCGCTCTGCTCGACTGTGGCGCTCTCACCTAAACATCGATTGTTTTGTAGGGGTGTTAATGAACGCTTTGCAGCCGTTATTTTAAATTCATATATTTGTATTCAACTTAAGTTTTGGTATTACGAAGACAAGTACTTGCAAGCAAACACCTTATTTCACTCGCTAAAACGGGCTTGCGAACAAGCAAGGGAGAGCGAGGGGGAAAGCAACAACGGAAGACAGTCTGGCAACTTGGATGAAGCCTCATCTATTGCATCAGGGTTGGGAAACGAAAATCTGGTTCGTTTTCTACAACAACAACAGGAGCTTATTGAACGTTTGGCTGAGCAACAAACTACGTTTTTGCGGGCAAACTCGACAGCAAACGTAATGCAAAACGAGTTGCCAAAAATACACATAAAGTCTTTTTCTGGTGACTACAAGGAGTGGCCAGCATTCAAGAACATCTTCGAGAGCACGATTCACAGCAAGCAGCATTTGACAGGGATACAAAAGTTTCACTACTTTAAGACATACATTGCGGGTGAAGCAGATGACTTGATACGTCATATGCCAATTACGGATGCAGCTTACGAGTCTGCTTCGAATTGCTTGATTGAGCGCTATAACAGACCACGTCACATTGTAAACACTCTGCTGGATACTTTTGTAAACTTACCCTCGACATCCAGAGCAGATGTATCAATACTGCGAAAAGTAACAGACGGAGCTACAGAGATTGTACGCGGCTTAGATGCAGCAGGGCAAACAGACAGGGACTGCTGGGTAATTCATTTCATTCTGACCAAGATTGACGCTGAAACTCGACGCAAGTGGATTGAGGGCAGCCGTGAACTGGAATCGCCGACTGTGGACGATCTACTCAAGTTTTTAGACCGCCGCTGCGAGGAATTTGAGCTCAGCAAAAGTGAGCCTGACAAAGTCTTCCAAGTTGGCTCACAGCAAAACAAAGCCAAGCGATCGTCACACGCCTTGGTATCAACGGAGGACGGTGCTTGTGCTAAATTTAACTCCAAGGAGCACAAGATCTTTATCTGCCCAAAGTTTATGGACTTATCAGTGGAGCAGAGACGCACTTTTGTTAAAGCTAAATCCTTTTGCTTAAATTGCTTGAAGTTCGGGCATGTGTCACGCAGGTGTGAATCCAAATTCACATGCAGAACTTGTCACAATCGTCACCACTCTCTACTACAAGTAGAAGATTCTACTGCACTCGCCGCTGTAATCAGGACACATTCAAGGGACGAGGAGCAGTGCGACCTCGGCGCTCCAGATGATACAACGGTGACCATCAGCAACATTGCTCGTGTACAAGACACTCCATGCGCTGAATCTTCGTAAAACGGATCAGCTACTACTACACAGCCACAAGGATTACGGAAAAGCGCATTGCCCACAGCTCTAGTACTCGTTCGCAACGCCAAAGGATCACACACTTCCTGTCGGGTGCTTTTGGACAGTGGTTCGGAACTGTCATACATCTCCGAGCGATGCGTGCAGGCGCTCGGCCTGGCACGCTTGCCATCACGAATTTTGGTGTCAGCAATTTCTTCGATCAAGGCTGAGACAACTAGAGGCTGCAGCGCACTGGATATTCAGTCAAGAATATCCGAACACACAATGAAGGTACGTGCTCACGTTCTCAGCAAAATTACATCGACGTTGGCAAGACACAATATCAACGCCTCAGCACTTAAGGCGTTCGATGGCTTGGAGCTTGCAGATTCTGACTACCAGTAGATATTCTCTTGGGCAGCGATTGCGTTTGGACCGTGTTCACTGGTAAAAAACTGTTCGACAGCCAGGGGAAGATCATCGCCATTCCGACCATATTTTGTAACGCTTGTGGCAGGCACATCGATGGGCAGTGCCATCTATGAGGCAAAAACCGAAAGTGTCGCCATCTAGTGGTCAGTTGGGTGCCGCGATTGGGGTAAGAATTTTCGGAGACGAAGAGGCAACAGAGTCAATTGTCATGATCCCGGAAAACGGAGAGTTATTCTATGGGGGCTAACTTAGCTTCCCGCCCAGAGCCACGAGCTGCTGGCTTTCTTTCCCTTTTCGGCAGCCATCGAGTGCGGTTTAGTTCAATTGTAAGTCTCGTATTTAATTAGTTGGTGAAAGTTTGTTTGAAAATTATAATTCTATAGTGGTCTTGTGTAAAGTGACGGATAGAATTTCCAGAGTATATATAGCGCTAAATCCTGTTTATGGGTAAGAAAAAATGAAATGGTTGCGAAGATTGCAGACCCAAAAGTGATTTTTGATTTAGGTTTGGCGCTTAGTATCCGATATTGGATCCGGCCGTTGCTGTAGAGGGAACAATTCATCAAGTCCCCCTAAAGAAGAGCGAAGTCATCCGACGGGGGAGGGAAATTATCGTCGCATAAAGGGGTCTCAAAGGCCTAAGAGTTCCCTAAGATAATTATTTAATCAGCTTAAGTCGCTGGGAGCGGAGTTAAGACTAAGAGAGGGCAAAAGAGTCAAAAAGAACTCGAGATGTAACACCTGCCCAAATTACACATAATATTTATATTCCCTCTTCATCATCTTCGTTATCTCCCGCCTGCGAGCGAAACTTAGCGAAGCTCAGCTTGACAGGCAGTTTTTCGGCGCGCTGATCTAGTTTAGACGTTTCGGTCCACGCTCGGACGAAAATTTAATTTAACTCGTCGAACAACAATGCGGAATAATTGTTAAGTCGCCGCACGGAATGTAAGGCAGTTCGGAAAGCCAAAGATCGGTCGGAGTTCGCTGAAAGTGGATAGTTTATAAGCTATTTTATAAGTTTTTTTTTCCTTTTTTTTTGCGGTCTAGGTTATGTGAAATAAGCAGTGAGAGGGGAAAAGTAAGAAAAAAAGAAGGGAAAGAAGAGAAAAGTGCAGTGATGGTTAGAAGGCCAGAAAGGCTTTAATAATGAATAACTAGAAGCACGAATTGCTTTAGGCATAATTTATTTTAATTTTTTTGGGTGGACAAACAAGCCAATGTGTTAAAAAAAAAGAAGGAAAGAGCTGCAACAAGAAAAAGAAGAGAAAAATTTTGCGGTTGTTTTGCACAGTGGGCTTGCAGTGTGTATATGAAGAAATTTAAATTTTCAGCCTAAGGTGCACTTACGGAAGCGCTTTCGTCGGTGGATCTCCGGAATGTTGGTGAGTCAGATATCACGTTTTATTAATATGTCTTTGTAAAATATATATATCAAATGAATTACTTTGCGTCCCACCGTACAAAACTGAGTAGTTCGAATAGTCCATAAAGGAGAAGAGAAAAAAAAGGAGCGGATTTACCGTCTCTCTTGTCTCTCAAATTTTTGAGTGAGATGAATTTCGAAATAAGTAAAACAAACCACTCAATTTGAATTCGCCGTGCGCTCTTCACTGCAATTTTCTGCCATTTCCGTATTCTCGCTCTCGAATAATATTTTTTTTGATTTTAAATTCGTATTGCTATCTTACTGCAAAGATTAATTTAATAATTCAATTGTATTGCATGTATTTATGTTCGCATTTAATATCTTTTCAATATGTTCTCTAATTTTAAGAATTTTATTTAGATTTTAAATACACTTTATAATGATTAGCTAAATTGTATTTTTGTTTGCCTTCGACTAGGATGGGTCCCCGCTAGAACCCGAATCAGTAGAAGGGGCCGTTCGATAATATGATGGGAAGTTTTCGGTAAAGAACGGCCAAGGCAGGGAGGGCAAACTTGGTTCCATTAGAACACCCGAGGAACTTTAGGAATTCCATGAGTAAAATAACTATCCCTCTTCGCGCTGGCGCGGATTCACATGATTTCTCCTACCCCATACCACTTGTCGCTGCACGCGAAAATTCGATAAAATTTTAGAATTTACTGGCTCGTGACGAAGGACAAGATCACCACCCCAAATAGCCGACAAGGAGCAGCTGGACCATCGCGCGTGCGTCCTTATCGTCATGCAACAACACCCTAGCCACGTACTCGTTACAGTAATAATAATATAATTCTATTTATCTGGCGCCCAACGTGGGGCCAAAAATCAGGGTTTTAGATGTGGAAAAAAATGAAAAACAAAATTTTACTCTAAGAATCCCGCTCACACAAGAAAAAAACTTTAATTTTCATCTAGTTGGTAATGCAGTATCACAGTGGGTTGAAAGATGTGTTTACATCCCAGCCACGGTTGCTGCGGTACTCATGCCAAATATCTCGTCTCTAGTCTTACCTTAATTTCGATATTAGGCGCATAGGACATATAGTTGAATATGTTGTACGCAAGCGTTCAACTAGCCACGGCTGATGTTGAAAGTAAGAGTGGGGCAAATCTATTCTATTTACTTTTTTCGGGACCTAAAGCAAGGGTTAATTAGACGCTTGGACATGCAGGTGGTAAACTTATCAATAAGTTTTCACCTGACCACGGATAATGGGCCGGCGCTGAGGACCCATCTATCAAATTTCATGCAATCGCCATCGCGTCTGTCAGGTGCATTGGATAGACAGCCGAAATCTTTTAAAAAAGAGGTCGACTGGCCACGGTTGACAGCGGGAAACGTAGGCCAGATTGCAAAACAAGAGAGAATTGGAAGAGAACCGATCAGCTCTCTTATAGTTGTTGTTTTAGTGAATCTGAGTTTGGCAATAGTCGAAGGGCTAGCCACGTAGCTCTGCATAGGCAGCAATTATATTATTTTTATCATCTTCTTTTACTCACGGATTCCGAGTCAAACTGCTGATAAGGGTTTGACAGGGGGAACTCCTATGTTTGAAGGCAAACTGTTTATATATTTCTATCGTGTTTTTGATTTTTCTTATAATTTTTTTTTTAGCTTACTTAATACTGGTACTCTCTCATTTATTTGTTCCTTTCCTCTCATTTCTTACTTAGACCCGAGTTTCTCTTGAGTGATTTTAGAAATTGAGTGTCTTTAAGAATTGAGCGTAGAAAATAAAACAAATAAGCTGGTCCGCTTGTTAAGGTCATTGACCGCAGGTGAAGAAAAAAATAAAAGCAAGGAAGGAATGATTAAATGTTAGGGATTTTAGCCGAATATAATTAGTAACTTTAACTTACTCGTTCATTTAGCTGTAAATTAAAAACATATATTTTTAGGATTTTAGGTTTCTTACTTTTCTCATTGGTTGAAGATCAAAAAAAAGAAAAAAAGCCAAACAATGAGCGATGCCGATAAGGTAGAGACTCCAACGGGGTCTAAATGCAAATTGTGCGAGAAAGACTTGGCGATCTCCACAACTTACAAAACGAAATGCGGTCATGACTTCCATAAGACTTGCATAACTGGTCATTCGAAGACTCATAGGGAATGTCCGATTTGCGGAATCATTTGTTTTCAACTCCCACCGAGTGGTAAAACGATTGTCAATTCGCCAGCCCCCTCTGGGAAAACCGGCGAAAATCGCGCTGAGGTAGACATAGGGAATTTAGTGACTCAAGCGGTCCAGGGGATGAAAAATGATTTACTCACTCAACTTTCTCAGCAAATGGCTCAGATTATACAAGCTAATATTGCTGCATTGGTTCCTGGAAATCCCTTAGCACCCCCAAACCCAAGCACAAACACCAACTGGACGGATCAAGAGAGACAGCCAGTCGAAAATTTTGATCAATTCCGGAGTGAGTCCAGATTTACTCCTGTCAGCGTAGAATCCGATGCCATTTATAGACCAGATAGGGTGGGCCAAATATTAAATAGTTGGAAAATTCGTTTCAATGGCAGTCTTGATGGCATAAGCGTGGACAATTTTATATATCGAGTTGAGGCGTTAACAGAGCAAACATTAAATTCAAAGTTTGAAATTTTAGCTAGCAACGCTAGTCTATTGTTTGATGGTAAAGCTCGCGATTTCTATTGGCGATATCATAAATCCTGCAATGGAGAGGGGCTCGATTGGAAAGCTCTCTGCCAGGCTCTTCGAAAACAATTTCGGGATACCCGCTCCGATGTCGATATCCGTGAAGCAATTCGGGATAGAAAACAAAAAGAGAAGGAAAATTTTGATACTTTTCATGATGCCATTGTCTCATTAACGGATGGGTTAGAAGTGCCGCTCTCGGAAAAGTCCGTGGCAGAAATACTAGCTAGAAATTTGCGCCCTGAAATACGACATGAACTCCTTCATATCCAAATTAATTCGGTGGGGCAATTGAGAGAAATTTGTAGGCGAAGGGAAAGTTTTCTGGAGGATGTGAGGCGGAATTATGCATATACAAAGGCAACTCCTTACCGGAAGCAAGTTGCTGAACTGCTTGAAGATCCGTTGCCAGATGAAGCCGCCGAATTTTCCGACATCGAAAGCGAAGTGGAAGTGGGAGCTTTGGCTTTGATTTGTTGGAATTGCCACAAAGAAGGGCATCGTTACCAAGATTGTGAAGGGAAGCGTAGAATTTTCTGCTATGGTTGTGGAAAGCCGAACACTTACAAACCTTCGTGTAGTAAGTGCCAAAAAAACGCGAAGGGGAACACACAGCCTCGTCAGCAGCCGTGTGTTCAACGCCACCGCCCGACGAATTCCGAGGCAGAACAATAGATATTGAAAATACTTCTGTAGAAATAGAAAATCCCAAATCTTCAGCACCAACGTCTGTTCAAAAATCTTTTTGGTCGAAGAAATTAAATTTACAAATAAATTCATCTAAAATACATAGTTGTTTAAAACATCAAAAGTCTCAATCCAGAAATGCACAGCGAATGAGAGGGTATTGGGCAGCTTTGAAAACAATAAATACGATTAGGTATAAGGAGAAGGATAAGCGTCCCTATGCCGAAGTGAGTCTTTTGGATCGTATTGTTATGGGGTTATTGGATACAGGGGCAGCTATTAGTGTTATAGGCGGAAACTTGGCTCAACAAATAATAAGAAGTAAAATTACTTTTAAGCGTGGAACAACTTCAGCATGCACCGCCGACGGAACGAAGCAAGAAGTCGTTGGTCGAATAAAAACTGTAGTAAAGTACAACAATCAGGAAAATGAATTGGATCTCCATCTAATTCCAACTCTCAGTCAAGACTTATATTTAGGGATTGATTTTTGGACTAAATTTGGTTTATTGCCAACAGAAATGCAGATCTCTGAAATTGTGTCTGACACCCATAGTCTTACGGCAAAACAAAGTGAAGATTTGCAAAAAGTTGTTAGTTTCTTTCCCTCGTTTTCCGTTTCTGGGTTGGGAAAGACAAGTATTCTCTCGCATTCGATTGATGTTGGAGATGCTAGGCCAGTAAAACAGCGGCATTTTCCAGTATCGCCGGCTGTGGAAAAACTTTTATATGCCGAAGTAGACCGTATGCTGAAGCTGGGTGTAATTGAAGAGTCGGATAGTGCTTGGTCGTCACCGGTTGTGCTGGTTCAAAAACCAGGGAAGGTTCGCCTTTGCTTAGACAGCAGAAAAGTAAATGCAGTAACAAGAAAAGATGCGTACCCGCTTCCCCAAATAGATGGCATCTTAGGGCGTCTCCCAAAAGCAATGTATATTTCAAGCCTTGACCTCAAAGATGCTTACTGGCAAGTGCCTCTCGATCCTCAATCTCGCGATAAGACGGCGTTTACTATACCTGGAAAGCCTCTTTATCAATATAAAGTCATGCCGTTCGGACTGACCAACGCTTCACAAACTATGACTCGCTTGATGGACAAAGTCATTCCTGCCGAACTCCGTAACGAAGTATTTGTTTATCTGGACGACTTCTTGGTTGTCTCAGATAGTTTTGAGTCGCATTTAAAGGTATTGGAGATAGTTGCGGGGCATATAAAGGCGGCTGGGTTGACTCTTAACGTCGAAAATAGCAAGTTCTGCATGCGATCCGTCAGATATTTGGGTCATATTGTGGGAGAGGGTGTAATAAGAACGGATCCCGATAAGATCTCAGCCATGACAAACTTTCCGCTACCAAATTCATTGAAAAGTCTGCGAAGATTTTTGGGAATGGTAGGCTGGTATCGGAAATTTATTAAGAATTTTGCATCTGTGGCTTCCCCATTAACAGATTTGTTAAAGCCGAAGCAGAAATTTGCCATGACGGCGGAAGGAAAACAGGCCTTTGAAGAGTTAAAAAAACATGTTATGCTCGGCGCCAGTTCTTCGTAGTCCAGACTTCAATAAACCATTTTTTGTGCAGTGCGACGCTAGTAAAACTGGTGTCGGAGGAGTTTTAGTGCAGAAAACAGCTGAGGGTGATGAGTATCCGATAGCGTTTGTGTCAAAAAAATTAAATAAAACACAAAAATGTTACTCAGTTAGTGAACAGGAGTGCTTGGCCGCACTAGTCTGCATTAAACGATTCCGGGCATATATCGAGGGTCATGAGTTCACAGTTATTACTGACCATGCGTCCCTTAAATGGCTTATGACTCAAACGGATTTACATTCTCGTTTAGCTAGATGGGCTCTGAAACTGCAGGGATTCAATTTTAAAATTGAGCATCGCAGCGGAAAGTTAAATGTTGTTCCGGATGCGCTGTCTCGAGTAAACGAGGAAAATATGGCTGCGTTGGATGCTGGACATGGATTGGTAGTGGATTTGGAATCGGCAGAATTTAAATCTCCAGAATATGTGGAATTTGTGGACCGACTAAAAGCGAACAGCGAAAAGTTGCCAGATATAAAGGTTACCGATGGTTTGGCGTACAAGAAAATGGATTACGCCACAGGGGATTCACTTCACGACGAGTTTATTTGGAAGTTATGGATCCCGAAGGGGTTAGTTCAGGAAGTTTTAAAGAATGCTCATGATCATCCCATGGCTTCGCACGGAGGGATACATAAAACTTTAGAGCGTGTTAGAAGATATTATTATTGGCCTGGTCTGGTAAAGGATGTAAAGGCCCATGTTCTTTCTTGCGATACGTGTAAAATGACTAAGGCTCCTAATACAGTTCAGAGACCTCTGCTAGGGGTACCACCAGAGTCGGGAAGATTCTTTCAGAGGTTATATGTTGATTTCCTGGGTCCATATCCACGTTCAAAAAGCGGTAACATAGGTATTTTTATCGTGTTAGACCACTATTCGAAGTTTGTGTTCTTAAAAGCAGTTAAGAAACTAAATGCGGACGTAGTGATTAAATATCTGCAAGCTGATCTGTTCCATACGTTTGGAGTGCCAGAAACGGTTATTTCGGATAATGGGTCACAATTTAAATCAGACGCGTTTCAAAAAATTTCTTCGGAACCACCGGGTAACGCATTCATTCACGGCAGTGTATTCGCCACAAGCAAATGCATCGGAGCGAGTAAACAGGTCGGTGATAGCCGCAATACGATCATATGTTAGGCCCGATCAGAAAAATTGGGACGAAGAGCTGAGCAGCATTTGCTGTGCATTAAGATCTGCGGTACACTCTTCTCTGGGAACGACACCCTATTATATGGTATTTGGCCAGCATTTTATAAATTCCGGATCGACATACAAGCTGCTAAGAGCTTTGGGGTTGCTGGATGATCGTTCTGCGCTATTTTCTAGAGAAGATTCTTTAGAGTTAGTGCGGAATAGAGCTGTCGAAGTTATGAAAAAGCAAAATGAGAAAAACGAGCGACTTTATAATCTGCGGGCTAAGGACGTTTCCTATGACCTTGGGCAAGAAGTATTTCTAAAGAATTTCAGGCAAAGCAATTTCCAAGCAGGCTATAATGCTAAATTGGGTCCGAGGTATCTTAAGGCCAGGGTACGCCAGAAGGTGGGAAATGCTTACTATGATTTGGAAGACTTGCAGGGACGATTAATGGGTAGATATCATGCTAAGGATATGAAACAGTAAGGTAGCTGCCTCAAGCTCAGTTTTGGTCAGCCTTGTGTGTGTCACCCCCAAGTCTGATCTTGTGAGGGGGGAATTTGTAACGCTTGTGGCAGGCACATCGATGGGCAGTGCCATCTATGAGGCAAAAACCGAAAGTGTCGCCATCTAGTGGTCAGTTGGGTGCCGCGATTGGGGTAAGAATTTTCGGAGACGAAGAGGCAACAGAGTCAATTGTCATGATCCCGGAAAACGGAGAGTTATTCTATGGGGGCTAACTTAGCTTCCCGCCCAGAGCCACGAGCTGCTGGCTTTCTTTCCCTTTTCGGCAGCCATCGAGTGCGGTTTAGTTCAATTGTAAGTCTCGTATTTAATTAGTTGGTGAAAGTTTGTTTGAAAATTATAATTCTATAGTGGTCTTGTGTAAAGTGACGGATAGAATTTCCAGAGTATATATAGCGCTAAATCCTGTTTATGGGTAAGAAAAAATGAAATGGTTGCGAAGATTGCAGACCCAAAAGTGATTTTTGATTTAGGTTTGGCGCTTAGTATCCGATATTGGATCCGGCCGTTGCTGTAGAGGGAACAATTCATCAAGTCCCCCTAAAGAAGAGCGAAGTCATCCGACGGGGGAGGGAAATTATCGTCGCATAAAGGGGTCTCAAAGGCCTAAGAGTTCCCTAAGATAATTATTTAATCAGCTTAAGTCGCTGGGAGCGGAGTTAGGACTAAGAGAGGGCAAAAGAGTCAAAAAGAACTCGAGATGTAACACCTGCCCAAATTACACATAATATTTATATTCCCTCTTCATCATCTTCGTTATCTCCCGCCTGCGAGCGAAACTTAGCGAAGCTCAGCTTGACAGGCAGTTTTTCGGCGCGCTGATCTAGTTTAGACGTTTCGGTCCACGCTCGGACGAAAATTTAATTTAACTCGTCGAACAACAATGCGGAATAATTGTTAAGTCGCCGCACGGAATGTAAGGCAGTTCGGAAAGCCAAAGATCGGTCGGAGTTCGCTGAAAGTGGATAGTTTATAAGCTATTTTATAAGTTTTTTTTTCCTTTTTTTTTGCGGTCTAGGTTATGTGAAATAAGCAGTGAGAGTGGAAAAGTAAGAAAAAAAAGAAGGGAAAGAAGAGAAAAGTGCAGTGATGGTTAGGAGGCCAGAAAGGCTTTAATAATGAATAACTAGAAGCACGAATTGCTTTAGGCATAATTTATTTTAATTTTTTTTGGGTGGACAAACAAGCCAATGTGTTAAAAAAAAAAAGAAGGAAAGAGCTGCAACAAGAAAAAGAAGAGAAAAATTTTGCGGTTGTTTTGCACAGTGGGCTTGCAGTGTGTATATGAAGAAATTTAAATTTTCAGCCTAAGGTGCACTTACGGAAGCGCTTTCGTCGGTGGATCTCCGGAATGTTGGTGAGTCAGATATCACGTTTTATTAATATGTCTTTGTAAAATATATATATCAAATGAATTACTTTGCGTCCCACCGTACAAAACTGAGTAGTTCGAATAGTCCATAAAGGAGAAGAGAAAAAAAAGGAGCGGATTTACCGTCTCTCTTGTCTCTCAAATTTTTGAGTGAGATGAATTTCGAAATAAGTAAAACAAACCACTCAATTTGAATTCGCCGTGCGCTCTTCACTGCAATTTTCTGCCATTTCCGTATTCTCGCTCTCGAATAATATTTTTTTGATTTTAAATTCGTATTGCTATCTTACTGCAAAGATTAATTTAATAATTCAATTGTATTGCATGTATTTATGTTCGCATTTAATATCTTTTCAATATGTTCTCTAATTTTAAGAATTTTATTTAGATTTTAAATACACTTTATAATGATTAGCTAAATTGTATTTTTGTTTGCCTTCGACTAGGATGGGTCCCCGCTAGAACCCGAATCAGTAGAAGGGGCCGTTCGATAATATGATGGGAAGTTTTCGGTAAAGAACGGCCAAGGCAGGGAGGGCAAACTTGGTTCCATTAGAACACCCGAGGAACTTTAGGAATTCCATGAGTAAAATAACTATCCCTCTTCGCGCTGGCGCGGATTCACATGATTTCTCCTACCCCATACCACTTGTCGCTGCACGCGAAAATTCGATAAAATTTTAGAATTTACTGGCTCGTGACGAAGGACAAGATCACCACCCCAAATAGCCGACAAGGAGCAGCTGGACCATCGCGCGTGCGTCCTTATCGTCATGCAACAACACCCTAGCCACGTACTCGTTACAATTTGGATCGGTCATTACTTCGATCGTGACTACAGGCTCTTCAATTACAACAACTATGCACATGACTATTGACATTGATGCATCACTTCGACGCTTTTGGGAGCTGGAGGATGTCAACCAAGAACTTCATCGCAAACTAGAGAACGATGAAGTTGAACAGCACTTTTTGAAGACACACACAAGGGACCCCAAGGGGCGTTACATCGTCGAACTTCCGTTTAAAGACCCCAGTTTTCGGATACTCTTCAGGGAGCACTCGCAAGATTCAAGGGAGTAGAACGCCGTCTAATAGATGCAAGATCCCAATATGCGCTCACAGTATGTAAAGTTTATGCATGAGAATCTCAACTTAGGTCACATACGAGAACTATCGACATTGACAAGAAACCACATTTCTACTTGCCACATCATCCAGTAATTACCCAAAAATTAAGGGTAGTTTTTGACGGATCATTTAAGGATACTAACGGAAATTCCTTGAACGACGCGCTACACATTGGTCCCAGTATCCTGCGAAACTTATTCTCAATTTGTATCCGATTTAGAATGTTTAAATTCGTCTTCTCCGCAGATATCGTCAAAATGTACAGACAAATCTTGGTGGCTGCCAAGCATTGTAGCTACCAGCGAATGGTATGGAGAGATGATGACTGTTCGCCTATCAAACACTATGAGTTTTGAACTGTACACGGTAACACACGGCACGTCTAGCGCACCATTTTTGGCAGTAAGAGTTTTGGATCAGTTAGCTCACGACCATCAACACGAATTTCCCACTGCTGCGAAAGCCGTAAAGGAGGAGTTTTATGTGGACGAGCATACACAGAGGAAGAGCTCGTTCGCAATCAAAATGAGTTAATCAAACTTATGAAATGTGCAGGCATGAAGCTTGGAAAATGGGTCTCAAACTCGCCACGCATTTTTGAAGCAACGCTCACTTCTGAAGGAAAAGGATTCCATTCAACAGCGAAGGTTCTGGGCATCCATTGGGATCCAAAGCAAGATACGCTCTCATTCAAAGTTTGCCTTTCATTAAATTCGAAGAACTCTAAGCGACAAGTGCTGTCTGACGTGGCACGCATCTTTGACCCGCTGTGTGTCCTATCGCCAGTGGTGGTACAATTCAAAATTTTGTTTCAAAAATTGTGGCTTCTTGATCTCGGCTGGGATACGGAACTTCCTCCAAAAATCGCTGAATGGTGGAACAAATGCCGTAACGACTTGAATGTACTACAAGAGCTACGTATGCCAAGATTTATTGACAACAAGGAAAATCCCATCGAACTGCACGGATTTTCGGATGCTTCCATCAAGGCGTATTCGGCAGTTGTCTCCAGCAGATTAGTAAAGTAAAGTTGAGCTGCCAAAAGTTCTGTTCTTCTATTTCAGAAAACCATGGTAAAGAAGAGGTGAAGACCACCGCACTGACTACTCAGGAGGTCATCTTATTGTCACCGATCGAAGCACTGGCTCAACGGGTCTCATCCTGGACAAAACTGGTTCACATTGTAGCTTACTCCCTACGCTTCATCCAAAGAATCAAGTCCATTAAGTCAGGCACGCTGA
Source organism: Drosophila elegans (assembly GCF_018152505.1). Taxonomy (NCBI): domain Eukaryota; kingdom Metazoa; phylum Arthropoda; class Insecta; order Diptera; family Drosophilidae; genus Drosophila; species Drosophila elegans. The sequence continues at coordinate 367,421 of NW_024546078.1, read as the reverse complement.
CAATTTGCAAGGGGCTCACCTTTGAGGAGATGCAGGCTGCTCGCATTCTTTGCCTTCAAGAGGCTCAGAAATGCTTCAAGATCGACTACAATCTACTGATGGAGAACAAGGCACTTCAGAGTCGCTCCCAGCTCATCAAGCTTTCACCGATCATTAGCAAGGATGGCCTTCTTCGAGTCGGTGGACGACTGGATAATTCACAATTACCAGCTGATGTCAAACACCCAATTTTTCATTATCCGCCAAAAATATTGGGTCTTTGGCGCACGCAACCTCATGTTTTCGCCAACGAAATCAAACATCACAACAATTCATGGCCGATTTACCGGGGATTCGCATTACAGAAGCACTTCCCTTCCAGCACTAAGGCTGCGATTACGCTGGACCATTTATTCTCAAGGAAAGAAGAGGGCGAAATCCACCGAAAACTAAGGGCTACATATGGCTGTTTGTCTGCCTCGTAACATCAGCCATTCACTTGGAACTGGCCACCGATCTCAGCACAGACACCTTCATAGCATGTCTTCGTCGTTTCATGTTCCTGCGTGGGAAATGTTCTCAAAATTTTAGCGACAACGGGACGAATTTTGTTTGTGCCAAGCGGGCTTTAAATGAAATGCAGCATCTTTTATCTTCACAGGAGCATCGTCATACAGTAGCGCAAACTTTGGCCACCGATGGCAGAAAATGGAATTTCATACCTCCACACTCTCCACACTGCGGCGGAAAATGGGAGTCAGCGGTACGTTCTGTGAAATTGCACCTTCGACGCGTCGTGGGAAAGACGATCTTGAGTTTTGAGCAAATGCAAACTCTAATCGCCCAGATAAGCGCGGTTGTGAACTCAAGGCCCTTGTGCTATACACCTGACACTGACATCACATACTTGTCGCCAGCCCACTTTCTTATTGGACGCCCATTTACAACTGTTCCAGAGGGTGATCTAACTCATTTGCCAATCAATCGCAATGACTATTGGCAACATTTGCAATCCATGTATCAAGGATTTTGGAAAATCTGGCACCTGGAATACTTAACATTGCTACAGCAACGTCACAAGTGGAACAGCAAGGAACGAAACATTTCAGTGGACAACGTCGTGCTTGTAAATGGCTCAAATCTTCCACCAGCAGCTTGGCAACTAGCCCGTGTGTTAGAAGCTCATCCTGGAACAAATGGGCTTATACGCGCCGTGAAACTATAGACATCCACCGGAGAGATGACTAGACCTATCACCAAGCTAGCAGTATTGCCTAATTCTGAAACCGTGTTTCAGGGCCTGCCCGGGAACGCTTTGCAGCCGTTATTTTAAATTCATATATTTGTATTTAACTTAAGTTTTTGTATTATTTAGTGTCGTATACCATTTTTGCTGCGCCACACTCTTGAGATTTTTTAGTGATAAGACTACAGCCAAACATGTCGGACACGCAGAAACCTTCTGGTTAAAATAAAAAAAATACAGTCCACTCAAACTCGGGAATTAAACGTTTTAATTCATCACCAAGGGGGAATACTTAGTTTAAAGTTTATTGGGTGAGTAACGGGTATCTAATAGTCCAGAATCTTCTATTCGATTCCACTCCATTCGTGAAATTCAAAAATGGTGATTATGACGTGGAAGGCAAGGATCGGCCGGGTCCCGTGAAAAAGTTTGAAGATGCAGCTTTGGAGACTCTGTTGGATGAAGATTCTTGTCAGACACAACAAGAATCCATCACAGGAGCTCTCTACCGGACCCAGCTGATGCGCATGAGCCGAGCGCTGAAGGAATAAAGGCAACAAAATATGGAAAGGCACGATAAAGTGATAATCCCACACGACAACGCCCGGCCTCATGTTTCCAAGGTCGTAAAAACTTACCTGGAAACACAGAAATGGGACACCCTACCCCACCCGCCCTACTCTCCAGACATCGCTCCTTCCGATTTTCACTTGTTTCGATCGATGACTCATGGTCTAGCTGAGCAGCACTTCCAGTCTTTCGAGGAGGTCAAAAATTGGCTGGATACATGGAATTCACATGCTGGCAGAAAGATGGGAGAAAGTTGTAGCCAGCGATGGAAAATATTTTGAATAATTAGTTTGTAGCTATTTTTACGCAATAAAGCCTCAAACTATGAAAAAAACGGCGGTTTTCTACTTGTACACCCAATAATAAAGTCATTTTAACTTCACTTAGTTTTCTTCAGAACTCGATCGCTGTTTCCTTTATTTTGTATTGGCACCTTTTTCTAGAGGTACTCAGAAAAAATTTTATTAAAAAAATTTATCAATTGTCAATAAATCAAAAAATACGTGATTAAAATCACTTACCTTTGAGCGAAACTCCGCCTTTGTGCCGATTCTTGGAATCGAGTCATGGATGTTCGCCGCAGACAAAACTAGAGCGCCCCAAAATTAACTCCGTTTCCTGTAAAATTATTGTAATTAAGTAAAATAATAAATTATTGAAAAGATTATACTTAACTTCGGTCATCAGTAGGTTCCAACCTTGATACAAATAAAACGAAATAAAAAGATAAGAATAAACACAAAAAAAAAGAAAATTCCTAGAAAATCAAGAAACAAAGATAACAAGAAAGGAAGCAAACTTCGGCAAGCCGAAGTTCATATACCCTTGCAGCTATTGCAAGAATTAAATATTTTTGAAAACATTAAAATTAAGATTTACTTGCGTATATGTTTAAAAACATTGAAGCTATGATGATTTGCAGCTCAATTATTAGATAGTTATTTTATATATTTATATTATTTCTATGGGAGCTATATAATATAGTCGTCCGATTTTGATGAAATTTAAACCGTAGTTCTGAAATATTTAACCTTTACTATATGTCGAAGAACTAATAAAAAAATTTAACAAAATACATAAGTTATAATTTTTTTTCATTTATTTTTTTCGATTGTTCCTATGGGAGTTATATGCTATGGTCGTCCGATCCGGCTCGTTCCGACTTATATACTACCAGCAATAGAAAGACAACTTTTGGGAAAGTTTCATGCAGATAGCTTTAAAACTGAGAGACTAGTTTGCGTAGAAACGGACGGACAGACGGACATGGCTAGATCGACTCTGCTAGTGATCCTGATCAAGAATATATATACTTTATAGGGTCGGAGATGTCTCCTTCATTGCGTTGCAAACTTCTGACTGAAATTATAATACCCTCTGCAAGGGTATACAAATGCAAAAACACACATGTGTTAGTTTTACAATATTATCAATAAAATAATAATTAACAAGAAAGAAAGCAAACTTCGGCAAGCCGAAGTTCATATACCCTTGCAGCTATTGCAAGAATTAAACATTTTTGAAAACATTAAAATTATAATTTACTTGCGTATATGTTTAAAAACATTGAAGCTATGATGATTTGCAGCTCAATTATTTGATAGGTCTTTTATATATTTTTATTGTTCCTATGGGAGCTATATGCTATAGTCGTCCGACTTTGATGAAACTTAAACCGTAAATTGGAAATATTTAACCATTACTAAATGTCGAAGAACTAAACAAAAAATTAAAAAACAGAAAAATTATAATTTTTTTTCATTAATTTCTCCGATTGTTCCTATTGAAGCTATATGATATAGTCGTCCGACTTTGATGAAATTTAAACCGTTAATCGAAAATATTTAACTATTACTAAATGTCGAAGAACTAAACAAAAAACTAAAAAACAGAAAAGTTATAATTTTTTTTCATTTATTTTTCCGATTGTTCCTATGGGAGCTATATGCTATAGTCGTCCGATTTTGATAAAATTTAAACCGTAAATCGGAAATATTTAACCATTACTAAATGTCGAAGAACTAAACAAAAAATTAAAAAACAGCAAAGTTATAATTTATTTTCATTTATTTTTCCGATTATTCCTATGGGAGCTATATGCTATAGTCGTCCGATTTTGATGAAATTTAAACCATAATTCTGAATTATTTAACCATTGCTATATGTCGAAGAACTAAACAAAAAATTAAAAAACAGCAAAGTTATAATTTTTTTCATTTATTTTTCCGATTGTTCCTATGGGAGCTATATGCTATAGTCGTCCGATCCGGCTCGTTCCGACTTATATACTACCAGCAATAGAAAGACAACTTTTGGGAAAGTTTCATGCAGATAGCTTTAAAACTGAGAGACTAGTTTGCATATAAACGGACGGACAGACGGACAGACGGACGGACAGACAACCATGGCTAGATCGACTCTACTAGTGATGCTGATCAAGAATAGGGTCGGAGATGTCTCCTTCACTGCGTTGCAAACTTCTGACTGAAATTATAATACCCTCTGCAAGGGTATAATTAACATTATAATAAAGAGTTATTCACCTTTCATCACAACCCTAATCCACTTTCACAGAAAAACACTTCTTTTATTTTAATTTATGTCCGCGTTGCTCAACGTTGCTTAAAGTGATATTCTTCGCGACAGCGCGGCGTGTAAGATTATTCACATGCTTTGCAAGCGAAAAAGAATGTAAGAAGCTATAAAGAAGCATTGTTTATGCATTCTCAAGAGTTTTTGTGAAATCGTCCCTTCGACTATAATGCATAAAAAAACCTTCTTTTGCAATGTAAACAAAAAGCTGAAACCCGAACGCTGCCGATCGTCCGATATTTTTGAGATCGTGTTTTTCACCGAAAACCTCGTTTACGAAAGAACCCAAAAATAAGTCTTGTTTCGGAATGTACAAAAAAATGGGAAACCAATTTAATCTATTTTTCTTAATGAACAGTAGCGGCGTAAATATATTCACTTTTTTTCTTTAAAAACAATATCTGAACGCATTATTATGCTGGTGGTAAATGACTTGTTAAACTTTTCCTTAAATTAATTCTGTAAAAATATTAATATTTAATTTTATAAATAATAATATTTAATATATTTTATATTATATTACAAAATTATTAATTTAAACAGATTTTTATATATTTTAATTTTGGGTAATAATATATACACGATTACATGGTTTTTTTTTACAAAGCTTGATTTTGTGTAGAATTATTATTTTCCATTTGCGTGCGCTTTACTTTCCGCCGTCACTGTAATCACAAGAAGTAACCGAACAAAACGGTACTCTTAAAAGCAAACGACAAGAACAAAGAAAAAAAAAGTAATTTATATATATTTCTTAAATTTAAATTTTGTGTTTTGTGAACTCGTTTCGCTTTTTTGTGTGCTCACTTTTTTCTCTCTATCCTTTCGATCGGCCTTGGGTGGACATACATCTACATCTTTATTTTTATACCCTTGCAGAGGGTATTATAATTTCCGACCCTATAAAGTATATATATGCTTGATCAGCATGACTAGCAGAGTCGATCTAGTCATGTCCGTCTGTCCGTCCGTCTGTCCGTTTTGTCCGTCCGTTTCTACGCAAACTTGTCTCTCAGTTTTAAAGCTATCTGCATGAAACTTTCCCAAAAGTTGTCTTTCTATTGCAGGTAGTAATATATATAAGTCGGAACGAGCCGGATCGGACGACTATAGCTCCCATAGGAACAATCGGAAAAATAAATAAAAAAAATTATAACTTTTCTGTTTTTCAATTTTTTTTTAGTTCTTCGACACATAGTATTAGGTAATTTTTTACGGTTTAAATTTCATCAAAATCGGACGACTATATCACATAGCTCTCAAAGAAATAATAAAAATATATAAAATAACTATCTAATAATTGAGCTGCAAATCATCATAGCTTCAATGTTTTTCAACATATACGCAAGTAAATCATAATTTTAATGTTTTCAAAAGTATTTAATTCTTGCAATAGCTGCAAGGGTATATGAACTTCGGCTTGCCGAAGTTTGCTTTCTTTCTTGTTCAGATTGCAATATTCAAAACTCTTTTGGAGGACAATTTGACAAGAAATTTTAATAAGGTATTATGTCCCAATTTAATAAAGAAGCTAAGCTACGGCGGTACTAGGGACAAGGAAGGTTTTGCGTCCTACATTCATTTAAATGTGACATTATTCGGTATGGGTTTTACAAACTTACAATCATATTTTAATAAAATTACATATTTCCTTCTTTTGCCCAATTTTTTAATATCTTAGTGCTTTACACTTTTTGAGTAAAAACAAAAATGTCATTTATTTATACAGTGACGAACTTAATTATTGGCACAGTTGGCATGTCTGACTTTAACATAGCTTTTCTCCTCTAAAAACTAAGATATAAATTTAAAACAAATTTTATTCATGTATATCGATAAATTGACAACAAAACCAAATTTACTTCATTCATATCACATTTCTGGTAATTATAAAAATTACAATTAATTAAAAAAAGACCTGATTTTTTTTAACAAAATTATTGGCACACTTAGGTAATAGTGAACTATTTTGTCGAAATTCCATCGATATGGCTACATTGTTCTTCAAAAGCCCCGTTAACTTAATTATCGGAATTGCGTGGCTATACATTTACAAGCTAAAAACCATGCAGTGCCTTATTCTTAAACAAAATTGATCAAATTTTATCAAAATGAGCGGCAAACAAAAGGAAACCACTGAATCTCAACGGAAAATTATTTAATATTTGCATAATCAAGGTAAATCATATGCTGAGATTGGGGAAATGATGGATAGAAGCCGTTTTACCATTCGAAGCATTGTCCAGCGTTTTAAAGGAGACTCATCGTTGGAGAGTGTTAAGCACACTGGTCGATCCAAAGCTTTGACTGACCGGGAACGGGCCAGGATCATCAGGAAGGTGAAGGTGAACCCAAAAATATCATCAACAAGGATTGCAGCTGAAGTTAAAATGAATTTGGAAAAGATATATACCCTATTACGGTTCGGAGGACACTGCACGAAGCTAGCTACAAAAACCGCGTTGCTAGAAGAAAAGCACTTATGTATTTCCAAAGTCAACCAGCAGAATTGTTTAGCCTTTGCAAAAGAACATTTAAGTAGGCCAACAGACTTTTGGAACAATGTCATCTTTTCCGATGAAAGTAAATTCAACATTTTTCAATCTGATGGCCGGCAAACCGTTTGGAGAAAGCCCAATACGGAACTCCGTAAAGAAAACCTTGCTATGTCTGTGAAAAATGGTGTTGGAGGCATCATTGTGTGAAGCCGCATGTCCGCCGCTGGTGTCGGCGAACTTGTATTTATAGAAGGAATCTTCAACACGACAATGACCCAAAGCGTACGGCTTATGCTGTCCGTATGTGTCGCATATCATGTAAAACATACTTTGCCGCATCCGCCCCAAACTCCAGATCTAAACCCTATCGAACATTTGTGGGAAGAATTAGATCGACGTGTTAAAAAACGAGCTATATCAAAAAAGGCCCAGTTGAAGGTGGCACTGGTGGAGGAGTGGCACAATATTGGTTCAGAAACTACCCAAAACGTAGTTTCTTCGATGCCCAGGCACTTGGAGGCAGTCATTAAGAATATGGGATTAGCCACAAAATACTAATTTTTATTTTAAAACGATTCTTTATGTTTATTTTTATCATTTTTTGTTAAGTGTGCCAATAATATTGTTCAAAGAATATCAGGTGTTTTTTCATAATTTTAGTTTTTATAATTACTATAAATGTTATATAAGAATGAAGTATAGTTGGTTTTGTTGTAAATTTATCGACTTATATGAATAAAATTTGTTTTGATTAAATATCTTAGTTTTTAGTGGAGAAAAGCTGTGTTAAAGTCAGACAAGTCAACTGTCAATAATTAAGTTTGTCACTGTACATAGTGTAATAAATGACAAGCATTATAATTTTGTATTTTTTTTATTTTCATAGTCACAAAGGAGGTACGGCTTCCGCTTCACCGACCACAACAAAGAGCTTCGACTGGCCTTCTCTAGGGATAAGAATAAAACTTATAAGGCTAAAAATATGGCCAAAAAGATGGGAGAGGAAGTAAACGACCCGGAGTAGAACAAATTTAAACGCAACTGTTTATAAAAAAAAAATTAAATTAATTACAAATAAAAGGGAAAGCCGAGCGTTTCCGAAGTTGAAACTACCTCCCAATGGAACGTATTAAGATTCGTTCTTAGATCGGTTCTAAAAGAAGGCTTGCTTCTTGTTCCGTCTCGAACAAAAAAGAAAGTGAGCTTTCAGGGATCTGGAATGCGTTTTTCGCATGCAAAGGAAGCGTAAAAGAACACATCCTGGAAGCGTGTTCTTTCCGACTGGGATATGTTCCTGTACAAATGAATATAAAAAAAAGCGTAAAGGCATAAATGATTATCTCTCCTCTTCGTCTGCGTTAACGAATTCAAAAGTTGATTTTGTTCAGCATTCGTAAATATTGCTGCAGTTTAACAATTACATATAAAAAAGAACACACGCATATTTTGTGAACGCACGTAAATACATGTTTATTATGTGTATACATGTGTCAACTTTTAACATTTACCGTATTCATAATAAATATGTTAATGTTTCAAATAAATTTAAAAGTTTAAATCAAATATGAAATAACCTTAGTTAAACTATGTTAATTAGATGCCACTTTTCATAGTAAAAACTACGATGTCAAACTTAATCTAAATCCCTCTTTGCACATTTTTATTTTCTTTTAAAGATTTAAACATTTTTCATATTTAAAACAAATGGCTTCATGTTTCGGATCAATTTCTAAAATGTTTAAATCAAATGTAAAACAACATTCATCATACTATACAAAAATGCAGATTATTAAAATAGTAAAAATAATGATGGAAAAACTTTATTTTAATATGAGGAATATCTTTTTAAATATTATGCTATTTGATTTAATTATGTTAATAATTGACTGAAGGCTTAAATATGTTTTCTATTGAAAACAATGATATTTATAATTGATTCGAATACGAAAATATTATGTTAAATCAATTATAAAAATGATTTCACTATGCGTTTTTTTTACCAGTGTTTTTTTTTTTTTTAAGTTGAAAACTTACCTTATTATAGGCAAAAAAATTAAAAAAAAACAACTATCACGTAATTTCATTAAAAATAAGAAAGGAGGCAAACTTCGGCAAGCCAAAGCTCATATACCCTTGCAGCCATTGCAAAAATCAAATATTCTTGAAAAAATTAAAGATTGACTGGCGTTTATTTATTAAAACATTGAAACTATGATGTTTTGCAGCTCAATTATTTGTGTTCCTATGGCGGCTATATGATATCGTTTTCCGATTTTAATAAAATTTAAAGCGTAATTCTGAATTGTAAAATTATTAAATAGTCAAAAAGAATTTCTTAAAAAAAAATTAAGAAACAAAAAAAGTTACTTTTCTTTGTTTTTTTGTTCCCATGGCAGCTTTATGTTATAGTCGTCCGATTTTAATGAAATCAAAACCGTAATTCCGATATATTTAACCATTAATTTATGTCGAAGAACTAAAAAAGAATTAAAAAAATACATAGTTATAATTTTGTTTCATTTATTTTTCCGATTGTTCCTATGGGAGCTATATGCTATAGTCGTCCGATCCGGCTCGTTCCGACTTATATACTAACAGCAATAGAAAGACAACTTTTGGGAAAGTTTCATGCAGATAGCTTTAAAACTGAGAGACTAGTTTGCGTAGAAACGGACGGACAGACGGACATGGCTTGATCGACTCTGCTAGTGATCCTGATCAAGAATATATATACTTTATAGGGTCGGAGATGTCTCCTTCATTGCGTTGCAAACTTCTGACTGAAATTATAATACCCTCTGCAAGGGTATACAAATGCAAAAACACACATGTGTTAGTTTTACAATATTATCAATAAAATAATAATTAATTAACATTATAATAAAGAGTTATTCACCTTTTCATCACAACCCTAATCCACTTTCACAGAAAAACACTTCTTTTATTTTAATTTATGTCCGCGTTGCTCAACGTTGCTTAAAGTGATATTCTTCGCGACAGCGCGGCGTGTAAGATTATTCACATGCTTTGCAAGCGAAAAAGAATGTAAGAAGCTATAAAGAAGCATTGTTTATGCATTCTCAAGAGTTTTTGTGAAATCGTCCCTTCGACTATAATGCATAAAAAAACCTTCTTTTGCAATGTAAACAAAAAGCTGAAACCCGAACGCTGCCGATCGTCCGATATTTTTGAGATCGTGTTTTTCACCGAAAACCTCGTTTACGAAACAACCCAAAAATAAGTCTTGTTTCGGAATGTACAAAAAAATGGGAAACCAATTTAATCTATTTTTCTTAATGAACAGTAGCGGCGTAAATATATTCACTTTTTTTCTTTAAAAACAATATCTGAACGCATTATTATGCTGGTGGTAAATGACTTGTTAAACTTTTCCTTAAATTAATTCTGTAAAAATATTAATATTTAATTTTATAAATAATAATATTTAATATATTTTATATTATATTACAAAATTATTAATTTGAATAGTTTTTTATATATTTTAATTTTAGGTAATAATATATAAACGATTACATGGTTTTTTTTTACAAAGCTTGATTTTGTGTAGAATTATTATTTTCCATTTGCGTGCGCTTTACTTTCCGCCGTCACTGTAATCACAAGAAGTAACCGAACAAAACGGTACTCTTAAAAGCAAACGACAAGAAAAAAAGTAATTTATATATATTTCTTAAATTTAAATTTTGTGTTTTGTGAACTCGTTTCGCTTTTTTGTGTGCTCACTTTTTTCTCTCTATCCTTTCGATCGGCCTTGGGTGGACATACATCTACATCTTTATTTTTATACCCTTGCAGAGGGTATTATAATTTCCGACCCTATAAAGTATATATATGCTTGATCAGCATGACTAGCAGAGTCGATCTAGCCATGTCCGTCTGTCCGTTTTGTCCGTCCGTTTCTACGCAAACTTGTCTCTCAGTTTAAAAGCTATCTGCATGAAACTTTCCCAAAAGTTGTCTTTCTATTGCAGGTAGTAACATATATAAGTCGGAACGAGCCGGATCGGACGACTATAGCTCCCATAGGAACAATCGGAAAAATAAATAAAAAAAATTATAACTTTTCTGTTTTTCAATTTTTTTTTAGTTCTTCGACACATAGTATTAGGTAATTTTTTACGGTTTAAATTTCATCAAAATCGGACGACTATATCACATAGCTCTCAAAGAAATAATAAAAATATATAAAATAACTATCTAATAATTGAGCTGCAAATCATCATAGCTTCAATGTTTTTCAACATATACGCAAGTAAATCATAATTTTAATGTTTTCAAAAGTATTTAATTCTTGCAATAGCTGCAAGGGTATATGAACTTCGGCTTGCCGAAGTTTGCTTTCTTTCTTGTTCAGATTGCAATATTCAAAACTCTTTTGGAGGACAATTTGACAAGAAATTTTTATAAGGTATTATGTCCCAATTTAATAAAGAAGCTTAGCTACGGCGGTACTAGGGACAAGGAAGGTTTTGCGACCTACATTCATTTAAATGTGACATTATTCGGTAAGGGTTTTACAAACTTACAATCATATTGTAATAAAAATACATAATTCCTTCTTTTGCCCAATTTTTTAATATCTTAGTGCTTTACACTTTTTGAGTAAAAACAAAAATGTCATTTATTTATACAGTGACGAACTTAATTATTGGCACAGTTGGCATGTCTGACTTTAACATAGCTTTTCTCCTCTAAAAACTAAGATATAAATTTAAAACAAATTTTATTCATGTATATCGATAAATTGACAACAAAACCAAATTTACTTCATTCATATCACATTTCTGGTAATTATAAAAATTACAATTAATTAAAAAAAGACCTGATTTTTTTAACAAAATTATTGGCACACTTAGGTAATAGTGAACTATTTTGTCGAAATTCCATCGATATGGCTACATTGTTCTTCAAAAGCCCCGTTAACTTAATTATCGGAATTGCGTGGCTATACATTTACAAGCTAAAAACCATGCAGTGCCTTATTCTTAAACAAAATTGATCAAATTTTATCAAAATGAGCGGCAAACAAAAGGAAACCACTGAATCTCAACGGAAAATTATTTAATATTTGCATAATCAAGGTAAATCATATGCTGAGATTGGGGAAATGATGGATAGAAGCCGTTTTACCATTCGAAGCATTGTCCAGCGTTTTAAAGGAGACTCATCGTTGGAGAGTGTTAAGCACACTGGTCGATCCAAAGCTTTGACTGACCGGGAACGGGCCAGGATCATCAGGAAGGTGAAGGTGAACCCAAAAATATCATCAACAAGGATTGCAGCTGAAGTTAAAATGAATTTGGAAAAGATATATACCCTATTACGGTTCGGAGGACACTGCACGAAGCTAGCTACAAAAACCGCGTTGCTAGAAGAAAAGCACTTATGTATTTCCAAAGTCAACCAGCAGAATTGTTTAGCCTTTGCAAAAGAACATTTAAGTAGGCCAACAGACTTTTGGAACAATGTCATCTTTTCCGATGAAAGTAAATTCAACATTTTTCAATCTGATGGCCGGCAAACCGTTTGGAGAAAGCCCAATACGGAACTCCGTAAAGAAAACCTTGCTATGTCTGTGAAAAATGGTGTTGGAGGCATCATTGTGTGAAGCCGCATGTCCGCCGCTGGTGTCGGCGAACTTGTATTTATAGAAGGAATCTTCAACACGACAATGACCCAAAGCGTACGGCTTATGCTGTCCGTATGTGTCGCATATCATGTAAAACATACTTTGCCGCATCCGCCCCAAACTCCAGATCTAAACCCTATCGAACATTTGTGGGAAGAATTAGATCGACGTGTTAAAAAACGAGATATATCAAAAAAGGCCCAGTTGAAGGTGGCACTGGTGGAGGAGTGGCACAATATTGGTTCAGAAACTACCCAAAACGTAGTTTCTTCGATGCCCAGGCACTTGGAGGCAGTCATTAAGAATATGGGATTAGCCACAAAATACTAATTTTTATTTTAAAACGATTCTTTATGTTTATTTTTATCATTTTTTGTTAAGTGTGCCAATAATATTGTTCAAAGAATATCAGGTGTTTTTTCATAATTTTAGTTTTTATAATTACTATAAATGTTATATAAGAATGAAGTATAGTTGGTTTTGTTGTAAATTTATCGACTTATATGAATAAAATTTGTTTTGATTAAATATCTTAGTTTTTAGTGGAGAAAAGCTGTGTTAAAGTCAGACAAGTCAACTGTCAATAATTAAGTTTGTCACTGTACATAGTGTAATAAATGACAAGCATTATAATTTTGTAATTTTTTTATTTTCATAGTCACAAAGGAGGTACGGCTTCCGCTTCACCGACCACAACAAAGAGCTTCGACTGGCCTTCTCTAGGGATAAGAATAAAACTTATAAGGCTAAAAATATGGCCAAAAAGATGGGAAAGGAAGTAAACGACCCGGAGTAGAACAAATTTAAACGCAACTGTTTATAAAAAAAAATTAAATTAATTACAAATAAAAGGGAAAGCCGAGCGTTTCCGAAGTTGAAACTACCTCCCAATGGAACGTATTAAGATTCGTTCTTAGATCGGTTCTAAAAGAAGGCTTGCTTCTTGTTCCGTATCGAACAAAAAAGAAAGTGAGCTTTCAGGGATCTGGAATGCGTTTTTCGCATGCAAAGGAAGCGTAAAAGAACACATCCTGGAAGCGTGTTCTTTCCGACTGGGATATGTTCCTGTACAAATGAATATAAAAAAAAGCGTAAAGGCATAAATGATTATCTCTCCTCTTCGTCTGCGTTAACGAATTCAAAAGTTGATTTTGTTCAGCATTCGTAAATATTGCTGCAGTTTAACAATTACATATAAAAAAGAACACACGCATATTTTGTGAACGCACGTAAATACATGTTTATTATGTGTATACATGTGTCAACTTTTAACATTTACCGTATTCATAATAAATATGTTAATGTTTCAAATAAATTTAAAAGTTTAAATCAAATATGAAATAACCTTAGTTAAACTATGTTAATTAGATGCCACTTTTCATAGTAAAAACTACGATGTCAAACTTAATCTAAATCCCTCTTTGCACATTTTTATTTTCTTTTAAAGATTTAAACATTTTTCATATTTAAAACAAATGGCTTCATGTTTCGGATCAATTTCTAAAATGTTTAAATCAAATGTAAAACAACATTCATCATACTATACAAAAATGCAGATTATTAAAATAGTAAAAATAATGATGGTAAACCGAGGAATATCTTTTTAAATATTATGCTATTTGATTTAATTATGTTAATAATTGACTGAAGGCTTAAATATGTTTTCTATTGAAAACAATGATATTTATAATTGATTCGAATACGAAAATATTATGTTAAATCAGTTATAAAAATGATTTCACTATGCGTTTTTTACCAGTGTTTTTTTTTTGAAAAAGTTGAAAACTTACCTTATTATAGGCAAAAAAATTAAAAAAAAAAACTATCACGTAATTTCTTTAAAAATAAGAAAGGAAGCAAACTTCGGCAAGCCAAAGCTCATATACCCTTGCAGCTATTGCAAAAATCAAATATTCTTGAAAAATTTAAAATTATGATTGACTGGCGTTTATTTATTAAAACATTGAAGCTATGATGTTTTGCAGCTCAATTATTTGTGTTCCTATGGCGGCTATATGATATCGTTTTCCGATTTTAATAAAATTTAAAGCGTAATTCTGAATTGTCAAATTATTAAATAGTCAAAAAGAATTTCTTAAAAAAAAATTAAGAAACAAAAAAAATTACTTTTCTTTGATTTTTTGTTCCCATGGCAGCTTTATGTTATAGTCGTCCGATTTTAATGAAATCAAAACCGTAATTGCGATATATTTAACCATTAATTTATGTCGAAGAACTAAAAAAGAATTAAAAAAAACAAGAAAGAAAGCAAACTTCGGCAAGCCGAAGTTCATATACCCTTGCAGCTATTGCATTGCAAATACTTTTGAAAACATTTAAATTATGATTTACTTGAGTATATGCTGAAAAACATTGAAACTATGATGATTTGCAGCTCAATTATTAGATAGTTATTTTATATATTTTTATTATTTCTATGGGAGCTATATGCTATAGACGTCCGATTTTGATAAAATTTAAACCATAATTCTGAAATAATTAAACATTGCTATATGTCGAAGAACTAAACAAAAAATTAAAAAACAGCAAAGTTATAATTTTTTTTCATTTATTTTTCCGATTGTTCCTATGGGAGCTATATGCTATAGTCGACCGATTTTGATGAAATTTAAACCGTAAATCGAAAATATTTAACCATTACTATATGTCGAAGAACTAAACAAAAAATTAAAAAACAGCAAAGTTATAATTTTTTTTCATTTATTTTTCCGATTGTTCCTATGGGAGCTATATGCTATAGTCGTCCGATTCGGCTCGTTCCGACTTATATACTACTTGCAATAGAAAGACAACTTTTGGGAAAGTTTCATGCAGATAGCTTTAAAACTGAGAGACTAGTTTGCATATAAACGGACGGACAGACGGACAGACGGACGGACAGACGGACATGGCTAGATCGACTCTACTAGTGATGCTGATCAAGAATATATATACTTTATAGGGTCGGAAACGTCTCCTTCACTGCGTTGCAAACTTCTGACTGAAATTATAATACCCTCTGCAAGGGTATAAACATAGTTATAATTTTGTTTCATTTATTTTTCCGATTGTTCCTATGGGAGCTATATGCTATAGTCGTCCGATTCGGCTCGTTCCGATCTATATACTACCTGCAATAGAAAAACTACTTTTGAGAAAGTTTCATGCAGATATCTTTATACCCTTGCAGAGGGTATTATAATTTCAGTCAGAAGTTTGCAACGCAGTGAAGGAGACATCTCCGACCCTATAAAGTATATATATTCTTGATCAGCATCACTAGTAGAGTCGATCTAGCCATGTCCGTCTGTCCGTCCGTCTGTCCGTCTGTCCGTCTGTCAGTCTGTCCGTCTGTCCGTCCGTTTATATGCAAACTAGTCTCTCAGTTTTAAAGCTAGCTGCATGAAACTTTCCCAAAAGTTGTCTTTCTATTGCAGGTAGTATATAAGTCGGAACGAGCCGGATCGGACGACTATAGCATATAGCTCCCATAGGAACAATCGGAAAATAAATGAAAAAAAATTATAACTTTGCTGTTTTTTAATTTTTTGTTTAGTCCTTCGACACTTAGTAATGGTTAAATATTTTCGATTAACGGTTTAAATTATATCAAAATCGGACGACTATAGCATATAGCTCCCATAGGAACAATCGGAAAAATAAATGAAAAAAATTATAACTTTTCTGTTTTTTAATTTTTTGTTCAGTTCTTCGACATATAGCAATGGTTAAATTTTTCAAAATTATGGTTTAGATTTTATCAAAATCGGACGTCTATATCATATAGCTCCCATAGAAATAATAAAAATATATAAATAATCTCCATTTAAACTAGTTCGGCCAAGCAAACGCATCTCCTCCTACTTTTTCCTTTACGTAAACATCTATTCAGATGCATCGCCCGCTTAAAGATCTCGTATTTTGGCTTGGTTTGGGTTTTATTTTCTCTTTGGTATGCCCCGATCGCACGTAGCAATAATTGAAACCACTTTAATAATAATATTTGAAACCAAAAACTTGTATAATATTGCGCTCCCGTTTGGAGTACCCAATATCAAGTGCACATTGATCGTATTGAGTCGGTACAAAAAAAATTTCTTCTTTTTGCCCGTTGTGGTTTGAATTGGGATCAGCAAGAGTAAGGTTGTATTCTTACTCAAGTAGATTACTATTGCACAATCATGTGGAAGGTGATATTGACTCCATAGAATTGGTAAGCCGCTTAACTTTTAATGTGCCTTTTGGACCAACCCGCAACTACCATATTCTTAACTTGCCAACATGTACCTTAAATTTTGGCCTGCATGAGCCTTTTCGTGTTCTTTGTAACAATTATAAAAATCTATATAATCAAATTTGCATTTCAACCACTATCCCTGCACCGTACTTAGTTTTAGTTTTAATACCCTTGCAGAGGGTATAATAAATTCAGTCTGAAGTTTGCAACGCAGTGAAGGAGACATCTCCGACCCTATAAAGTATATATATTCTTGATCAGCATCACTAGCAGAGTCGATCTAGCCATGTCCGTCTGTCCGTCCGTCCGTCCGTCTGTCCGTCTGTCCGTCTGTCCGTCTGTCCGTCCGTCCGTCTGTCCGTCAGTCTGTCCGTCCGTTTCTACGCAAACTAGTCTCTCAGTTTTAAAGCTATCTGCATGAAACTTTCCCAAAAGTTGTCTTTCTTTTTTATTGCAGGTAGTATATAAGTCGGAACGAGCCGGATCGGACGACTATAGCATATAGCTCCCATAGGAACAATCGGAAAAATAAATGAAAAAATTATAACTTTGCTTTCTTTTAAGTTTTTGTTTAGTTCTTCGACATTTAGTAATGGTTAAATATTTCAGAATTACGGTTTAAATTTCATCAAAATCGGACGACTATAGCATATAGCTCCCATAGGAACAATCGGAAAAATAAATGAAAAAAATTATAACTTTGATGTTTTTTAATTTTTTGTTTAGTCCTTCGACACTTAGTAATGGTTAAATATTTTCGATTAACGGTTTAAATTATATCAAAATCGGACGACTTTAGCATATAGCTCCCATAGGAACAATCGGAAAAATAAATGAAAAAAATTATAACTTTTCTGTTTTTTAATTTTTTGTTCAGTTCTTCGACATATAGCAATGGTTAAATTTTTTAAAATTATGGTTTAGATTTTATCAAAATCGGACGTCTATATCATATAGCTCCCAAAGAAATAATAAAAATATATAAAATAACTATCAAATAATTGAGCTGCTAATCATCATAGCTTCAATGTTTTTAAACATATACGCAGTAAATCATAATTTCAATGTTTTCAAAAATGTTAAATTCTTGCAATAGCTGCAAGGGTATATGAACTACGGCTTGCCGAAGTTTGCTTTCTTTCTTGTTAAAACTTAAAAACAAGTTTGCGTATAAACGGACAGACAGACGGACATGGCTAGATCTCCTCGTGATGCTGATCAAGAATATATATACTTTATTTGGTGGGAATAGTCTCCTTCTGAGTGAAATTATAGTACCCTCTGCAAGGGTATAAAAATAAGAGAAGTTACGTTTTATTTCATTTATTTTTATACCCTTGCAGAGGGTATTATAATTTCAGTCAGAAGTTTGCAACGCAGTGAAGGAGACATCTCCGACCCTATAAAGTATATATATTCTTGATCAGCATGACTAGGCGAGTCGATCTAGCCATGTCCGTCCGTCCGTCCGTCTGTCCGTCTGTCCGTCCGTTTATATGCAAACTAGTCTCTCAGTTTTAAAGCTATCTGCATGAAACTTTCCCAAAAGTTGTCTTTCTATTGCAGGTAGTATATAAGTCGGAACGAGCCGGATCGGACGACTATAGCATATAGCTCCCATAGGAACAATCGGAAAAATAAATGAAAAAAAATTATAACTTTGCTGTTTTTTAATTTTTTGTTTAGTTCTTCGACATATAGCAATGGTTAAATATTTCAGAATTATGGTTTAAATTTCATCAAAATATATAGCTCCCATAGGAACAATCGGAAAAATAATTGAAAAAAAATTATAACTTTGCTGTTTTTAAATTTTTTGTTTTGTTCTTCGACATAAAGCAATGGTTAAATATTTCAGAATTATGGTAAAAATTTCATCAAAATCGGACGACTATAGCATATAGCTCCCATAGGAACAATCGGAAAAATAAATGAAAAAAATTATAACTTTTCTGTTTTTTAATTTTTTGTTTAGTTCTTCGACATTTAGTAATGGTTAAATATTTTCGATTTACGGTTTAAATTTCATCAAAGTCGGACGACTATATCATATAGCTCCCATAGGAACAATCGGAGAAATAAATGAAAAAAAATTATAACTTTTCTGTTTTTTAATTTTTTGTTTAGTTCTTTGACATTTAGTAATGGTTAAATATTTCCAATTTACGGTTTAAGTTTCATCAAAGTCGGACGACTATATCATATAGCTCCCATAGGAACAATAAAAATATATAAAATAACTATCAAATAATTGAGCTGCAAATCATCATAGCTTCAATGTTTTTAAACTTATACGCAAGTAAATTATAATTTTAATGTTTTCAAAAATGTTTAATTCTTGCAATAGCTGCAAGGGTATATGAACTTCGGCTTGCCGAAGTTTGCTTTCTTTCTTGTTTTAATATTGTATTATTCCCATTATTCCCCTTGCTATAGTCGTCCGATTTTGATTATCATTAAACCTTAATTCCAAAATAATAAACCAGCACTAAATGTCTAAAAACTATAAAAACAAGAAAGGAAGCAAACTTCGGCAAACCGAAGTTTATACATCCTTGCAGCTATTGCAAAAATTAAATTATCTTAAAACAAGAAAGAAAGCAAACTTCGGCAAGCCGAAGTTCATATACCCTTGCAGCTATTGCATGAATTAAATACTTTTGAAAACATTTAAATTACTATTTACTTGAGTATATGCTGAAAAACATTGAAACTATGATGATTTGCAGCTCAATTATTAGATAGTTATTTTATATATTTTTATTATTTCTATGGGAGCTATATGCTATAGACGTCCGATTTTGATAAAATTTAAACCATAATTCTGAAATAATTAAACATTGCTATATGTCGAAGAACTAAACAAAAAATTAAAAAACAGAAAAGTTATAATTTTTTTTCAATTATTTTTCCGATTGTTCCTATGGGAGCTATATGCTATAGTCGTCCGATCCGGCTCGTTCCGACTTATATACTACCTGCAATAGAAAGACAACTTTTGGGAAAGTTTCATGCAGATAGCTTTAAAACTGAGAGACTAGTTTGCATATAAACGGACGGACAGACGGGCGGACAGACGGACGGACAGACGGACATGGCTAGATCGACTCTACTAGTGATGCTGATCAAGAATATATATACTTTATAGGGTCGGAAATGTCTCCTTCACTGCGTTGCAAACTTCTGACTGAAATTATAATACCCTCTGCAAGGGTATAAACATTAAAATTAGGATTTACTTGCGTATTTGTTTAAAAACATTGAAACTATGATGATATGCAGCTCAATTATTCGATAGTTCCTATGTCAGCTATATGATATCGTTTGTCGATTTTAATAAAATTCAAAGCGTAGTTTTAAACTGTCAAATTAATAATAAGACAAAAAGAATTTTAAAAAAATTTTCAAAATTGAAAAATTACATTTAAAAAAAATTTTTATTGTTTCCATGGGAGCTATATGATACTTTCGTCCGATTTTAATGAAATTTAAACCGTAATTCTGAAATATTTAGTCATTACTATATGTCGAAGAACTACAAAATTAAGAAACAGCAAAGTTATAATTTTTTTTTATTTATTTTTCCGATTGTTTCAATGGGAGCTATATGATATAGTAGTCCGATTTTGATTAAATTTAAACCGTAATATAAACTATATAATTATTACTATATGTCGAAGAACTAAAAAAAAAATTAAATAACAACAAAGTTATAATTTTGTTTTATTTATTTTTACGATTGTTCCAATGGGAGGTATATTCTATAGTCGTTCGATCCGGCTCGTTCCGACTAATTGAAAGACAACTTGTGAGGAGTTGAATAACTCCCCACAAGTTAAGAAGCAAGCAGAGTAAGCGCATGCAAGCAGTGGCCTACCAGTTACCAGTTACGCGGCGAATTCGCCCGTAGTAACGGTAGTGCGGCGAGAGAGTGTGGTGCACTGAGCACCTGACAAGGACAAGGAGAGTCCGAGAGGGACATCAATAGAAGAGAGCGGCGAAGGGCCGTGGGCAGAAGGAAGTAACGGGACGGCACCGGACTTTGGACCCTGATATTGGTGCCGTGCGCAGAGGGCGAAAGGTCGAACGGTAAAACCGTGGGCTTTGGACCAGGAGGTAAGGAGACGCCGATAACTAGTGGTAAATGGAGGCCTATATAAACCGGCCGAGCGCCGGAAGCTGGATCAGTCGATTGCTACCAAGTCAACAAGTAACAGTCATCAAGTGAACCAGTGAAACAACGTGAAGGAGCAAGTAAAGCGGAGTCATCAAGGAAACAAGATCGCTACGTCGAGACGTTCGGGACTTAGAGCTAAAGTCTCCGAATTGAGATACAGGTAGCTGAGGTCCTTACGGCTAAGTCCAGGCGTTTTGTCACAACTTCACCCACCTGGCGTGTCCGACAAAGTGAACAAATAGAGTCCTTCGACGAAGAACCGTGGACTCAGAAGGAAAGTTGTCTAGAACTAGCTGCCTGCCTACAAGGACTGCATTGGGGAACTCCGGCGTACGCCTGATCGTCCGGCAGGAACTGTACAAGGTCCTGGGTGCGACTAGCCCGGAAGGACGCGCGTTGGTTCAGCTGGTGTCTCGAAAGGCGTATGCGTTGAGAGCACAGCGGTCCACGCTAGAGTCCAAGAACGGCAGCTTACCGAGTCGCCAACAAGGAGCGGAGCGGACGACGAACAACGAGCGTCGTGCGAGCAGCATATACTTCGAATTCTTAAGCCTGCGGCAGAGAGGGTAGGGTGGAAGCGTTCGTCTAGAACCTGGCATTTGACACAGGGACTGCGTTGGCGGCTTCCGGCGTACGCCTGAACCGACAGGTAGAAACTGAGCCGACGTCCGGTGCGACCGGCCGGGACAGAGCAAGGGACAGGAGGCTGCGGCTGCGAAAGTCGTACGCCTTGAGAGGACAGTGCCTGTTCTCCCTAGTCTGGGAACGGTGACGCATCCCTAATCCCTGTAACCCCGCCGAGCCAAGGGCAGCAGAAGACATCGCAAGCGAAACCGGCGAGGGAGACACCACTTCGCAGCCAGTACGATTGTTTTTTTCCAATTTCCCCACCTGGGTCTACCCGCCCATAGGTGGAGCCAGCAATGTATCTGCTTTCTGAATCTCACGCGATGCATGCTTGCCAGGATCGTAGCGGGACTCCAATTTCCTATTTGTAAATCGACAAGAGTGAGAGGAAGAAAGCTGGAAGAGACAAAAATAATTCAGTTAGTAAGGCAAATATGGTCTGATTGGGGTGAGGGCTTAGGGGGTATCTCAGAGTTTAGATTAAGATGCATTTGCCTATCAAATATCCGCTCTGAAGCAATTTGAGTTGGAGGAACAAAGTTGAGACAGCAACTTAAAATTGGTAACGTTTTTACGATTCAAAGTATAGTCCATCGCTAGCCACTACTTTTCTCCAACTTTCTGGCAAATCACGGATTCCGCGTCGAAAGAAGTCTAGGCATAATTCTAATTCTTTGACTTTGACTTCATCAAACTCAGCCTTTTTCTTCATATTGTAGTGATGAAGTAAAACTCGCCGCAAAAACACATTTTTTGAAGCAATAGCTGTCATTTTTGGAGCACATACAAACAATGTTGCTTAATTTTCCTCGACAGGTACTGAAAAAAGCCTATAGGCTTACTATAGTAATGACACTCCAAAATTCCAGTGTTACCAGATCAAATACCGGCCTACTAAACAAGTAGCGTCTGGAATCGAAACCTTACACCTAATATAACTTTAGTCAAATTATATTAAACACTTAGCAAATAAGTTGCTTTAGTTCCTTCAGTACATTTCGTCCTATGTATATATCAGTCATATCAATAAAATATAGGAAAGTAATTAAAACTCTTTTTATACCCTTGAAGAGAGTATTCCAATTTCAGCCAGAAGTTTGCAACTCAGTGAATTATATATATTCGTGATCAGCATCACCAGGAGAGTTGATCTAGCCATGTCCGTCCGTTTGTCCGTCCGTCTGTACGTCCGTTCCTACGCGAACTAGTCTCTCAGTTTTAAAACTATTTGCATGAAGCTTTTCCAAGTTATTTTTCTATTGCAGGTAGTATATAAGTCGGAACGAGCCGGATCGGACGACTATATAATATAGCCCATAGGAACAATCGAAAAAATAAACAAAAAATAATTATAACTTTGCTGTTTTTTAATTTTTTTGTTAGTTCTTCGAGAGATAGTAATGGTTAAATATTTCAGAATTACGGTTTAAATTTCATCAAAATCGGACGACTATAGCATATAGCTCCCATAGGAACAATCGGAAAAATAATTGAAAAAAAATTATAACTTTGCTGTTTTTAAATTTTTTGTTTTGTTCTTCGACATAAAGCAATGGGTCAATATTTCAGAATTATGGTAAAAATTTCATCAAAATCGGACGACTATAGCATATAGCTCCCATAGGAACAATCGGAAAAATAAATGAAAAAAATTATAACTTTGCTGTTTTTTAATTTTTTGTTTAGTTCTTCGACATTTAGTAATGGTTAAATATTTTCGATTTACGGTTTAAATTTCATTAAAGTCGGACGACTATATCATATAGCTCCTATAGGAACAATCGGAAAAATAAATGAAAAAAAATTATAACTTTTCTGTTTTTTAATTTTTTGTTTAGTTCTTATAGCAATGGTAAAATTTTCAGAATTATGGTTTAAATTTTATCAAAATCGGACGTCTATATCATATAGCTCCCATAGAAATAATAAAATTATATAAAATAACTATCAAACAAGAAAGAAAGCAAACTTCGGCAAGCCGAAGTTCATATACCCTTGCAGCTATTGCATGAATTAAATACTTTTGAAAACATTTAAATTATGATTTACTTGAGTATATGCTGAAAAACAATGAAACTATGATGATTTGCAGCTCAATTATTAGATAGTTATTTTATATATTTTTATTATTTCTATGGGAGCTATATGCTATAGACGTCCGATTTTGATAAAATTTAAACCATAATTCTGAAATAATTAAACATTGCTATATGACGAAGAACTAAACAAAAAATTAAAAAACAGAAAAGTTATAATTTTTTTTCATTTATTTTTCCGATTGTTCCTATGGGAGCTATATGCTATAGTCGTCTGATTTTGATGAAATTTAAAACATAATTCTGAAATATTTAACCATTACTATATCTCGAAGAACTAAACAAAAAATTAAAAAACAGCAAAGTTATAATTTTTTTTCATTTATTTTTCCGATTGTTCCTATGGGAGCTATATGCTATAGCCGACCGATTTTGATGAAATTTAATCCGTAAATCAGAAATATTTAACCATTAATATATGTCGAAGAACTAAACAAAAAATTAAAAAACATCAAAGTTATAATTTTTTTTCATTTATTTTTCCGATTGTTCCTATGGGAGCTATATGCTATAGTCGTCCGATCCGGCTCGTTCCGACTTATATACTACCTGCAATAGAAAGACAACTTTTGGGAAAGTTTCATGCAGATAGCTTTAAAACTGAGAGACTAGTTTGCATATAAACGGACGGACAGACGGACAGACGGTCGGACAGACGGACGGACAGACGGACATGGCTAGATCGACTCTACTAGTGATGCTGATCAAGAATATATATACTTTATAGGGTCGGAAACGTCTCCTTCACTGCGTTGCAAACTTCTGACTGAAATTATAATACCCTCTGCAAGGGTATAATAATTGAGCTGCAAATCATCATAGCTTTAATGTTTTTAAACATATACGAAAGTAAATCATAATTTTAATGTTTTCAAATGTTTAATTCTTGCAATAGCTGCAAGGGTATATGAACTTCGGCTTGCCGAAGTTTGCTTTCTTTCTTGTTTTCCGATTGTTCCTATGGGAGCTTTATGATATAGTCGCCCGATTTTGATAAAATCTAAACCATAATTCTGAAAATTTTAACATTGCTATATGTCGAATAACTAAACAAAAAATTAAAAAACAGAAAAGTTATAATTTTTTTTTCATTTATTTTTCCGATTGTTCCTATAGGAGCTATATGATATAGTCGTCCGACTTTGATGAATATATATACTTTATAGGGTCGGAGATGTCTCCTTCACTGCGTTGCAAACTTCTGACTGAAATTATAATACCCTCTGCAAGGGTATAAAAACAGCACTTCTGGCCCACTTTAAGACCAGCGACCACTCACCAAATTTTGACACAGCAACCATTTTGGAACAAGAACAACATTACTGAAAACGATGTACCATAGAAATGCTACATATTATAAACACTCGCACAAACATAAGACCTTACTACTTGAAAGTTGCTTTTATATTTAAAGACATCTGCTACAACATATTAGTTTTAATAATAATAATAATAAAAAAATGTTTCTTAAAAAATTGTAGTTACTGATTTAATCATAAAGAATTAAAAGTTAGCAGCAAGAGAAAATAAGCATACGCACTGTTGGTATATCTTAAAGAGTATTTAGCTTTTAATTATTATTGTTTACAACTCTTAAGCATAAATTAATTTCCTGTGATTGAACTTGTTTGAAACTTTGTACTCTATCAACATTATTGTACACATTACTTCTAAGCAACATGTATCTCACACTGTGCTATTCTTCAGCTTAACTGAACTTAGCACGATCAATCAAAAATTACTTGAAACCAGACCAGCAACTGTAGTACACGCGTTATTGGTTTCACCCTAGATTCGCTAGGGAACGTACAAAGAGGTTAATAAATTTTTAAGAAAAATTTTATTATTCCAATGAAATGTAAACCAGCAAATAATTATTGCTATTAACTCCAGTCTTACATCGGTTATAATTTAGACAGACTACCCCAATGAAATGAAATGAAATAGATTATTACAACAAATTAGCGTTATCCGTAACTCTTTAATAGGCAATTAGATCTTGTATTTGTTTTGGATCCGTCTGAGGTTGTTGTAACTTGAACTGACTCTCTAGTTGTCCCAGAGGACCGATACCATCCCACAATGTAATTGACAATTTCCCTGCCATGATACATATTCCCATTCAGTTTGTGAAACTAAAACGAAATGCTTCCGTAAATGCGACTTTAATAAGCTAAACTATTGCAAGGATATGGAAAGTGCTACTGAAATATTCTATAACGTTTTAAACACGTTTTTTAATGAATGCGTTCCTGACATTCTTTTTCCAAGACATATCAGACCTCCGTGGTTTACACAACAGTTTCAAAGACTAAAAGATCTAAAAACAAACACAATAAGTACAAAACGACAGACAAGCCATCTTACTTATCGAAATATTTGGTTGAGCGATCGGTTTTTAATGTTCTTAACAATCAATGCTATTATATGTTTTTGAATCGGTGTAAAACGGAATTTTCAAATAATCCGAAGCAATTTCATACATAGCTTTGTAAATGTCAAGCGAAAAAGCTCCGAGGCGCCTACTGACTCTGAAATTGCTGAATTATTTGCCACGTTCCCCCAAACTATCTATAGTGCGGATTGTTGTCTAAATTCAGTTTACCCTTACAATTTAAACAGGTCAAATTGTACTTCTTCTCCAGTAAAAACAGAAAGTTCTCTTCTAAGGGATTTGGATACCAAAACGCCAATATACTCTCCGGGACCTGATGAGCTTCCTGGGTGTGTGCCAAAATTAAATTTCGTGACCCAAAATTAAAAATTCGACTGTCACATAAAATATACTGTTAAAAAGGTGTGTTCTTGGATTTATTAAGCGCTGGTCAATAGAATTTGACGATCCTTATACAACTAAATTATTATTTACTTCCCTTGTCCTAATTTAGAATATTGCGCTCCCGTTTGTAGTCCCCAATATCAAGGTTAAAAAAAGGTTATTTTCGCCCTTCGTGGTTTGAATTGGGATCAAAGAGGTTGCCTTCTTACTCTAGTAGATTACTATTGCTTAATTTATCTACTCTTGTAAATCGTAGAATCATGGACGGACAGACGAAAATGGCTAGATCGACTCTCCTAGTGATGCTGGTTAAGAATCTATATACTTTATAGGGTCGGAAACGTCTCCTTCACTGCAAGGGTATAAAAACATAAAAAAAAAAAATTTTATATTTTGTAATTTTTTATACCCTTGCAGAGGGTATTATAATTTCAGTCAGAAGTTTGCAACGCAGTGAAGGAGACGTTTCCGACCCTATAAAGTATATATATTCTTGATCAGCATCACTAGTAGAGTCGATCTAGCCATGTCCGTCTGTCCGTCCGTCTGTCCGTCTGTCCGTCCGTCTGTCCGTCTGTCCGTCCGTTTATATGCAAACTAGTCTCTCAGTTTTAAAGCTATCTGCATGAAACTTTCCCAAAAGTTGTCTTTCTATTGCAGGTAGTATATAAGTCGGAACGAGCCGGATCGGACGACTATAGCATATAGCTCCCATAGGAACAATCGGAAAAATAAATGAAAAAAAATTATAACTTTGCTGTTTTTTAATTTTTTGTTTAGTTCTTCGACATATAGTAATGGTTAAATATTTCCGATTTACGGTTTAAATTTCATCAAAATCGGTCGACTATAGCATATAGCTCCCATAGGAACAATCGGAAAAATAAATGAAAAAAAATTATAACTTTGCTGTTTTTTAATTTTTTGTTTCGTTCTTCGAGATATAGTAATGGTTAAATATTTCAGAATTATGTTTTAAATTTCATCAAAATCGAACGACTATAGCATATAGCTCCCATAGAAATAATAAAAATATATAAAATAACTATCTAATAATTGAGCTGCAAATCATCATAGTTTCAATGTTTTTCAGCATATACTCAAGTAAATCATAATTTAAATGTTTTCAAAAGTATTTAATTCATGCAATAGCTGCAAGGGTATATGAACTTCGGCTTGCCGAAGTTTGCTTTCTTTCTTGTTTTAAATTCTTTTTGACAAGGGTATATGAACCTCGGATTGCCGAAGTTTGCTTTCTTTCTTGTTATGCACAATATTGACTCAATCGAATTGGTAAGCCGTATAACTTGTAATGTGCCTTTTAGACAAACCCGCAACTACCAGCCTCTTAACTTGCCAAGATGAACCTAAAATTTTTACCTGCATTAACCCTGTCGTGTTCTTTGTAATAATTATAATAATATAGTTATTCTTATCTAATTATAATCCGTTCCGGTCTCAGATTCAGCTGCTTTTAAACGTATAAACCAGAACCGCCAACTCCTCTAAAAATCTCCTGCCTACATTCGGTCATCCTACACCTAAACGTTTGTCCCGGACGACAGCAAGTCCTCATTTGACTCAGCATATCTCCATAGTTTTATGTTGTCAGCGCTTGTTGAAGTATAAATTCCATTCGTCAAAATCCGTAGAATTTTTTTACGTCAAAGCGATCGCAACGCTTAGTCTTGATCGATTTGTAATGTACAAAAAACTTCGATTGTTTCGTAGCGAGAAGGCATTTCCGACCCTATAAAGAATTAATATTATTGATCAATATCACTAGGAGAGTCGATCTAGTCATGTCTGTCTGTTTCTACGCAAACTAGTCTCTCAGTCTTAAAGATAGCCATAGTTACAGAAAACGTTGTATTTTTATTGCAGGTAGTACGTAAGTCGGATCGGACGACTATAGCATATAGCTCCCATTGGATAAATCGGGAATATATACACATATATATATTTTTGCTGTTTTTTATAATTTTTTTCCAGATATAGTATTGATTTCTTGCTTTAGAATTGCAATTTATATTTAAAATTAAATAAAATGTAATTTCTGTAATTTAATATAAATTTTTTTTAAACATTGTAATGATATAAAATTTTGAGAAATACTCTTTTAATTTGAATAAAAATCGGAAAAGGATTTCATATAGCTGTTATTCTTATACATCGCGGTAAAAAATATATATAATCACTTTTGAGAAATGGGCTTTTTTGCCAAAAATTGTGATCATTGGCCCTAGTGTGCAGTGGACTGCAGCTTACGTTAAGTGGGCTTGCTAGCAAGAAGAGCGGAACTAACTTGCTCTAAATCAGCAATATTAGCGAGTGCTGATTAGTGATTGTGTACCGAATTTTTCTCCACGGCAAGCGCGAATTAATACAAAATTTTTTCAGCAAATTAAATCAAATTGGCTCTACTGGGTTTTCCGTCGAAAAGCCAAAACCCCCAATGGACGTCGGTGCGTAAACAGTGCTAAGTCACTGGAGTGAAATTGTATGCCACAAGATAATGTACGCCAAAGCAAAATTTTTTTTTCAACAGCTGAGCGCTTAGGAGAGTGACAACGTCGTGAGTCTTCAACTTCAAAGCGATTCATGACATAAATACGTCAAGGAAGTGGAGAATTTCAGATTCCCACAAGGCTCGTCTTACCGAGGCTATATTGTGGAGAATTTCAGATACCCTCAAGGCTCGTTTTGTATATATATATATTTATATGTTTTAGTCGAGTATATATATATGTATATGTTTTAGTCGATTTTTAAGGCATAATAGGAAATATAATCCACTTCTTTTCAAATGGATACAAAAAAATCCTGCTAGCTAATAATTTTCATTTAAATATTATCGGATTTGATATATATCATTGTTATATGATATATTCGTCAATGGCAACATAGAATAGGCGAAACTTCCGCTTACAGAAATAGCGATGTTTATCAGCTGTCAATTTCGGTCCTTGCGTGCATAAGTACATGAGCAATCAGCACACGGTTGACGCAAGCCGTTTCACAAATATTTGATTTCATGGGTCTGTTTTTATTGCGGTTTTGTTCCCGTCTCCCAATAGAAGCCCCACCGCAACAGGTGCGAATTTCGTTTTCGAGGAAGCAAACTCATTTGCACTTGAGGCCATGGTAACCAGTCTGACTGGCAAAAGCAGCCTGAGATGACAATGGCGCCAGCTAGCCAAATGTTGATACCTACACCCAAAACAAATCTCTAAGCTTTAATTTAACAAGAAAAATTAAACTTTGGCAAACCGATGTGTATATACCCTTTTCGCTAAAATTAAATATTGTACGTATTTCTTTTAAAACATCGAAGCTATGATGATTTTAAGCTCAATTTTTCGATCGTTCTTACTGCAAATATATGATATGGTTTTCCGATTTAAATAAAATTAAAAGTGTCATTTTGATTTATTTGGTTCAATAATAAAATTAATCATATCCAAAAACAAGAAAGGAAGCTAGCTTCGGCAAGCCGAAGTTCATATACCCTTGCAGCTATTGCAAAAACTAAATATTCTTGAAAACATTAAAATTATGATTAACTTAAGTATATGTTTAAGAACATTGATTTACTATAGTCATCCGATCTGGCTCGTACCGACTTATATACTACCTTGGGGATATATAAAAATGTTTAATATAGTATAATATAGTTCCAATTAATTTCGGTGTATATGTGTGAGTATTTTAATTAAAATTTAAAACATGGTTTTCAAAAAAAAAAATGTTTTTAAGAACGGGGGCCAACCTAAATTTTGACACGAGCTTCCTAAATATATTTTTTAGAAATTATTTGAGATTTGAGAAACGGTTTTTTTTTTTCAAAAAATTTTATATTCCTTATTCCTTTGTTTAATTAAATTTTTTTCGAGTTTTTAAGTGTGTACCAACCTTTTTACAGCCGTTTAACAGCCCAACATTTTCTAAAAGCTGTGTTTATCGAGCTGTTGCAGACAATGTTAAAGATTTATCTGTTGTTTGTATAAAATAAAATTAAACTTAAAAAGACAACTGCCAAAAACTTAAAAAAATCTTAAAAAAATAATGTCCCAAGGAAAATTTTTTCAGTGGGATACACGTAATCCAGAAGTCGTACTCTGCCAGAAATTTGTCTTTAGGCTTGGGGGTATTTTTTTTCATTTTGTAAGATATTGTACTTAATATTTAAATACAGTTAAAAGATACCATAATATATAATATCAATTTAAAAGTTTTTGATAATAAGTTTTGGAAAATTCGTTTTTTTATTGGCTTTCTAACTGTATATTGAAGGACGGACATAAGAAGAACAGACGGACGCACAGACGGACGTAAAAAAAACGACCTATCTTGTAAGACTTAATGCAAGGTACTCATATTTACGAAAAACAATGAAAATAAAATTTGTAACCCAGGTTCGAACACTGAAGCGATCCAAAGCCAAATTTTAATGAGTTTACAGTTCTGATTATAAGCAAAGCAAAACGTCTCCTTAAGAGGTTAAATGTTTTGACTATCGGTTAAGCATTCGACTAAATAAATACACTTTTTAAAATTTTGTTTTTCGTCCCGCTTTAACGCTTTTGTAATCCAATTTCGGAGTGGTTCATAGCCCTGATTATGTTTTAAATCTTAAGCCAAAGTTCAATATACCCTTCAATGACCCTATGAATATGACAAGAGTAATGGAAAGCTGTCACTCAAAATTGCGTTTGATGATACTCTTATTAGATAATTTTCACCTTTTAATAGGGTCACATTGACATATAAATACGGGCATATTGTAATGATTTGTTTTTCGGTGTACCTACCAGAGCCAGGTCACGCCGAAATCAACAGCAGGGCCGGGAGGGAAACTTCAGAGCGACAGAAGCCTTAACCCACTTCACTTCAAAGCAAATAAACAGGGATTCGAATTTTCCGCTGTTCGCCGCTTTTGTCCACTGGAGCCTACGTCTGCGAGATGGCTTATCCGTGCCGCTGGTGTCGCGTGTCGCACGACTGCGTGCTGCAGATTAACGTGGTGCTGGTCGTGGTGGGGATGATCTTTCTGATGGACGTATTCAGTCACCTCTATCTGAAGTCGATCATGTTTCCCGGTCTGCGCCTCTACCCGGTGGCCTTGCGCCCCTGGCTCTTCTGGGTGCGCGGCCTGACGTTGGTGGTCTACGTTCTGAACGCGATCCTCGGAATCCGCATGGCCCGGCGGCCGAGCATCTTTAAGTTTGCGGGATATATGCTGGTTGGCAGCGTAGTATTGCTGTATACATCCAGCATCGCGGTGACGCGCTTCATGTACCGCCGCAGGTTTGAGTTTTTCGTCCAGATGCTAGTCCTCCAGATGTGGATAAGGGACAGCCTTGGCAAGGTCGAGGACGAGTTTGGATGCTGCGGAAAGACCAGCGTGGTCGACTATCAAACAGCCTCGTCGAACCGCACATGGGCCAGTGGCTCCTGCTGCGGGAAGCGGAGCTGTCCTGGGTGCATTTCGAAGCTCACCGAATACCTGTGGACTGTCGAGATGGACGTGGCGCGGGACAACATCATCGTGTCCTTGTTTTTGTTCGTTGGGCTGATCGTCGTGGTGGCGCACTTCAAGGATTTGCACTTCCTCGAGGACCCCTACGACTCCGACGACTCTGAGGAGGCTTCAGATCAGCGCGACGACGACCCGAGCACGAAGAAAACAGACCCATCCGCATCTGGCCGTGACAGCGACTAGAGGCTAATTGAATTACCCCTATTCGCTCTGGTCTATTGAACTTGAATTCAAAAGTGATAGCCAACGCCCATGGCCGGCCCAGTCGTCAGCCAGCTTTTTGCGGCTCGTTATGTTCAAATTCACACATCAAACACCGCCTTTGTTAATGCCGCATTTAAAAACCCGCGAAACAAATGCGAAAAAACATTTTAATACTAATCGATTAAGGTTTTAGGATTTATTAAGTTTCATTTATCGCCTGTCGCATCGCGGCAGAGGCCATGATTTATGTAAAAGTTTAACAAACCTCGGACGGCTTCAAGCATTTGAATATAAATTTAAAAGTTTTCAAGCGTTTAATAAAAATTGGAGTTGGGGCCAGCAACAGCGACTAGCCTGGAAGAATCCTTTATGATAAAATCAAATCTTTATGGACAGCAATTTTCTTTAAGGCAAGCATCATTCGCTTTATGTATGGGTCTTGGCGAATGCAACGGGGAAATAGTAAGTGGAAAATGCCTTCAGTCGGGAGGGAAGAAACGGTATGGAAAAGAGCACGGCGATGCTTCCGTTGCGGGTTGTCTGGAGGAAGCGCCGCCGAAAAATAAACAGTCCAAAAGGATGCGAAAAGTAACGGAAGTGCGCGAAATTTTTGCACATTTTTACGTTTTCTGCACTGCCTGGTGGGTGGATGCGTGGCTTGATGTTAAAATGCTGAATGGTAGGGCGAATTGATAACTGGAGGTTAGAGTGCATTTGTAGCTTTATGATATTTTAATGATGTCGACGTTTATGACATGGCTAAACAATTTCGAAATAGTTTGACAGTTAGCCTTTTGAAAACGAGAGTGCGGTTTCGCTCTTGGAAAGGCGGAAGAGGTCAAAAGACAGTCAGCCAACTATTAGTTAGTGCTTTATCCGTTCGAAACTGTCAAAAATTAAGCCCAAACAATGAACGCTCTTTAATATAAATATTTTCGCAACACCTAAAGGTGCACATTATATGTACATTCAAATTTTAAATTAAGTATAGACTAACGTAAAGTAAAACATTTGCGTTGAGACCTGTGCAAATAAAAATAAGGGCGTATCAAATTTTAATCAAGCCTTAAAGCCACGATACACACTTAACTGGGTCACCCCAATTTGTTTATTTTAGAATTATGTAGAAACAGCTTGAATTGCTTACATATGCAGATAAATACAAAATAAAACAAATTCGACTTTTTGATCCCATTACGGGGGTTAAATCTTGCAACCTGGATTATAGCCATACAGATTTTATATTTCTTTAGCCGTTTGTAAAGGTGACATGGTCACCGTTTCGTTAATTTCCAATAAATAGCACCAAGTAAACGCCACCTATATGAAAATAAAATATTGGATCAAAGGTAACAGTACGTATGAGTGATAAACTTTAACGACAATGCGCAGACCCTAAATCGTTTTTTATCAACTTTTTCGTTTTTGCACGCGAACATTTTATCTTATGAAAATAATGGAAATCGTATGACGGTCATTGTGACATATATGCACAGCGAAAAATGTTTGATGAGGACTGGGAAACAAATTTCTTTTTATACCCTAGCAGAGGGTATTATAATTTCAGTCAGAAGTTTGCAACGCAGTGAAGGAGACATCTCCGACCCTATAATGTGTATATATTCTTGATCAGCATCACTAGGAGAGTCGATCTAGCCATTTCCGTCTGTCCGTCTGTCTGTCCGTCCGTTTCTACGCAAACTAGTCGTTCAGTTTTAAAGCTATCTGCATGAAACTTTTCCAGTTGTCTTTCTATTGCAGGTAGTATATAAGTCGGAACGAGCCCGATCGTACGACTGTAGCATAAGCTCCCATAGGAACAATCGGAAAAATAAATGAAAAAAAATTATAACTTTTCTGTCCGATTTTGCTGAAATTTATACCGTAATTCTGAAATAATTAACCATTACTATATGTCGAAGAACTAATAAAAACAAGAAAGAAAGCAAACTTCGGCAAGCCGAAGTTCATATACCCTTGCAGCTATTGCAAGAATTAAATACTTTTGAAAACATTGAAATTATGATTTAATTGCGTATATGTTGAAAAACATTGAAGCTATGATGATTTGCAGTTCAAATGTTAGATAGTTAATATACCCTTGCAGAGGGTTTTATAATTTCCGTCAGAAGTTTGCAACGCAGTGAAGGAGACATCTCCGACCCTATAAAGTATATATATTCTTGATCACCATCACTAGGCGAGTCGATCTAGCCATGTCCGTCCGTCTGTCCGTCCGTTTATATGCAAACTAGTCTCTCAGTTTTACAGCTATCTGCATGAAACTTTCCCAAAAGTTGTCCTTCTATTGCAGGTAGTATATAAGTCGGAACGAGCCGGGTCGGACGACTATAACATAAGCTCCTATAGGAACAATCGAAAAAATAAATAAAAACAAGAAAGAAAGCAAACTTCGGCAAGCCGAAGTTCATATACCCTTGCAGCTATCGCAAGAATTAAATATTTTTGAAAACATTAAAATTATGATTTACTTGCGAATATGTTTAAAAACTTTGAAGCTATGACGACTTGCAGCTTAATTATTTGATTGTTCTTTTATATATTTTTATTATTTGTATGGGAGCTATATGATATAGTCGTCCGATTTTGATGAAATTTAAACCATAATTCTGAAATATTTAACCATTGCTATATGTCGAAGAACTAAACAAAAAATTAAAAAACAGCAAAGTTATAATTTTTTCAAAATTATTTTTCCGATTGTTCCTATGGGAGCTATATGCTATAGTCGTCCCATTCGGCTCGTTCCGAATTATATACTACCTGCAATAGAAAGACAACTTTTGGGAAAGTTTCATGCAGATAGCTTTAAAACTGAGAGACTAGTTTGCATATAAACGGACGGACAGACGGACAGACGGACGGACGGACGGACATGGCTAGATCGACTCGCCTAGTCATGCTGATCAAGAATATATATACTTTATAGGGTCGGAGATGTCTCCTTCACTGCGTTGCAAACTTCTGACTGAAATTATAATACTCTCTGCAAGGGTATAAAAATTTAAAGCGTGGCTCTGCTACAAAAAATATTTATTTAAATTTAACAAGAGTTGTAAAATATCAATTTACTGCAAGTCACGCTGCTACAGTCCATGTATGTACATACATATGTGTTTTTTGTTTCCTTTGATTCTTATTCTTTAACGTCTTGCAAATGCTCGCATACTTTCTCGTATGTATGTATGTATGCCTGTTACTATACTAAAAACCACGCGGCAAACAAAATGAAACCACTGAATCTCAACGGAAAATAATTTTATATTTTCATAATCAAGGCAAATCATATGCTGAGAGTGGGGAAACGATGGATAGAAGCCGTTTTATCATTCGAAGCATTGTCCAGCGTTTTAAAGGAGACTCATCGTTGGAGAGTGTTAAGCACACTGGTCGATCCAAAGCTTTGACTGACCGGGAAAGGGACAGGATCATAAGGAAGGTGAAGGTGAACCCAAATATCTCCTCAACATAGATTGCAGCTGAAGTTAAAAATGAATTTGGAAAAGATATTCACCCTATTACGGTTCGGAGGACACTGCACGAAGCTAACTACAAACGCCGCGTTTCAAGAAGAAAAATACTTATTTTCAAAGTCAACCAGCAGAAGCATTTAGCCTTTGCAAAATAACATTTGAGTAGCCAACAAGTAAGTAAAGTAATCCAACTTGATATCAAGCCAGCAGAACCCAGGGTTTGTTTTGAAAAAAATTTTAAAACACGAGCGGCAAATTTTATTCTTTCACGAATAATTTACGGATAATTAACTGCAAATTCCTGCAAAAGAAATTTTTCAAAAAGTTAAGGTGTGATTTTGGATAACTTTTAAAAAAATTGAGCGGCAAATTTTATTCTTTCACGAATAATTTACGGATAATTAACGGCAAATAATGGTAAAAAAAAGGTTTGATTTTGAAAGTTGTACCGCTAACTTTATGCACATGTAAATTCAACATTTTTCAATCTGATGGCCGCCAAACTGTTTGTAGAAAGCCCAATATGGAACTCCATAAAGAGAACCTTCCATTGTCTGTACAATATGGTGGTGGAGGCGTCATGGTGTGGGGCTGCATGTTCGCCACTGGTGTCGGCGAACTTGAATTTGTTGAAGGAATCATGAACAAGAAGTATTATTTAGATATCCTTAACAGAAATCTAAAAGAAAGTGCCGAAAAGTTGAACTGACCAGCCACATTCACTTTTCAACACGACAGTGACGGCTTATGATGTCCGTAAGTGGCTCCCACATCATATAAAACATACTTTGCCGCATCCGCCCCAATCTTCAGATCTAAACCCTATCGAACATTTGTGGGAAGAATTGGATCGAAGGCTAAATAAGCGAGCTAAATCCACAAAGGCCCAGCTGAAGGTGGTACTGGTGGAGGAGTGGCACAATATTGGTTAAGAAACTACCCAAAACTAAGTTTCTTTGATGCCCAGGCGCTTGGAGGCAGTCATTAAGCATATGGGCTTAGCCACAAAATATTAATTGTTATTTTTAAACGATTTTTTATGTTTATTTTTATCATTTTTGGTTAAGTGTGGCAATAATTTTGTTCAAAGAACAAAATTTATAATTTTAATTTTTATAATTACTAGAAATGTGATACAAGAATTAAGTAAAGTTTGTTTTGTTGTAAGTTTATCGATATATGAATAAAATTAGTTTTGATTAAATATCTTAGTTTTTAGTCTGCTATTTTTTATTCTTTTAATTCTTCGACATGGTTCAATATTTCAATTACGGTTTGAATTTCATTTCAAAATCGGACGACTATAACATAAAACTCCCATGGAAACTATAAAAATTAAAAAAAACAAGAAAGAAACAAACTTCGGCAAGCCGAAGTTCATATACCCTTGCAGCTATTGCATGAATTAAATACTTTTGAAAACATTTAAATTATGATTTACTTGAGTATATGCTGAAAAACATTGAAACTATGATGATTTGCAGCTCAATTATTAGATAGTTATTTTATATATTTTTATTATTTCTATGGGAGCTATATGCTATAGACGTCCGATTTTGATAAAATTTAAAACATAATTCTGAAATAATTAAACATTGCTATATGTCGAAGAACGAAACAAAAAATTAAAAAACAGCAAAGTTATAATTTTTTTTCATTTATTTTTCCGATTGTTCCTATGGGAGCTATATGCTATAGTCGACCGATTTTGATGAAATTTAAATCGTAAATCGGAAATATTTAACCATTACTATATGTCGAAGAACTAAACAAAAAATTAAAAAACAGCAAAGTTATAATTTTTTTTCATTTATTTTTCCGATTGTTCCTATGGGAGCTATATGCTATAGTCTTCCGATCCGGCTCGTTCCGACTTATATACTACCTGCAATAGAAAGACAACTTTTGGGAAAGTTTCATGCAGATAGCTTTAAAACTGAGAGACTAGTTTGCATATAAACGGACGGACAGACGGACAGACGGACGGACAGACGGACGGACAGACGGACGGACAGACGGACATGGCTAGATCGACTCTACTAGTGATGCTGATCAAGAATATATATACTTTATAGGGTCGGAAACGTCTCCTTCACTGCGTTGCAAACTTCTGACTGAAATTATAATACCCTCTGCAAGGGTATAAAAAAAATTATTTTAAATGTAACTTTTTTATTTTGTAATTTTTTTTAGAAATTCTTTTTGACTAATTAATAATTTGACAGTTCAGAATTACGCTTTCAATTTTAATAAAATTGGAAAACAATATCATATAGCTGCCATAGGAAATATCAAATAATTGAGCTGCAAATCATCATAGCTTCAATGTAAACATACACGCAAGTCAATCATAAATTTAATGTTTTCAAGAATATTTAATTTTTGCAATAGCTGGGTATGTAAACTTCGACTTGCCGAAGTTTGCTTCCTTTCTTGTTTGTTAACATTTACATTTTTATTTATTGAATCTTCTCCTTATTGTTAGTCATAAGTGTATTAAATCTTAAATTCAAAAGCTACAGTCAAGATGACTGACGCAATATTAATGGTCTCTAATAGCTATTGCTGAGCTGGAAGGTCATTGCGTTGTAGGCGGGTTTGGTTGAGAACCAATGTGGATGAAAGGTTCGCATGGTGTGATAGGTCGAATTTTGTTTGGATATTGTTTTACGGGTAGAATACTCGGGTCTCAGCGCTGGATAATGTCGATGTTGCTACTGCTCGCGCAGGCTGGGTTAAGTGTAAAGTTGTAAATTTTATAGTCCAGGCAAATGGGAGAACGGTGGAGGCCGAGATACGTTACATCGTCGGCATGTGAGAGACGCGTAATGTTCAAGCATAGTAGAGGACACGTTTGTCTGTTGAGTGGGAACGTTATATGTTTGCACTTTTCCTCATTTATTTTTATACGCCAGTCTAACAAACACTATTTTTCGAATAGTTTTGAGAGGCAAGAACGTAAACTAATTGGTGTGTACGATGGAACGGTAGTGCAATCGAATTAGTTGCAAAGTTTGGTTGGAATACTTTACAAAGATGTAAGGCAAATGTACAGGCTCTGTCTTTTTCGATGCTGGGACAACTGCCCTCAGACTTTCTTATAGGAGCCACTGTATCGGACGGGGCGCTTAGGTTTAAGTGAGCTTTCCACAAGGGATGCTTTGTACTGGTGGACGATAATTTTTCAATGTACCGGCGTTTTGCTTTTTCTTCTTCATGCTAAGAGCCCTGGTAAGATTGCAGTTGCCAAGTTGTAACTTTTTCGATGTAGCTTTTTGTGGAAACCTTTGGTGAAAATGTTGTTTGATGCGGTCTCTTATTAAGATGCCGGTTCCACCGTGGGCTTTGCCATCTGGATGATCGGTTTAAAAGTTATATTTGCTTGTAAGGTGCGCTTCTGATACCACAGGGATATTCGTAGGCAAGACATGGTTTATTTGGACTGCTGAGATGCAAGCAATAAATTCTGGTTTTGCATAGTGGTTTTCATTAATAACATAAAGTTCATCATACTTTGTTGCAAAGGGATCATCTTAGTTTCGATTTTGCTCTGTGGCTGTCCCAAGGCCTGCTGGACGTTTAGTTAGCTTAGTGCCTCGAATTATTCGGTGGTACGGTTCTGTGTTTGTTTGAAGTTTAGTTTCACTTATAATTCCTTTGGTAAGGGACATATCATGAAAGTTAACTTTCCCGACCAGCTCAACTATTTTGTTAACTAGGGCATTCGAATTCTTTACCCAAATAAATATTGGCTTTGATTCCGTTTTCCGATTGGTTTGTTTCAGACTCGGTAGTGCCTCGGTTTCTTTTAGGTTTATTGACCTCCATTTTTTCCTAAATATAGAAATTTTCGCCCTTAACTGAAATCGACCTAAAATAAAAAAAAAATTGTATATATTTTAGTACAATTGGGACTTGTTTATAGTTAATATTTTCTTAACAATGGGAAGGCTTACCCCGAAAAAGTAACTAAATAAGGACTTTCTTTTTTCTCAGCCTAACCCTAAAATTCCTTTCCCATAAAAAAAATTTTTACTTAAATCTAGAAATAGTTTTCTTAACCCTAAAAAATAGAAAAATTCCACGCTCTACAAGTTCGTAGCCTAGGCGTTAACGCAAGTTTAAAACCTACTGCCGTCAGAAATTATTTGTATTTTTTTTTACATTGCTATTTTTTGCTTTTAAAGCTTAATTTTGGACAGTAAAAATATTTGACTTAAAGTTTACTTTTGCACAGTATCATCATTATCAGGGCTTGAAACCTTTTAGAAAGCATTTTTTGACGTTAAACTCTTCTATGAAAGCTACGAACAATATTGAATTAGACAATTTCTTTTTGGGTGTATGGGCATTTCCAGGAAAAAATAACCAAGTCCCAAAAACTAAAAGATGAGAAAAATGCAATTTGTTAAAACAAATATTAAAGAAACACTCAAATTTTGATAAGCGATTACATCATTTTACATTATATTTTTTACTGTTCCACTATACTTACTGTTTGTCTGAGCAACATTTTATTAAATTTTCGTTTAATTGTTTTGGCTTCCGTAAATTTGTTTTGGATCAAACAAAATATCATGTTTCCAAGTTTTAGCCAAAGGTTTTCAGATAAAAACGTAAACAACTTAATTAATAATGTATTTATTGCCCATTTTCAACTTTACATTCGTTTTACTACCACAATAGTTAGGCCTTAGTTAAGGGTAATTTAAAAATGTAAAATGTTGTTAAAAAAGTATAAATGTTTTTTTTCTATTTTTAAAGTCTGTCGCGTACAAAATCAGTACTTATTTTAAATATAAATAGCCAATTTTAGGCTTAATATTGGGTTCATACAAAAAATCGAGGGGTTTAATTTTCATTATTATTTAAGTCATTTCTCTGATATTCACTGTATATTTTTCCGTCGAACTAAAAGCTTTTCTTGTTGTTCTTGTATTAAATCTTTCAAAATGAAAATTAACTTAGAAAGAAACCTCGAAAATTTAAAACGATTAAGAGCTAAGTTATCGTTAAGATTTAATCTGGTCAAAAAATATAAAGCCAAAGTTCGAGAACGAAAAAATATAATCAGACTGTTAACTTAAAAAAGTGGCAAAATATATCTCATCAAATGTATTTATGAAAGACTTAGTGCCTAGTTTATTGATGACAATATGTCGGAGAATTAAAGTCATCCCCTTGTAAGTCGTCATTGCTGGTTACTTGATCGTTTGGTTGTTGATTGCCTGAACTTAATTCTGGCAAATGCAGCGAGTATTGGATGCCTTTGTTGCTCATAATTCTCTCTTAAGGATCAAGCACATATCTCACGCCACGATACAAACCAGAAGAATAAAAAGAGAGACCAGACCTAGCAACGCATACGAAGCCCCACTCGGCCTCAGCTCGCAAACTGAGTCCCCATTCTACCAAAACTAGTATCTAGTATATCTAGTATACGCACAACCCATGGTCATACCTGTCGAGATGCTGCATTACATACTCTCCGAAAAATATTAAGTTGTCAAAAAAGTCTTGCGGTATTTTCGCTAGTTGGCGCTGAAAGCGCGTAGTTCTTGTTTTACTATACTATACCTTTTTGGAAAGCTCATTTCACGCGTTAACACGTGTTTAATTTATTGTCTTTTCTTTTAAGTCGTTCGTGAGTTATAGCGTCGCAATCATGGAGCAAAATAAAGAGAAAAAACGGCATATTCTGCAGTACTACTACGATAAAGGCAAAAATGCTTCTCAAGCCGCCAATAAAATTTGTGCAGTTTATGGAACCGATACAGTTTCCATTTCCACCGCACAACGATGGTTTCAAAGTTTTCGTTCTGGTGTAGAGGTGGTCGAAGATGCGCCACGCTCCGGAAGGCCTTTCGTCGAAAAGTGCGATAAAATCGTTAAATTGGCCGAAAAAGACCGGCATAGTAGCAGCCGTTGCATCGGTCAAGAGCAAGATTTGAAGAAGCTTGGAGTCACTAAGAAGCTCGATGTATTGGTGCCACACGAATTGACGC
Organism: Drosophila elegans; assembly: GCF_018152505.1. Classification (NCBI taxonomy): domain Eukaryota; kingdom Metazoa; phylum Arthropoda; class Insecta; order Diptera; family Drosophilidae; genus Drosophila; species Drosophila elegans. The sequence goes on along the minus strand of NW_024546078.1, from coordinate 325,728 downwards.
AAAAAACATCTTTGACCGTATCGACGCATACGAATCGCTTCTAAATCGCAGCAAAATCGACCCGTTTTTGAAGCGTATGGTAACTGGCGATGAAAAGTGGGTAACTTACGATAACGTAAGGCGTAAACGGTCGTGGTCGAAAAGCGGTGAAGCGGCCCAGACGGTGGCCAAGCCTGGATTGACGGCCAGGTAGGTTCTTCTGTGTGTTTGGTAATCCCACCCAGGGAATAATCCCCTATGGCCAAACGCTCAATTCGGACCTATACTGCCAACAATTGCACCTCTTGAAGGCAGCACTCATGCAGAAGAGGCCATCTTTGATCAACAGAGGCCGAATTGTCTTCCATCAGGACAACGCCAGGCCACACACATCTTTAGTGACGCGCCAGAAGCTCCGGGAACTCGGATGGGAGGTTCTTTTGCATTCACCGTATAGTCCGGATCTCGCCACCAAGTGATTACCACCTGTTTCTGTCCATGGCAAACGCGCTTGGTAGTCTGAATCTGGCAGCAAGAGAGTCCTGTGTAAATTGGCTCTCCGAGTTTTTTGCCAATAGGGAAGCGAGTTTCTATGATAGGGGCATTATGAAGTTGGCATCTCGTTGATAACGCGTCATAGAACAAAACGGCGCATATTTGACTTGAATCGTATTATTGTAACCAATTTTATAAACAATTGAAAATTCAATAAAACAAAAACGGAAGCAAACTTCGACAAGCCGAAGTTCATATACCCTTGCAGCTATTGCAAAAACTAAATATTTTTTAAAACATTAAAATTATGATTTACTTGCGTATATGTTTAAAAACATTGAAGCTATGATGATTTGCAGTTTAATTAATCGATAATTCCTATGGCAGCTATATAATATCATTTTCCGATTTTAATAAAATTAAAAGCGTTATTCTAGACTATCAAATTATTACAAAGTCTTAGAATTAAAAAAATAAAAATTACAAATTAGAAAAGTTTCATTTTTAAACAATATATTTTATATATTATTGTTTCTATGGGAGCTCTATGATATAGTCGTCCGCTTTTGATGAAATTTAAACCGTAATTCTGAAATATTGAATCATTACTATATGTCGAAGAACTAAAAATAAATTATAAAACAGCAAAGTTATAATTTTTTGTATTTATTTTTCCGATTGTTCCTATGGGAGCTATATGCTATAGTTGTCCGATCCTGCTCGTTCCGACTTATATACTACCTGCAATAGACAGACAACTTTTGGGAAAGTTTCATGCAGATAGCTTTAAAACTGAGAGACTAGTTTGCGTATAAACGGACGCACAGACGGACATGGCTAGATCGACTCTCCTAGTGATACTGATCAAGAATATATATACTTTATAGGGTCGGAAATGTCTTCTTGACTGCGTTGCACACTTCTGACTGCAATTATAATACCCTCTGCAAGGGTATAAATACCGCAAGACTTTTTTGACAACCTAATATATATAGTTGTTTAAAACAAGTGTAGTAGGTTACACAATATGCGGCGGATCTCTTTCTTAGCTTCGTACAACTGAGTTGGCCTTGAGATAATGGCGTCTTGATGCTCAAGTGAAGATTGCTGACTCCTTGTACTCCACTGGATCTTCGATTGACCCCCGACGTACCGACTATTATACATGAACTTGATACCTCGACGACTTGAACTCCGACTTGACAACTTGAACTCCGACTTAATCACTTAAACTCATTGACACGATTTTACGACTTGCTCTCGTTTCTGCTACTCACGCTTCTCCGTTTTTTTATCTCTCTCGTTGCTTTCTTATTCTCCGTATGGACTGGCAAAACTTCCGCAGCATCCAACAGCTGTCCTAGCCCGAGACAACTATCGATAACCTGAACAGTACGTTACATACATATATATATGCATCTGTAAGGGTTGCGGTCTCAACATGCATTGCGGCGACTTTGTCTGGGCCCCGAATCATTTGCTGCTGCACCTTCTTGACCTGGAGACCGAAAACAACCGCTAAGGAAATGCCAAATATGCGTCGTAGGTATTCTTAGAAGCAAAGAAAGAGACGAAGAAATATGTACTTTTGTGAAAAGACAGAAAAAAAGGACGCTTCGAATTATTCGATTCCATTGGCGCATTAAAACGCAATTAGCCTAATGCGCATTTATTTACACAGGGAAACCAAGGCTAAATGCCGCATTTAAAATAAAAGTGATACAAAATCATTCTGCTTGAACATTTTTAGAAAAAATACCGGAAAATACCGATGTTTAACAATATTTTGTTCGTGCCACCACTACTACAGCTGTTTTCTATATGCAATGTATGCGCAATTTTTGATGTCTTTTGAGTATAAAATCTATATTGTATTTTGTATTTTGCGTTATTAACAATGTTTACTTTAATTATTATAAGGGTAAACCGGCAAAGGAGTTAGAAAAAATGTTTAAATGTTTAAAATGTTTACAACATTATTAATCGGTCAGAAAAGGAAAATCGGCTTCATCTGAACAATTCTGGAGGCAGACCAAAAAAGCTCACCAGATGTGATCAGTCAAAAATTTTGAAAAAGATTGGCGAAAATCCGTAAACTACACTCAGGCAGTTGGCATTCGAGTAAAGAAATGATTGCAATGTAACAGTGAGCCACGAGACTGTAAGAAAAGCACTCAATACTCACAGGTGATCATCACACGTAACGAGAAAGAAGCCAATGCTCTTTGCGCTAAACATCGAATGGCGGCTCAACTTTTCTATTGCCAATGCTAACCAGGCGGCGGAGTACTGGAATGACGTTATCTTTTGTGATGAAACTAAGATAATGTTATATTATCATGATGGGCCAAGCAGAGTTTGTAGAAAGCCGAAAACAGCCTTTAAACAAAAGAATATAATACCAACAGTGAAGTTTGGCAAACTATCTGTAATGGTTTGAGGATGTATTTCATCTAAAGGTGTTGGAGAGCTTCGAATTTTTGATGACATAATGACCAAAGAGTTTTATTGGGACACTTTAAAAAAAAATGAACTTACAAACAGCGTGAAGGCGTTTGAGTTCATGAACTCTCAAAACCGAATTCAATACAAACTGTATCAGGACAACGTCCCCAAACATAAATCATTTCTTTGCAAGTCCTGACTGCTGTATAACTGCAGCAAAGTGATTGACACTCCAGCTCAGAGTTCTGACCTTAACCCCATCGAAAATTAATTGTTAAAGAAGAAGGTGACTAAACGGGGACCAACCAATAAAAAAGCTTTAATACAAGCAATCCAAGGAGAATGGAAGAAATTACCTGAGTACTATGACCTAAATGTCCTTATACAATCCAATTCTCGTCGCCTAAATGCAGCATTAGATGGCCAAGGACACCACACGAAATATTATAACATACATTGTAAATTGTTTAAGTTTTTGTTACGAATTTAACCAATGTTTGCCTTTTGCAAAGAATTATTATTATTTGACAACTGAAATTTTGCTATTTTTTTGTTTTTAATATTTTTTTCTGTGGTTGATGCTGAAATATATATAGTTAAGAGTCACCCTTATAATATTATAAATGAAAAACTAAAATAATTCATATTTTTGTTAATAAATATTGAAATATCTTGAAAATTTGTATTATTGACTTTATTCATTTTGCAAAGAATTAGTTGACAAATTGTACATATATGTATTCATATATTTAATCAGTGCACTGGTCTTCGTTTTTTAATAAAAAGCGATCGTGTAATAGAAAATTGGCTCCATCCAACTTTCCTTTGTACTTTGAAATTAAAGTTCTTAAAGACACTCTTATGCGGTTCATTGCTTCTTGAGATGAGCTATTTGGATCAAAATGTAACTTTTTAAAATATACTCAAAGAGTGGTTCGATATCATTTTTCGAATCATTCATTTTTTGCAAAATTTCTACTTTTGTGAAGGTCTCCATGCTTACAACAGTAATAAACGCTCTTTTCGGATTTAAAAAGTTCGATTTCACCACACCGTCACCAGTTGGTTTGCTTGCAGAAAGCATTCAGCACGCTGCAGCGCATGTAAATTCCTGCACAAATGTGTATACGCAAGCTTGCAAAATATGTGCAAGCGCGCTAGGTTTTTATAACCTTGCAGAGGGTATTATAATTTCAGTCAGAAGTTTGCAACGCAGTGAAGGAGACATCTCCGACCCTATAAAGTATATATATTCATCAAAGTCGGACGACTATATCATATAGCTCCTATAGGAACAATCGGAAAAATAAATGAAACAAAATTATAACTTTTCTGTTTTTATACCCTTGCAGAGGGTATTATAATTTCAGTCAGAAGTTTGCAACGCAGTGAAGGAGACATCTCCGACCCTATAAAGTATATATATTCTTGATCAGCATCACTAGGCGAGTCGATCTAGCCATGTCCGTCTGTCCGTCTGTCCGTCCGTCTGTCCGTCTGTCCGTCTGTCCGTCTGTCCGTCCGTTTATATGCAAACTAGTCTCTCAGTTTTAAAGCTATCTGCATGAAACTTTCCCAAAAGTTGTCTTTCTATTGCAGGTAGTATATAAGTCGGAACGAGCCGGATCGGACGACTATAGCATATAGCTCCCATAGGAACAATCGGAAAAATAAAGGAAAAAAATTATAACTTTGCTGTTTTTTAATTTTTTGTTTAGTTCTTCGACATTTAGTAATGGTTAAATATTTCCGATTTACGGTTTAAATTTCATCAAAATCGGACGACTATAGCATATAGCTCCCATAGGAACAATCGGAAAAATAAATGAAAAAAATTATAACTTTTCTGTTTTTTAATGTTTTGTTAAGTTCTTCGACATTTAGTAATGGTTAAATATTTTCGATTTACGGTTTAAATTTCATCAAAGTCGGACGACTATATCATATAGCTCCCATAGGAACAATCGGAGAAATAAATGAAAAAAAATTATAACTTTTCTGTTTTTTAATTTTTTGTTTAGTTCTTCGACATATGGCAATGTTTAATTATTTCAGAATTATGGTTTAAATTTTATCAAAATCGGACGTCTATATCATATAGCTCCCATAGAACTAATAAAAATATATAAAATAACTATCTAATAATTGAGCTGCAAATCATCATAGCTTCACTGTTTTTCAGTATATACTGAAGTAAATCATAATTTAAATGTTTTCAAAAGTATTTAATTCATGCAATAGATGCAAGGGTATATGAACTTCGGCTTGCCGAAGTTTGCTTTCTTTCTTGTTTAATTTTTTGTTTAGTTCTTGTAGCAATGGTAAAATTTTCAGAATTATGGTTTAAATTTCGTCAAAATCGGACGACTATATCATATAGCCCCCAAAGAAATAATAAAAGTATATAAAATAAATATCTAATAATTGAGCTGCAAATCATCATAGCTTCAATGTTTTTGAACATATACGCCAGTAAATCATAATTTTAATATTTTCAAAAATGTTTTATTTTTGCAATAGCTGCAAGGGTATATGAACTTTGCTTTCTTTCTTGTGTATTTATTTCTTTCTTAAAACAAAAAACGCGCAAAAAGGCGTAACTTTTTCAAAAACAGCACATTTCAAGGAATAATTCCGAGTAATTCACATTTTGATATCTAGGGGAACGAAGGGGAACGCCTATTTGGAAGTGTCGCAAACATTGAAAATCGTATAACTTTGTATTGAAAATAATAATAAAAATATTTTTTCGACTTTTTTGAAGGAAAAAAACTATTATTTTTTGGATTTCCGTAACAATATTTGTTGTAAAAAAATAATAAATAGTTTTGTATCACATAGAAATAAAAATTTATTTGTATTTAAGGCAAGGTACATTTATCTGAGTTTCAAGCAATATTTTCTATATAAATTCCTTGTAAAAATTGTAATTTGTAACCAAATGCTTTGAAACTTTGACAAATTCTAGTTCAATATATCCGTTTTTAATACAGCTAACTACTTTTTTGAAATTCCGAAATCGGTTTTTTGCCATTTTTTGGATTTTCTGGCCCACTGTGCAGTGTATGGACGTATGGTGTATTGGACAATAAGCCAAATAAAACTATTGGCATTCTTCATTTGCAAGCAGGGCTGACGATTCCGCTTATTTCCCGTCAAACCTGTTTGTTTTTAAAGCTTAGCTGTGGGAAAAATTGGTTAATTGCGGTAATTCTAGATTTTTCAAAAAATTGCCTGAGGAATACAAGCAAAATGGCACGAAAAATCCAAAATCAAAAACATAAATACATAAGTATATATATGTACATACATACAAATGCAAACGCAGTGACACCATTAACGGCCAGCTTGGGATTCAACCGATGCACAGCATGTTTTAATTCTGAACTAATATTATGTGTAAAGACCACGATCTCCCACTGAATGAAAACACTTTATATCAACTGATAATTATATTCTTTATTGACCGTCCGCTCTGGTCGGTGACTCTGGAACTAATAATAAAGGCGTTGCCAACGGATTGGCCAAGTACCAGCCAAACCTACTGTGGAGATAGGGAGAGAACATTACTCTTCTCCTTAGCGTCGCTCTCTGCTGATACAGGTCGCCACACCCCTTCCTTTTTCTTTAGACGGAGTCTCAGGTCCTCGTTTGGTATATGCTGCTTACTAGACATCGAATCCTCCTGTCCCGTTAAAGCATAGAATTTCGAGACATCCTGTGGGCTTAAAGTCTCTGGTGTTGGCTGTAAAGATATCGAAGTTGAAGGAAAGGAGTCGGCGTCGACGTCCACCGGATTTTTCGACATAGACGATTTAGTCTCTACTATCTTTTTTAAATGACCAACGTTTCTGGTGTACGTCTTACCACCCCCGAGTATCTGGACAACATTTCCTTCTCGCTTAGTAACCTCATAAGTGGTCGTATCAAATGTAGGTGTCAATTTGTGTGGGAATACTACGTTCTTTAAAAGTACTTTGTCGCCAATTCGAATATCCAAGTTTCCCGCGCTCCTGGATTTGTCTGCATACTGTTTCCCTTTTTCTTTTTCCAGCAGATCCCTGTCTTTTTCCTCTGAGTCTGCCATCACGCCAACAAGATCCTGGATGCTAGGAATTTTATCCCTTATCACCCTGTTGAACATTAGTTCCGTCGGTGGAGCGCCTGTGGTACCGTGTGGAGTAACATTGTACATCAATACGAATTTCTGGATTTCTTTTTTGTAGCTGTCGTTATTCGCGTGAGCTATCTTCAAACGTTTCACAAGAGATCGGTTCATGTTCTCTACTTCGCCGTTCGCCTGGGGCCAGTAGGGAGGTGTAGGCATTAACCTAATTCCGTTTGTGTGGCAAAAACTTTTGAACTCAGCGCTTACAAATTGCCTACCATTATCAGTCGTTAGCGTCTCTGGAAATCCTAGCCGTGAAAATATCTCCTCCATCTCATCAATAATTATTTTGGATGATATAGATCTGATTATTTTGAATTCTATATACCTTGAGTAATAATCTATGAGGACTAATATATTCTCACTGTTAGGTAATGGTCCCAAAAGATCAGTCGCTAGACATTTCCAGGGTCCATCCGGAAACGGGTGTCGTTGCATCGGAGCAGGCCTTGATGGCATTGACACTATAAGACAATCTCGGCACGCCTTAACGCATTGTTCAGCATCTTTGTCCAAACATGGCCACCAAACCTTTGAACGCAATCTTCGTTTCATGGCACTTATTCCGGGATGCCCTTCGTGAGCAAGGTTAAGGATTACACCTCGTAGTTTTCGTGGAATTACTAACCGGGTGCCTCGAAGTAGGATATCACCGACTATAGACAGTTCCAACCGAAACGGGTAATACGGGCTTGACAAATTCGCTTTCCATGAGTCTTGATTAAGACACGTCATTGCATCCACCATCTCCTCATCTAAGACACTCATTTTGCTGACTTCAGATATGGAGATGGATTTAGGTATGGATGTTGATAGTACGCGAAAAATATGCTCCTCTCCAGTCCAGTCGTAAGGTTCTGCATCAGTATGTTGGCACAGTCTTGACAGCGAGTCAGCAATATTTTCTTTTCCCGTTTTATAAATAACATGAAAACGGTAAGATTGTAGTCTCAGCAACCACCTTTCAATTCTAGCCGGGGGTCGCGATGTTGGTTTAAAGATCGTCTCTAACGGCTTGTGATCAGTTATTAAGTCAAATTTTAAACCAGCCAAATAAAAATAAAATTTTTCCACACCCCACACTAACGCCAGGCTTTCCTTTTCGGTTTGCGAATATCTCTTTTCTACCGGTGAAAGACTCTTGCTGGCAAATGATATTATTCGTGGGCTATTAGATTTGTCAAACTGTACTAAAACAGCACCAAGAGCCACCGGACTAGCATCCGCAATTAAACAGGTTTTGTCTTTAGGGTTAAAGTATGAGAGTTTTGGTACTGCCGCAATTTTTTCTTTTAATATTTTAAATGCTTCATCCTGCTCTTTACCCCAAGCAAATGGTTCATGACTCTTTAGTAATTTCCTTAATGGCTCAGTACTGTCTGCCAAGTCAACCACAAATTTAGCCACGTATGTAGCTAGACCAAGGAAACTGCGTATTTCTTCTTTATTTTTGGGAGCTCTGAACTCAGTAATAACCTTAACTTTTTCTGGGTCAACTTCGATCCCTTGATCGGACAAAATGTGGCCTAAAAATTTTAATTTCTGAGCTCTTAGTGTACATTTCCTTTCGTTCAGCAGGACATTATTATTTTCCAAAATTGTCCTTACCATTTTTAGAGCTGCGTCATGTTCTTCCATATTGCTCCCAAAGACTATTATGTCGTCAATGTAGTTTAAGGCATTTTGACAAGGAGATAAGAGTTTTTCCATCAACCTTTGGAATATTTCAGGTGCCGAGTTCACCCCAAACATTAAGCGTTTGTATCGAAATAAGCCACGGTGCGTTATAAATGTTGTAATTCCTCTGCTGGATTCGGCCAATTCCAATTGATAATAGGCGTTTTTTAGGTCGAGCCTTGAAAAATGTTTGGCACCTCTTAGTTTAGTCATAAAATTATCAAAAGTTGGCAATGGGTAGTTTTCTCTCTGAATAGCTTTATTTGCACGCCGCATATCTATGCATAAACGAATATCACCATCATCTTTAAATGCAATAACCAAAGGTGATATCCAGGCGCTTGGGCCAGATACGGGTTCAATAATGTCCATGCTTAATGCTTCTTCGAGTTTTTTATCAATTTTTTCTTCCAACGCTGTCGGTACACGCCTAATGGGTTGTTGGATGGGAGTAATGGATTCGTCAATCGAAAGTTTGACTGAAACGTCACGCCATTTGGGAAACGGTTCAACTTTTTCAACTCTATGTACGCTTAGTCCCAGTCTTAAGACGTTGAGTTTTATAGCTGTGTCACGTCCTAATAAAGATTGTTTACTATTTTCAATAACGTAAAAAGTAGCAATCAGTTCAGAATCGTTCCGTACCGAAATCGGTGCTTCGAAAATTTGTAATACCTTGAGAAGACGGTCTGAGGCATAAGCTCTAAATTGGTTTACTGATTCTGTGCGAGCGTTAAATATGACTGCTTTTCCCTCGCGCAATTGTTGCCAATCCGAATGACTGATTAGGTTATACTTTGAGCCCGAATCAATAATCATAGCGACCGTGTGACCACTTATCTTACACCGAATCTCTTCCTCGCCGGATTGCTCAGTTGCTACTCTAAACAGGTTGGTAGACTTTGAATCGCCATACTCATTTTGAGTTTCATTACTTATTGATTGTATCCTAGTATTTCCCTGACGTCGCCGTTTTCGATCCGGTTCTTCCATACCGAAGTTTGATTTTCGTACCCTCGTACGGCATTTCTTATAAAAATGCCCAAGTCTATCGCATTTCCTGCACCTCATGTTCCTAGCGGGGCATTCCGCGCTGTTTTCCCGATGCCCTCTTCTACCACATCTTCCGCACTCCATACCCGTGTCGTGCTGTATAATTTTGTTAATGCTGCTTGCGGTAGTTGGTGCGGCCATAGACTGCGTTTGTTTGTTTACTTGCTCATCTATGCAACATGTTTTTACGACCTCCTCCAAAGTTTGCTCATTTTCAAGCAATTTCTTCTTTAAGTCTAATGGGGCCCAGACATCAATAATTTTGTCGATTAAACAGATTTCTTCGATTTGTCTCTTAGTCTCCCCAAATGAACACTTAGCGATTTGTTGGCGTAATCTAAGTAAAAACTCCGTAAAACCTTCTCCTTCCACCGGTGTCATCGATCGAAACAGGTGCCTTTCGAACGCGGAATTTCGCAGCGGTGAAAAATACTCATTTAGTTTGCTTACCAAAGGAGTAAACACGTCATTTTTAGCCTTGTCGTCGTATGGTATCAAGGCGCCGGGAATGCTATACACAACCGCCTGAAGCTGAGGTCCACCCAAGTGAAGGAGTTTATTCCTCTTTTTATATACATTTGTGATCTCCTCCGTGTCCACATATATAGTAAATGCGCGCAGCCACATTTCCCACTCCGTACGCCATAGTGCCTTGTCCATCGCCTGGCATAGAAAAGGTTTCAGCTCCGTCATAATTATTCCTGAAATTAAAACATAAATCCCAGAATAATCCTCCAACATCGGGCTTTTCTGTATTCTCATTCTTTGCTCTTATTCCATTAGGAACAGATAACTTAAGGCTTTTACTTCTTTCCTTGATCTCATTCCATTTGGAATAGGCGCTTTTTTTTTTAAAAGCTCATTCCATTTGGAATTTCTTGTTCTCATTCCATTTGGAATAGACTCTTTTATTTTTTTTTTTGGATCTCATTCCATTTGGAATAGACTCTCTCCTCTCTTTTTTTTTCATTTCTTTAATCCTTCCATTTGGCAAGGATTTTTCCACTCTGGCAATGCTGTGTGCCTGTGTCTTCTTCTTCTTCTTTTTTTTTCTACTTACATTTCTTTTGCACACTTCACGTTTGCTGATTTAATCGATTCGATTATCTTTTTCTTGCAAAAGGGTTAGCACAAACTTAATCTCCGGTTTTATCCTCGTCGCCAGTGTAAAGACCACGATCTCCCACTGAATGAAAACACTTTATATCAACTGATAATTATATTCTTTATTGACCGTCCGCTCTGGTCGGTGACTCTGGAACTAATAATAAAGGCGTTGCCAACGGATTGGCCAAGTACCAGCCAAACCTACTGTGGAGATAGGGAGAGAACATTACTCTTCTCCTTAGCGTCGCTCTCTGCTGATACAGGTCGCCACATTATGTATTTACGTATCATTTATTTACTTATCAACATAAATACTACTTACAATACAATATTGGGAACATGTGGGTAAATCCCCACTCCTCCATAACAGCTTTGAATTGGTTTTCTTTGTCATTAATTTTCACTTCACATTACTTCACGAACTGTAACGCAATAGAAGGCTTCTAGAAATGCCAAATGTGACCACAGCTGCGTTACCATGGCCACTCTCCCTCAACGCACGACTTATTTGTCAAGAAAAATTAATCAGAAGCGAGTACCGAAGCCACTTTTTATCAACACAAGCTTATTAGCCAACCACTTAATAGTTCCATGATCAAAAGGCAAAATCATACCATCGATATTATTAATTTCGCTACCAGGTTCTGCGTTTGAACATGTTTCTTGACTTCATAAAACTGTAAGCAGCATTCAACTAAACGAAGTTTTTGATGGTTCATACGTTCCTACTGGAACAATTGGAAATAATCCTATAATTTATCTGAGAGTCATCAAAGCTTCGATGTTTTTAATCATTTACGAATTTAATTCGAAACTTAGAGTATTCAATTTTTGTATATATGTACATTCAATATATAGATTTTAATTTGGAATTACGATTTTACGAAAGGGGCAAGCGCCCCGGGCGCCAAATCTAAGAGGCGCTAAATCGAGTCCGACTAGCAATATATGTATGTACAAGTATGTTTCGAGAATTCATATTTTCCCGCGGCGCTGCGCATGTAATGCTCCCTATAGAATACAAGTGTAAGTGTTTTATGATGTGATCAAAAGGAAAAGGGACGCTCGAAACGTCATAATAAACTTTCTTGTTCAGAGAATGAGAGAGAGAGAGAGAGCGAGCAGTATACGTGTTAGGTTATGAGCGCGTTTGTTTACATACTGCTCCTCTTATGGGCAGATTTCCTCCCTTCTATTGACAGAATACAGAAAATGTTCCAAACCAAAGGGATCACCATCTACGAAGCGACAGAATTACTTGAGACATTGTCAGACCACATAAAAGCGTGGAGAGTTAGGCTTTGCGACACAGTCATATTGAAAGCTAAAAAACTGTGTGAAGAAATGGGCGTAACGATTTCGAAGAGGAGAATCAAGAAACGTAAGATGCCAGGTGAACTTGCTGCTGACGCTGCTGACTCTACCATTGTCCGTGGCTTCGTGTGAGCGATCATTCAGTAAACTGAAATTGATAAAATCTTATCTCCGCACAACCATGAATCAAGACAGGCTGTCAAATTTGGCTATACTATCTATCGAAAATGAAGTAGCAGCATCACTCGACTACAATGATATTATTGCTGAATTTGCGGCAATCAAGGCCAGAAAAGTTATATTCTAAGAGTAATATTTTTTTATCTTGCAAAAACACAAATAATAATGTTTTTTCCGTTGTAACTGACAAAAGAATCGATATGAAATACAATTCTTCAAACATTTAAGCTTTTAATAATTAATAACCTATTTACACTTAAAATACTCCTAATGTTATTCGTACAGCAAATAGGGAGGGCGCGGATTTTTTCGCTTTGCCCCGGAAAAGCCGCAACGTCCGATCATTTTTAAATTTAAAGGATCCATGTATTTTAGGGTCCTAATTACGATTTAATAGGTTAAAGCTTGCAACCAAGACCGATTTCTTGGGAAATAACGGTAAAAATCGTTTTTTTTTGTTTTTATACCCTTGCAGAGGGTATTATAATTTCAGTCAGAAGTTTGCAACGCAGTGAAGGAGACATCTCCGCCATGTCCGTCTGTCCGTCTGTCGTGTGAACTTGGAAAGCATTCACCGTGATGATTATCTATATTTCATGCACCCTTAAACAGGCCAATTATAATTTAAATTTAAAAAGAAATCAAAAGAATATAATAAATAGAGGTAGTGTGCAAACAAAAAATCACCTCTCTTGGGGCTAAGACAGTACCGAAAATATGCAATTCAAGGTGAAAATATTGAAATTCACTTTATTGTATACTATACTTATTGTACTTGTTAACATCAGCTCAGTCCGTCTTAAATTTGTCGGCTATATTCATTTGCTTGGTAATTGTTATCACGGAGAAGGCAAACTTGGCCACCTAAAGGTGTTTTAGAAAATGGGAATTAGTGACGGGAGTACGAAATACTTTTGCAGGCACTTACACTTATGTTGCTGCTCATAGATATCGGAAAGATGCCGCCAGCAATAAATACGATGGGCTGCTGCACATTTTGAAGGAAATACAGGAGCGTTGTCTTGTAGCGGCGACTGGCACCCACCCAGTTGGACTGGAAGAGGGCGTGGGTCAGGGAGTCGCAGTCCTCCATGATGAGGTTGCAGGTGTAGCAGAAGGGAAAAGTCTGAAGCAGAATGGTTATAACGAACATGAAGGACGCGATGCCCGTCCAGAGGTCCGAGAAGAAGAACACGTTGATCAGCGTGAGGCCGAGTACCAGGCCGCACAGCAGGAACTGTGTGAAGATGGTCCCAGAAATGACAGGTTTGATGATCGCGCAGTATCTGCCTGGCAAAGGGAACGTTAGTCTCTTCAACTCTAAGCGCTTTGAAGCTTTTTCACCTCAGAATCAGTTTGTGGTCCATGACGCATTTGACCAGCTCCTCGTAGCTATTCGCCTCGCTCAGGGTCTCGTCGGACCGAAGGCGTCGGATGCGCTCCCGCAGCATGTCCATGTGTGCGCGAAGAATGAGCGTGTAGATCAACGGATACGTGTCCGAAAGCTGATCCTGCAGCACAGCGCCCGACATCACCACGTACTCCAGGGTGGAGGCCACCCAAAGCTTGAGAGGGCCGTCATGCCAGTCGATAAACGGGTTGTACAGCTGCCAGGGCGGCCGGCCACTGAGCACCGAACTGAGGTAGGTGGAGCCGGCATAGCCGCAATAGACGATGGTGAATATGAGGAAGGCGTGGTTGCTGCGCGCCACCACGCGGTGGATCTTCTCGCGCTCCTCCATGCTGGTGCAGCGAAGGTCCAGCTGGTCGAGCAGACTTTTGGCCTTGATCAGGCGCCAGAGCATCGAGTAGGTGATGGCCACCTTCACCGATGAGCCGTAGGCATTGAAGCACACCTGCAGCGAGGTGAGGAACTCGCCCGGGGAGAAGGACTTGATCTGCGTCATGTAGCTGCCGAGGAAGCCCAGCGGCAGGTACGTGGTCGACCACACAAAGGTCATCAGCGTCCAGAAGAGGTACAGGTAGCGCAGCACGCCCTCCTTGGGGGGCAACCATCCTATGAACTTCATGGCCCGGTAAAGGTAGATGCAGCCATCGCGGGACCGAACCCTCTCAGTGAGCGGGGCCGGACGTATCAGCTTGAAGACCATCTTGGGGCCAGTGTGCTGCGGGTTTCTGGGGCCTGGCTTTTATAGGCTTGTGGCTATCAGAACTTGTGACATTTTTGTAGATGAAGTTTTCAATGAATTCGAAAAGTTTTTATTAAGTTTAAGCCACTTTCCGTTCTTTAATTATTCACTTGAGAATTTCTCTGCTGCGCTACGTTATGTTTAATTAACCAGTCAAAGCACTTTACTCGAGCGCTCAAAGCGGACGGAAAACTCGACAATGTTTTCCCGAATTTCGATACGATTTTGAGTTCAAAACTGCATCAGTCGGGCGGTACTTGTTTCCACATGTTGGCTTTCCGGTCTGCATAAATTATGAAAAGGCTGGCGAAAATCGCAGACGGCTCCATAATGGCAATTAAGACGTTCCTCATACGCATCGTGAGCCGCGCTGTTTCAACTTCAACGAGGGGCAAGTGCTTGTTTGCGAATGCGTCAAGGCTGGTGGAAAGCACACAGCCCGAGGTTGTATCCGAGAAACTTTTAAAGGCCGTATCTGCGCTCTGGTGGAATGCAAAATGGCCGCTAATCGCCATTATAACTACATTTATTAAATTCCCCCTGCTAGTCTGTGAGCGTGTGGGCCAGTGAGTGCTGAAAGCTTTGCATAATCATCCTTAAAACGTAAGCCCGCTCCGACGCCACATATTGTGTTGTGTATCGCCTGGGTGACATCTCCGTGCAGCTTTAATGAAAAATATGTTCCCCGAGTGTTATTAATATTGCTCAGGATGTCTGGCAGTTGACACATGTTTTGTTGTCGCTGTCGCTTTTGTTGAACGTACCTTCAGTGTCTGCTTCAACTTCAGTTTCAGCTTCAGCTTCAGCTTCGGCCACAGCTACAGCTACAGCTACAGCAGCACACATCCTCGCCCTGCTCCGTGTAAGTTGACAATTTTTTCATTACTGCAACATTTCAATAGCAGGGGCATCCACATCCACATCAACGGGCTACGAAGAAGTCTGCCGAGCAGCTGTTGCTACTTTCCTGACTGAGTGTGTGTGCTGTGTCCAAGGAGCACAGGCAAGGGCAAGGATAATCTTTTGTTTGCCTTGCAGGGCTCGCACACTTGATTACGTTTGCTCCACGGGTCCGTCATTGTCGCCTGCTCCCCAGTCATTTGTATTTTGGCCCCACTGTTTGGCAAGCTTCCCCCTGTCAAGGTGAGACTGTACATCGCACGCCTGGCAGGACCGACCCATCGCAGCTTTTGAATAGAATTTATGCGCTGCACTAACCGACGGGTGGACCACAAGCACACGCCCTTCAGAGCAGATTCTCCTCAAATCGCCAAACTGCTGTCCGTGGCAGAAATTTATGTTGGCTGCGGCCAAGTCAATTATCCCATTAATTGCTGCGCCACGCGGAGCCAAAAGGTGATACACGAGTTGGGGACAACGGGGCCAGTATTTGGGCTGGGAGTAATCGTCTAATTGAAGGCGGCGTGTGTCTTTTGGATCGCTTTAAAGCAAGTGAAGTACACTTCATACTACGCCATCATTTATTATCGCTTGACGTATTTATTTTAATTAACGGAAATTAATGCCGCCCTGCGCAGCAGTGCGAACATGTTTGCAGTGGCTTACACACATTTTCGGGACGTTCCACACGAGCTGTGGAGGTGAGCTCCCACGCCCACTTCTCCCCGCCCACACGCACTCACATGAGTGCATACGGCGCAGCTTTTTGAGAAGGATGTCAGTTTTCTCGGTGGCAAACACACCGAACACACAGCTTTTAGTACGCTGAGGACGATAACTGAGTGTCAATCTGATTTGATATGTTGCAAATAAATGGAGCCTACGCTGAGTCCTCGAGATTATTAAACATCCTAGAGCCACACATGTTGACAGTCGACAGTTAAGATACAGGCAAAACAACGTTTTCAATTCTTTAAATTACAGTCTTTTCTGCTTGCGAAGGTATTAGCTGAGCACATATTCTTTTATAAACAGTGTATAAAACCACAACCATTATTGTGTGCTTATTATTATTTTATTCTGGTCCACTGCCCTGAAAATGCATTTTGATGAGTTGCCTTTGCTGTGCCGCCAAGCCGGTTATGGCAAATGAAATTATGATAAAAAAAATTCCCCAACCGGGAACAACAGCAGCAAAATGCGACCCTTGAGCACACAGACATCAAAATGAGCACGCACACGGCCACACATGTAGACGAGTCCAGACCAGGGTCGTAAATGCCATTATTATTTTGTAAACATTGCGACGGAGTGAGCGCCCGAAATTGTTAACTTACAAGGTCGTGAAAATACATAAAAAATGGGAAACATCGCGGATAAAAAAACAATGGCTGCATCTAACACAGACAAGCGCAAACGCACACGCACACAGCAAGACAAATAAACAAGCTAGACATTCTGTTGCAGCAACATACAAACTTTTAATTAATTTCTGTCTGTGTGACCCGTGAGTATACGGGCACATACGTCTAACTGATTGCTATGATATTGCTAGTTAGTGTGTTGGTGTTTTGTTTGCTTGTGTAAGTGTGGAAGTGTGGGTGGGGGTGGGGTTCCGTTTCGACACACACAAACAAAGAAGAACAACACGAACATTGAGTGTCGCTTTGGTGTCAAAAATGGCTTGACCCAAATGTAATCAGGTAATTTGTTTTGCACTGTCAATATTTACACGGCTGCCTCGCATATTTGAACTTAATAATGATTTGCTGAGTTATTGTCCTCGCATAGACACACAGGGCACACAGGAACGGAAGCGGACCCAAAGCTCCGGAGGGGTAGGCATTGATTTCCCTGGAAAGCGGCCTGGCTTACTCTTTAAATATTGCATGCTCAGTCAGCCTAGACATTAACTTGGCCCAGACACGAGCCCCACTCGTGCCGCCTGTCAGGCAAGCAGTCAGCCAACCTCGGCTGCCTGACTGCCTGACTGCCTGACTGTCTGACAGACAGCAAGTGAAAGTAGTGCAAAAGAGCAACAACCGAAATTGATTTAATAGCCCTACATTACGGGGGTTAAATGCACATATGCAGCCCCATGTTCCACGTTCCCCTATGTGTATGGGGTATTTCAACCATCTCGCACTGTATACCAAGTTCCGAGTGATTTCATTGCTCAACAGTTTATACAGACCGGTCCTGTCAATGAGCTGCAGTTGCTCGGCTTGGATAATTGAAAGTTTCTAGTTGAATCGAATTAATTACGTAATGTTTACGTCAATCAAGGAATGAGCTTACCACCCATATATGAGTCTAACTCGAGCGAATATCGCTCAAAGATACTATTAATAACTGCTTGAGGTTTTCGATTGGGTGAAAACTATTTGAGATCCAAGTAGTTTTCCTTCTCCTGTTAAATGGCTATTCGGCATTAAATCACATCTAATTTTACATGAGTGAATTTTTTATGTACCCAAAAAAACAGATATTTTGCTAATATTCATCAACATGGTGCAGCCTCAGGTCATTTTCGATTCAGTTACGACTGCTTACTCAATTGATGTAAGGCCTATTCTTGCTGTAGGCCCAACAGTTTGTTTCCTCTCCCGTATCAACACTTTTTTGTTTTTATTTGTTCTCTTTGCTGCCAGCACACGGTAGGTAACATTTTTCATTCGAGTTGAAAATAAAAAGAAACTACGTTTGGGGACAACAAAACATTACACTGATAGTGTCGACAGGACAGGCGAACAGAGTGCAGAGGACAGTGGACAGTGGACTGTGGACAGTGGGTGGCGTAGACACGAAATCATATCGAGCACGGCTGACGACAAAAGTTGAACGGGGTCAAAGTGAATGAATCGAGCATATTGACCATTGACTAAATGGCTGGCCAGCATGCGAGCCAGCAAAAAACTCGGAGCCAGATGTCAGCTGTGGCTGTTATATTTTCAGCACAGTGCCAACAATTCATTTCGGAACATTTAAATCCCCGAAGGCATTATGCAGCGCCAATATCTCCTGGCGACGCTGCCTCTTAATTAAGGATACTTGAAGGCCAACGCCCGCCTATCGATGCCAGTTTATACAATTTGCGATCCTACTCAATTGCCAATTCTTTCGCAATCGCCACAGCTTCCTTTTTATGGCCAGGACGAGCGTCCGGCTATCTGGCGCTCTTCCGCTCCTCCGCTCTTCCGCCCTCCCCGCGCCAAAGCGCTCATGCAAAAGCAATTTCCTGGACTTTTTACCCGACCGCTAACACAGGCGCACACACACGCGCCCTGACCCACTCACAGATTAAGACGGCGACCCCACTCGGAACGCATTGGTCGACTCACGGATGCTCCAGCACTCGAAACCCAATGCGAATGCGATTATGCCCCCTGCCACACCAGCACACCCGCACACTCGCACACCCGCACACCCGCACACCCGCACACTGGCACACCCACATCCAGCATAGCAGCGAACAAATTGCGCGCTGCAAGTAAGAAATCATTGAGGTTGGTCGGCACACTAATGGAAAACGACAAGCGGCATGTGGGCAGCCGATTTGGCGACCATCGCCCCAGCGCCACACCGCTCCACCATATCGTAGCCCTTATCCGGCATTCTGGTGGCCAGCGATGGCTGTCCTTGTAGTTGTCAGTTGGTCGGGGGACTCACTCCATGTTCTCGCTTGGTCACCGCAAAAGTTTAGTTGCAAGTTGCGGTCCTCCTTGCGGCAGTCAGTCGGTAGCTCATCTGACTGCCAGTTGCATTAGGATATCAATTTGAGGACACTGATTCGCTAGAGGCCCTCGGTCCCCCTCAGGTGCAGCCTCATCGGAGGCCCGGCTATTGCGGTCTTTCGGCGGCCAAGCGCTCCGGCACGTGACATTGGCAATGCGAGTTCAGTTCGCAAATGTGACACAGTTTGGGCATCTTGGCCACAAGGAGTCCGGAGTCCCTTCGAGGGGACCTAAGAGAGTTGCCTCGGAGGGACTCTCTTAAGCCACTGAGCCCGTATCCTGGAAGCGATGGAAGGCTGTCCCGGCTGTCGTGGCTGTCGCGGCTGTCGGGTGAGGTCGGATCGTGTCGCTAACCTGAAAGCTGGCGGCTGGCGGGAGCTTTCGCTCAGACGAGCCAGGCGCATGTGCGGACGCTCCCTTCCAGCGCGAGCCGTTCCCGAAGTCGCACTGGGTCCTGGTCGGCGCGGGTCGTCCTGGCAGTCCACTTCGTTTGCTCGTCGAAAGCTGTGCACGCTGCGGAAGCGACGGCATCGCTCGAAGCCATTGGCAACAACAACACAGCGAACACTGGCAGACCATTCGAACAACAACTACAAGGCCGCACCGAGTGAGGGGCTGAGGTTGCAGTTGAAGTTGAGGCTGAGGCTGAAGCTGAAGCTGAAGCTACGACTTTCCGTCGGCAAAAGTGTGTTTGGAATTATCGAGAATTATCGCGCGTAGAAAGTTCAGCTTGTGTGTTCCGTGGTGCTGGCGCGGTGTTATCCCTGCAAACGCACTTGCGCTCGTGATATCGCTGTGTGGCGGGCGGAAGACGATCCAAGTCATCAGCCCCCGCTCCGCAACTAAAAGTCAGCGGTGACAAAAAGTGAAAGCGGAAACGGAAACGGAAACAGAAACGGCAGAACCAGAGAGCCGAGAAACAGGCAGCGGCAGTGACAAGTGTGAAATGTGCGGCTGCATTGTCGTTTTGTTTTTACTCTGGCCCAAATCGCATTGCATCCGAGCAGTGCCGGTGTGTGAGTGGTGCAAACGTATGTCCGTCGGTGGCTCTGGTGCCAGTGGAGCCTCTTACCGATAAGCCCAGTTGCTGTCACCGCCGAGCGAAAGTCGCGAGTGCCGGCAGCTAGATAAATGCACAGGACACAGGACACAGGCCATCGGAGTCCTCCTCAGCATTCATTCCGGACTCAACTGCGTCCGAAAAGCCATCCACAGTTGGCCGTTTCTGGCATGTGAGTATGACACGTTGCCTCACTTTAACCTGCTCCGTGTTGCCTCTGTACCGAGCTAACTTATTTATGCGGGATTTGGAAGTTTGGGCTTTGGTTTATGGCCTGCGGCAAGCACAGGCTTGGCTGATGTCAAACACACAACACACAACACGAACGTCGCATGAAAACACATCATTTACGGCAGGTCAATGGAATCCTCATCCCCGCGGGGAGGAGGCTGACTTAATGGGTTGGTTATCAATCGGTGAAGGTATAAGAAGTTTTATCGTAGGTTGCAATAAAGTGTTGGAGGAAGCTAAACTGAGTTTCAGATGTTGGAAGCGGTTCAGTAAACTTGTAATCTTGATATAAAATATCATTGTTCAAATTGCAGGTACCACATCTTGTTTATTTGCAAACAAACTGTTTTCTGACCAGCAAAATTTATTTTGAGGACACATTTTGCTGTTAAATGGCTGGATAAAGCGTATCTCGAAGTAAGAGCATCGACCCTTGGGAACCATTACTACAAAACGAGTCATAACCAAGACATTGCTTTCCTCTGAGTCGTATACATTCGCTTAAAATTACTGTCAAAATGTAACCATAAATTATATTCACTTTGAGATGTATGTTATCTTATCTAGACCGCCAAGTAGAATAGTGATTTCTTATAATTAAAATGATGTTGGGTCAATCAAAGCCTCAACAATTGTTTTTTGGCAACGTGTCGTAAACAAACTCGACGCGATAATGGCACAGCCAGCCCAGACCTCAAGAGTAAGCCCGACCTAAGACTGCTCGCCAGCATTTATACATACACACAGTGGCGCATGCAAATGGGGGATCGGGGGCCCGACGGCTTTCTAGTGAAATGACAAAATGAAAGCACATGAAAATTGCTTAGAAAAGCCAAATATTTGTAAACGAATCCCTTGGAGACGGGTGCTAATGGCGAAAGTCGCTGTCGTGTATATGTGACGGAGCCCCCGGCTCTGGGATGCGTGTGTGTTTGGGTGGTGGCCGTGTGATTAAGCTTGCAAGGACGTCGGGGAAACGGCCACGCAGAAAGCAATTAAATGTATTTCCGCTTCGATGTCAAATTTAATGCGAGTTTGATATTTGAAAGCGCGCACGCACACTCACACGTGCAAGGAGCAAAGGTCGTCCATGTGGCAGGAAGTGGGACGCGGCGGTCACATGCCAATACTGGACTGTCATCGGACCAGTGGGGCGGCAGGACGGGAACAGGAGCGTTTCGACTCCTCGGGGCCTGACATGCAGGATGCCAAGGCCCGACGGTATCTGTGCGGCGCTGTGTTGGTGGGCCACGCCCCTCCTATAGCCCTGCCTTACCGTTAGAACTATCAGGTAGGGGCCTGTTTTACGACTTCTGTTTTGACACTTGGTGTGCGGCTAATGAGCGATGCAGACCCAGGCGTATGCGTAATGGGTGTTTATCTTACGCCCCGTGGCCGCCCGACTTGTTTGGTCCTTGAGTGGAGTCGAAATGTAAGCTTTCCTGGGCATTGCCATGGCACAGCAAATATTTAAATTGTAGCTCTACCAAAAAACAACACATGGAAGAACTCGCCTTACTCGACATTTTGTTGTTCCGTCTCGACTTGATTTGATTTAATTGTGTGCATTTGCAAATCCTCGCAAGTGTGTGTGCCATTTCAGGCTAGCTTTTTGCTCTGCTCTGAGCCACGTCCGGATCATAGTTATTTATACAAAATACTCACAAGCATAATAGCGAAGCCAAATAAAAAACAAGAAGAAAAGCAAACTTGGGCAAGCCGAAGTTTATATACCCTTGAAGCTATTGCAAAAATTAAAAATCTAAATTTAGAATTATATGAGTACCCATTGAAAACCATTTATTTTCACTTAAATTGTTCGATCGTTCCTATGACAGCTATATGATGTCGTTTTCCGACTTTAATAAGAATTAATAGCATAAATCTAAATTATCCAAAAATATAACAAAAATAATTGAAAATTAAAGAAGTTATAGCGTTTGTTATAGTTATATTTTGCGTATAAACGGACGGACGGACATGGCTAGATTGACTCTCCTAGTGATGCTGATCAAGAATGTAGGGTCGGAAATGTCTCCTTTAATGCTTTGCAAACTTCTGACTCAAATTCTAGTACCCTCTGCAAGGGTATAACAAACAATATTTAAATAACGGATTACAAGGCAGAGGCGACGAGCAAGTCGGAAAAAGAAGGCGCTGCTCTGGCTGCTGCCACAGCAAAAACTTAAATGGGACAAAGCCCCGTTGGACGTCGTGTAAGTTTCCCATTTAGTTATGAGCCACGCTACTTGGCCGGCTGCCTACCCGAGTCACTGGATCAGTGCGTAGACTGGCTGGCAGCCTGCTACGGCTTCCCCGTCTCTGCTTCATTTGACTTGATTGTGTCTCCGGCGAAAGGCTTTGTTTTTATTCTGGTTTAAAACTCATTTTTATTCATTAGACTCCGTTCATTGCTCGATGATGTCATGTTAACCAAGCCGCGAACGCACGTACACGCCAGTTGAGGGCCCCACACCAGATGTTCCCTTAGAATATTGCATTTGGCAGAGGCATCAGCATAATCCGGAATTTTGAAAGTGCGCCATTTTGTGGTCTTTATTCAATCTCGGCACAAGCGTTCGCCCCTTTGCCGATGCAGGGCTAAGCATAATTTAAGGCCCTGCTGCCCATTCGAATGTCCTTCAGGGCCCCGGAAAGGATGCAGTCCAATCAGGACTCTGCCAACTTTTAATTTCCATTTATTTTTGTGACTTTTACTCCGGCCTGGCTAGCTTATCTTTTTGGCATTGTGTGCAGCCCGCATTGTGCGACCCTTTGCAGATAAATATCGGCTGGCATCTTTTAGTGCTTTCCGTTTGATTGGAACTTGCAGTCCGAGTTTTTGGCCCAATCTGTCGGGCCACAAATGCAAAAGTTTGCAAATGGGATGTGAATTGTTAAAGATACTATTGTAGGACCCAACTGGACCAGGCTTCAAGAATGTGAAGTCAATCAAAAAGCGGCTTATCCGTCAAAATGGCTGGGCGGGTTTTATGACTGGAAACTGAGTTAAGCCCCAACATAAACATTAACAATGGGCTGCAAGATGTCGAGCAGCCAATTCAAATTACATCGCCTGCCAGGAGCTTTGCAAATTAAGCCCTTAATGAGGACTTTGCATAATCAAGCCAAAGACGAAGGTGGGCCACGCGATTTGATGACTGGAAAATTACACGAGCTGCTTGGCTGGAAACCAATCCTGATTGATGGCCCAAGTTCCGTCTGTTCACAGGTGCTGTCCAGGTATCATTCGCGTATTTTTCGGATGAGTTCTGAATTATTCAGGAAATTGGCTAATTATCGAAAGAGCTTGGGTTTCGTGTCCCCTGTCCTGTGCTTTGTGCTTTTGTGTCATGTGTGCCGTTCGAACTACAAACATTATATTAGCACTAAATGAATTATTAATAACAGTGTCAGCCGCCTGCTAATGAGATGTTGTGTGGACTACCGAGTTCTGGGTGTGGGTGTAATTTACGCACCGAGCGGTAGGGGCCACTCAATTGGACACTTAAATTTTGGCAATGTTTGCTTAGGCCTAAGCAGAAAATGATTAGTTGAAATGCGCAAATATCTCTAACGTTTTTATTAGTCGAGCAGCAAGTAATTGCCCACAATTAGGCTTTAACAGAACGACCGTAGAGAGGCGCTATTCGACTGTCCTGGGTCCTAAGCACACACACAACAGCGCAACACACTGTGTGTTGAGAGTGAATCAGGGCTCCCACTAGGATTCAGGCACTGTGGATTCCCTCGGGGATTAAGCTGAGCGTGGATACGTTTCGGTTGCTCGTTAACTAAGAATTACCCTGTGTGCTCAGTGTGTTGAGAAAAGTTCCTTTGTCTTCTCTGAAAACCTTTGTTTTCTGTTTTCTGCTTTCGCTTTACTTTGTGTTTTTATTGAAGCCATTTTGTCAGGGCAGCAAACAACATACTGACACTAAAATGTTGTTGTCGTGAAGAGAATCCTACATTTTTCTTTGGCTCTCCCCCAACATATTGCTTTCTATTTATTTATATATTTGCGTACTCTATTTTTCCTTCATCGACAATTATTTCCTTCACTGCCTGCACGCATTATTTCCTTCACAGGCATAAATAGATGCACAAAAATGTAAGGTACTTTTGTTTTTTATAAAGATAGGATTTTTTCATCGTTTTTTTATACCCTTGCAGAGGGTATTATAATTTCAGTCAAAAGTTTGCAACGCTGTGAAGGAGACATTTCCGACCCTACAAAGTATATATATTCTTGATCAGCATCACTAGCCATGTCCGTCTGTCCGTTCGCGGTTAGTTTTTCTACTATTAATGGTTAAATATTCCAGAATTGTGGTTTCAATTTCATCAAAATCGGACGACTGTATCATATAGCTTCCATGGGAACAATCAGAGGGTAATATAATTTTGGTCATAAGTTTTCGACCCCATAAAGTATATATATTCTTGATCAGGATCAAGCTCCCAAAGGAACAATCGGATATAACTTGCAAGAATTAAAGATATTTCGCGCGGTGTTAAGGCTTTTGACATACATCATTCCAAGTCGTATTTTTTTATGCATTCCTTGATCAGGGTAAAAGCGCGTGCCGATCGGACGCCTATATCCTATAGCTCCCGTAAAAACAATTGGGTGAAATCGCTTAAAATTGTATACTTTTCAGGATATTTCGCGCAGTATATAAGCTAATTCGGCAACCTCTGCAATGGTATTAAAACTTCAGCTTGCCGAGGTTAGCTCCTGTTAAACATATGCGCAAATAAATCAAAATCAAGAGTATATAAGCATCGGCTTGCCGAAGTTTGCTTCCAATCTTGTTTATTTTTTTTTAAATTCTTTCAGATATAGTAATGATTAAACATTTCAGAATTACGGTTTAAGTTTCATCAAAATCGTTCGACTATATCATTTAGCTCCAATAGAAACAATCGGAATATCAAAAAAAAAAAATTTAGACCTCTATTTTCGAATTATTTTTACAAATTCTTATGGACATAATAACAATTTGATTGTTCAGATTTCCGCTTTTTTTCTTTAAATGGGAAAACGATATCATATAGCTGTTATAGGAACGATTGAATAATTCAGCTAAATATCATCACAGCTTCAATATTTTCAAACATATGCTCATATAAATAGAAATTTTAATATTTATACCCTTGCAGAGGGTATTATAATTTCAGTCAGAAGTTTGCAACGCAGTGAAGGAGACATCTCCGACCCTATAAAGTATATATATTCTTGATCAGCATCACTAGGCGAGTCGATCTAGCCATGTCCGTCTGTCCGTCTGTCCGTCCGTTTATATGCAAACTAGTCTCTCAGTTTTAAAGCTATCTGCATGAAACTTTCCCAAAAGTTGTCTTTCTATTGCAGGTAGTATATAAGTCGGAACGAGCCGGATCGGACGACTATAGCATATAGCTCCCATAGGAACAATCGGAAAAATAAATGAAAAAAATTATAACTTTGCTGTTTTTTAATTTTTTGTTTAGTTCTTCGACATTTAGTAATGGTTACATATTTCCGATTTACGGTTTAAATTTCATCAAAGTCGGACGACTATATCATATAGCTCCCATAGGAACAATCGGAAAAATAAATGAAAAAAAATTATAACTTTTCTGTTTTTTAATTTTTTGTTTAGTTCTTCGACATATAGCAATGGTTAAATATTTCAGAATTATGGTTTAAATTTTATCAAAATCGGACGTCTATATCATATAGCTCCCTTAGAAATAATAAAAATATATAAAATAACTATCAAATAATTGGGCTGCAAATCATCATAGCTTCAATGTTTTTAAACATATACGAAAGTAAATCATAATTTTAATGTTTTCAAAAATGTTTAATTCTTGCAATAGCTGCAAGGGTATATGAACTTCGGCTTGCCGAAGTTTGCTTTCTTTCTTGTTTTAAATAATGATTATAAGGAAATCTTCAATTATATGTATTCCCTTAGAAGGTAGTGTAACAATGGTAACCTGTCCACCTCTGTCAACTTGTGGTATTTTAAGAAAGTGCGCTAAGGCTAACTAACCAATGGTTGAAGGTGTGGACGATATAGGTTATCACTAGGTTAGTTACGCTATGTTAAACAAAGACAAACAAGAATATACGTATTAAATACTCTAATAATGTTTTTACTATACTATAATTTTAACCATATTAAGTTTCAGAATACTGAAATTGTTACAAAACAATAAAAAACTAAATGAATATTGGTGAGGATATGAAGTTTTTGTTGGTCGTTTGCTGTAGTTAGATGAGATTTTTTAATGCCGGGTAGAGCTCAACACGACTACAGGCAAATGTTGCTCAAAATTGTTAGGGCGTTGTAATTGCATTTTTAATTTAAAACAAGAAAATACCATTTACTCAGCTAACCACTTACAAATGCCAAAAGAAAACTAACGTGATTTAGGTAGCGACGTCTGCCAGAGTCAGCACTGAAAGTTAAATGTGAGCAGCACAGCGGCCGAGCAGCGGCAGAGCATCGGCAAAGGATTTACTAGCCCTATAAATTCTAAAATATTAGTTCGATTTTAAAATTAGTAGAATCTGCATGCCAAATTTCAAATCTCTAGCTTTTATAGTTTCCGTGATTTCGACATTCATAAAGACGGACAGACAGACAGACTGACAGACAGACGGACAGACAGACGAACATGGCTAGATCGACTTGCTTATTGATCCTGATCAAGTATATATAGGCTGGAAACGCTTCCTTCTACCAGTTACATACTTTTCAACGAATACAATATACCCTTTTACTCACCGAGTAAGTGGGAAAAGAAGTTAAAATTTCTTATCATATTTATACCCTTGCAGAGGGTATTATAATTTCAGTCAGGAGTTTGCAACGCAGTGAAGGAGACGTTTCCGACCCTATAAAGTATATATATTCTTGATCAGCATCACTAGTAGAGTCGATCTAGCCATGTCCGTCCGTTTATATGCAAACTAGTCTCTCAGTTTTAAAGCTATCTGCATGAAACTTTCCCAAAAGTTGTCTTTCTATTGCAGGTAGTATATAAGTCGGAACGAGCCGGATCGGACGACTATAGCATATAGCTCCCATAGGAACAATCGGAAAAATAAATGAAAAAAAATTATAACTTTTCTGTTTTCTAATTTTTTGTTTAGTTCTTCGACATATAGCAATGTTTAATTATTTCAGAATTATGGTTTAAATTTTATCAAAATCTGACGTCTATATCATATAGCTCCCATAGAAATAATAAAAATATATAAAACAAGAAAGAAAGCAAACTTCGGCAAGCCGAAGTTCATATACCCTTGCAGCTATTGCAAGAATTAAACATTTTTGAAAACATTAAAATTATAATTTACTTGCGTATAAGTTTAAAAACATTGAAGCTATGATGATTTGCAGCTCAATTATTTGATAGTTATTTTATATATTTTTATTGTTCCTATGGGAGCTATATGCTATAGTCGTCCGATTTTGATGAAATTTTTACCTTAATTCTGAAATATTTAACCATTGCTTTATGTCGAAGAACAAAACAAAAAATTAAGAAACAGCAAAGTTATAATTTTTTTTCAATTATTTTTCCGATTGTTCCTATGGGAGCTATATGCTATAGTCGTCCAATTTTGATGAAATTTAAACCATAATTCTGAAATATTTAACCATTGCTATATGTCGAAGAACTAAACAAAAAATTAAAAAACAGCAAAGTTATAATTTTTTTTCATTTATTTTTCCGATTGTTCCTATGGGAGCTATATGCTATAGTCGTCCGATCCGGCTCGTTCCGACTTATATACTACCTGCAATAGAAAGACAACTTTTGGGAAAGTTTCATGCAGATAGCTTTAAAACTGAGAGACTAGTTTGCATATAAACGGACGGACAGACGGACAGACTGACAGACGGACAGACGGACAGACGGACGGACAGACGGACATGGCTAGATCGACTCTACTAGCGATGCTGATCAAGAATATATATACTTTATAGGGTCGGAGATGTCTCCTTCACTGCGTTGCAAACTTCTGACTGAAATTATAATACCCTCTGCAAGGGTATAATAACTATCTAATAATTGAGCTGCAAATCATCATAGTTTCAATATTTTTCAGCATATACTCAAGTAAATCATAATTTAAATGCTTTCAAAAGTATTTAATTCATGCAATAACTGCAAGGGTATATGATCTTCGGCTTGCCGAAGTTTGCTTTCTTTCTTGTTTTTTCTAATATTCCGGTTAATCCTTTAATCACTGTGGACGGCCGATGGGCACCGGAATGCGTGCGCAAGGAGACTACTACTTGTATAATTAATGATTACTATAAGTCAGATTGTTACAGGTTTGCTTAGAAAAATTCGTTGTCCTCAAACATTTACGCATATACTCTTTTAAAGATTTCGTGTTTAATATTATAAAATCTAAAAATAAATAGGAAGTGAGTCGTAAAAACGACATAATTTTTATCTTTTTCAACATAAACGCAAGGTGTAGGTGCTTGGTTTCAAAAACATATTTACACTTAAATAATAATATTTAGATAGAAGCCCTGAAACGGCCCGAAAATGGATCCCTTTATCGATTTAATTTATTGTTTTTAAGCATATACGAAAAACAAATCGATACAGAAATTTACATTTTTTGTGATAGTTGCAAGGGTACATAAATGTAGGCATGCCGAAGTAAGCTTTCTGTCTTAGTATGTTAGTATATGTTAGCTGGTTCCACCACTGTTTTGAATATCCTTTGTCTTGTGCTTACGCGTTACAACTCGTTAGAGGGTTCAAGGTCCTCGTGGCGCGCAAAGATCAAGTTGCCTTCTCGGCACTGGCACAAAAAAGCATGTAAGTGCCAACAATAATAAAAACAATGGACGGGCGAAATGAGCACACGACATCAAGATTTAAAAATGTTTCCCAGCGCCAGTACAAAAGGGTCTGCAAAGGGTGAGGCTAGCCGTAAAAAAGATGCTCAAATGAAATGTGTCCCTGGTTGTGTGTGTAACTAGGAGACGGACGAAGCACTTGGCGCGGATCTCCGCACCAGGCCCACAATGAGGAGCCGTAGGCGAAGCGGGAGCTGTCCCCCAGTCGCGCTCATTCAACAATTTAGCGGCGAAAGTACTCTCAAGTGAAATTGCGGAAATAAACAGTTTGCACGCCTGCACTGACTTTAAGACGACTTGCTGCGAGTGGAGAGATCTTGGACGGGGTGGAGGTCATGTTCCAGGGAGCGGAGCCCTTCAGTGTTATGTGATAAGCCTCCGATGCTCCAGAGCGGGTGCGTACGAAAGTTCCGCTGCGCGTCCATCAAATGTGGGCGTCGTGTCAAAATGCTTTCCTCGCTTTCCTTTGCTGGCGAACGTTATGTGGGCTCATTACCATAAAAGCATTGCCTTCTACGCTCACATGTTCGCCTGTGTGGCCAAGCGCTGTGCTGCCAGCACCCAACTTAGGCCGACAGAGCAGATCAGCCGAAAAAAATAAAAAAATATGGAAACAATAAATAAAAAGGGAAAAATATTTGACTATAATTTCTTATGATTTTGGTACAACTTTTTGTGGTTATGTTTCAAATTTTTAACTATAGCTATTTTAATAACTAATTTCAAAAGCTAATGGCCTACTATTCGGAATAAGCCGTCCTCATTTTGCCGTTTAATTACGGCTTTGGCATTGTATGCGTAGAAATTTTCGTAACACAAATTGTTCGAGTATGTATATCAGGTTAACAAAATAACTTTATTAATGCCAATTTTAAGCCCTTTCAAGCCCAAAACGCTTCCGGCATAGAGCGTTTAAAAAAGGACAGATCTATCCGGAAAAAGGATAAGCCAACAGCACTGGCTAAGAGTCTAAGTGAGCTTGCTCGAGTGTGTATGCGAGCCAAGCCGTCAATGGTAAAAGACAACTTATAGATGTGTTCAATTTTAGTAATAGCACTTCGGGGCCTGCGTGAGTTGGTCGGACAGAAAGACACAGCGCAGTCCAAAAGTTTTAAGCTGCTGCCTGGTGGATTTTAAAGTGGGCTGTCAGCCAAGAGGTGGAGTAGTCAGCCAGCCTGCCTGTCGATTATATCGCCGGGTCCGACGAGGAGCTGCCTCGGCAGACGCTCCAAGGACTTGAGAAATATTGCATATGGCTGGCCGCAGGGGACTGTGCCATTAAGCCAGCACCACAGAAAGAAATACAGAGTCAATACATGCTGAGTGCCCGAAGGGGCTGCCAGGATGGCTGAAAAACTGGCTGGGTGGCTGGATGGCTGGATGGCTGGGTGGCTGCGTGGATCCATCAACATCAACGCATGGGAGGCGGCAAACTCCGTGTGCAGCAACACCGAGTGCGGAGGAATTTCTCATGCAGCATCGAGCAACTTTCAACAATCGACCCGGGAAAGTATGCCATAGAAGTTCGCAAATATGGCGACTG
Organism: Drosophila elegans; assembly: GCF_018152505.1. Lineage (NCBI taxonomy): Eukaryota > Metazoa > Arthropoda > Insecta > Diptera > Drosophilidae > Drosophila > Drosophila elegans. Next base: position 294,810 of record NW_024546078.1, on the reverse strand, counting down.
CCGGCTGAAAGATGTTATGGGGCGAATGTGAGGCATGCCGAGGCTTTCGGCGTAAATACGCTGCCGCATAATCCGCAGACGGACCAGGAGGGATTGCGTTGCCTGCCGCTCAAACAAAGAACTGCCGCTCTAGCCAGAAAATTCAATTTGTATGCGACGCAATCTTAAGTTTGTGCGCCAGTAGAATGTCACCGATTCAGAACCCAGGGTCCCTCATTGTTTGCCGCTCGTATCGCTGCAATCGCCCTTTATGTGCCTCGTTTGTCCGGGCAGTCGGTCCATATCGGCTTACTATGGGCATTGGGATGCGGCTTGCCGCGCCGTTATCCCTTTATGCTGCGCTTTATCATATAGGGCGATTGGCCATTCAGCGCCACGCTTTATGAACTGGAACAGGTTATATGTGCACCCGAAAAGTGGACCGATCCGAATGGCATGCTCCCACTCCCAGCACCCAGCATCCAGCATCCAGCACCGCAATTATGTTTTGTGGCTTGCGGAGTGCGGACCGGAAATTAATTTTGTGCTTTATTGCAACTAATTCGATTATGAGTCGAACTCGCATTCCCCGTCCCAACCTCGAACACTCAAACACCGGATCCCCGCTGACCGCCAACCACCCGCTGCGCCTAACATCTTCACAAACAGAACCGATGTGCTGGCAGTGTTGATTTGCATGAATGTTTATGCATAATTTATGGGGCTGCAATTGCTGGCTGTGTTCGCAAACATGCGCAGAACCACGAGCGATTATTTGTTTTTAAATATTGCGCACAAATTTAATTTATTGCTCTATTATTTGTTTGCGCATCAAAAGCCTTGATGGCACTCACTTTCGGTTCGCCATGGTGAATACATTTTAGCGGTGCGGCGAATAAAACGCCAGTTGAAGTTGATATCTATTAGAATTAAGAGTGACGTCACGTGTATCTAATTTGTTAAATTGGTGGTGGATACTGGAGCAGGCAGCTGGCGCTGGTCTTTAAAGAAATAAATTAATTTCGCATTCAGGGTCGCCGATCAAATGGAGCGAAAACGGCAAACGAGAATAAAACCGGGCTGGAAGCGCACTTGTAACGATTCCGCTGGCTCTGTCACACCAACTTACACATCGGGCTGTACATATTTCTGGGTATTTTTCCTCTTCCTTTATTATCTTTATCGATTTTCGGCTGATGACTTTATCAACAAGCGGCGCTTGTCTTTTTGGGCTGTCTTTGGTCACTTGTTGGGCGAACACACAAAGCCCCCTTCGCCCCTCTTAGCGACGCCCATGGTGAGTGATGTGGAGGGCCTGCAGCGCACATTCTCGGCGCTGCGCGTATAATGGTCAAGCTTTGGGGGCGTTATGGCATTCGCACGCTTCATTTGACATAAAGACCAAAAATAACCGCCTCCAGCCCCAGCTCCATGGCCCTGTTGGTGGCTGTGGACCGGGCTGCTTGGACGTAAATTAAGTATACGCCCCGTGTTTGTTTTGTATTTAATAAAACCCGGACCCGGCCACAGCTCCAAATGTTAAATGGTGAAAGTTTAAAGCACAATTAAACCCACCCAAAGCTAGATTTGTTCTGCCCAAAGCACTGTTTGCTCGGTTAATGTTTGCGCGCCCAGCTTTTTGCTCTTTTTCGCCACCCGAAGGTGGATGTAACGCGTCCGCCGAAACGCTGCAGCTTATTTGACTGCAGCCCGCCATCATCTCCAGCACCTACTTAATTTGCAGTGTAAATAGAGTGGCGGGGGATTGATTGGTAAATAGACTGGCGATGGCCATTAACATGAGCAGGAAAAGCGCTATCCCGATGGCATTTCCCATTGATTTTCAATTAGCATAAACAGACAATAATTGCAGCAATGTGAAAGAATCATTATCAATATGAAACGGCATAATTATGTTGGCTATCGCTTTCGCCGGGCCTTTCTCGTTGACACGGACCGACACACACACTGCTCTCGAAACGTGAAAAATTTATTAAATTTGCCCGTCAGTTGCTCATTTCAAATTGCTTTACGTGCCGTGGAAAGCAATAGCTCTCAGCAAATTAAATTGACTGCTCTACGAGATGACAAGGAGTGGAGTGGAGTGGAGTGGAGTTGAGTGGAATGGCGGCCTGTTTCAGATTATTATCGGATGAAGATCCGTAAATTTAATTAATATTTGAAATATTCTGTGCCACATTTGCTAATTGCAATGACATGGCATTTTCGCCTCGGTAAGACAACCCTTGTCCTGCTCAAAGGACATCCGCAAAGCTAAGTGATTTATCACTTTTTCTGGTAAGTGGCTGTCGAGGATAGTGGGCAAAGGTAATTCAGATAATTGAGAAAACACAATTCCACCCGCAGAGAAACACCGGCTCCTCAAAATGTCAATGAAGCCACATAAAATGAAATGAAATACAGCAATCTAACACACAAAAGGAACCTGGAAAATGAAAAGATTTTCCATATTTTCTTCTCCTCCACTTTGTATGGCGCCAGTCATGTGCAAAATTTATGTGTCGCCGGAGCGGGAAAGCGAGCGCATGGGTTAGCTGCTTGTGCGGAGGAAAATCCAAAGATTAAATTAAATTGTACACGTCCCAGTGTAAAACTAAACAGTCTGAGCCTGCGACAGAAGCCCTGGCCCAGCAGCTGCTGGTCTCGTTCACCATAAGGATGTGTGGCAGTGTCCCTGCAAATCCCAACAGCTTGGCCAGGAGCGCTGGCCAGGCCAGCCGGCTGTGGCGCAATAAATCACAACATTTTCAGATGCTTACACAAATGCCTTTTTGATCCTTAATTTTCTGATCAAATACGTGACATTAAATATGGCCGGGCGGGGCTTTGGAGATGCCAAGTAACAAATCGCAGAGATGCTGAAAATTGAATGCCAGCAGTGCGGGTACCCGGGTATCTGGCACTGAGCTACTGACATTTTTCCCAGCAGCCCCGAAATCAAGCGACTGCGGGATTTTTCAATCCCAGCAGCTCCAAGTCCCACTGTTGGACTCAATAAGTATCTTTGTGCTTCGTATTGAATTGCACCAGCAATCGTCGCAAAAGCAACAGCAACAGCAGCAGCATCAGCAACAGCGCGGCAGCTGGCATTGTTAAACTTGCTTTTATGACTGTCTGTAAGTGATAGTCGCCTTGCCAATGTCAAACCCTTAACCCAGCTACACCCACTAGCACCCCCACAGGGTGGGCCTACCATGTTGCTGGTGGATCTGTGTGTGTGCTTTACGCTTGCTTACTTTTCAATTTATTACGCAACATTAAAAGCTGCTTTACAGATACAAATGCACGAGATCCAGATACGTACGATTGTGTTCCCGGCCACATGTGTCCGGGTGAACAGTGGTGGAGAGGAGAGGAGGGGTGCATCGAAGGGGAAATCGCATTGTATTGCCATTTGACAAAATGTCAATTGCAGTGACAATGTATTAAAAGTAACATTTGTACCCAGCCCCAGAACAAATGCAATGGCGCGATTTGCCAGCTGCCGAGCAGAGGTACAAACAAGCGTATCAAATGGTTCCTGAGAGCAGTCGGGGTTGATATTATGCAGCAGAAATGCAATTGCTGACGATGGGCTTTGCATGAAATCGGGTTTTACTTCTCAAGCCATTTGGATACGCAAAATTACAAATATCAGGCGTGGTTATCTATGCATCGTGCTCCGAAAACAACAGTTGCTCTTCAAGGAACAGGATCAGCAAATATGTATGCATGTAAAAGGCAGAACACGGAAGGTAAAGGATAATTTTATTTCTGAAACCCCTTTCGTACTTATTGCAAGCACTCAATGCTGGCAAAGTATAACTAATTAAACTACAATCAAATAGCCGTGCCCTTATATGTACATATATGCAAACATTGTGCGAGTGAAAATGCTGTATTTATGCAGACATAATTTGAAATCCAAAACAAGTGCTTTTAGGCCATGAGCAGCAATAAATTAAACAAGTACATATGCTGCAGATTGGCCCTGGCCTAGAATGTAATTTCTTGCCTTACTGTACGATGCATAATTAACCTTTATAACGTGAAACTGCTACCTAGTAGGGCTGGGAAAACATTGCAGTATCGATAGTTTTTCTTTGCGATGGTGGCTATCGATATTATCGATAGTAATTACCGATAATTCCAAGACATAAACCCCTAGGCTATACATTTTAAACAATTCTGTTCTTATTATAAGCGCATTTTCTTTATTTTAGAAGTAAATAATAGAAAAATATTTATACTGTATAAAAAAGTAGATTTCTATATCTGTAAAAATTTATCTAAGCTTCAAGACATTTTTCTTAATTTTAGAAGAGGCTAGTATATTTAATTTTACCTATAAATTAGAAAGAGTCAGCTTAGAAATTTTCACCTTAAATTTATGAAAATTTATAAAATCAAGCTTAGAAAATCGGTTCTAAAAATTCTTTTTAAGAAATATATTTTTGATATCGATTGTGACCACTATCGATATTAACAAAGGTATCAAACTTTATTCTTTTTGACGCTAACTATACTAACAACGTTCTATGGCCGCTATATGTTATCGTATTCTGAACTTATCAAAAAGCGTTATTCTGAACTATTAAGCCATCATTATTTAAAAAAAAATAAATTCTAAATTAGAAAAATAAAAATTTGTTTTTCATTTTATTTTTTTTATATTCCGGTTGATCCCATGTAACAAGCCTTTACTATGTGTCGAATAACTAAAAAAAAAGTTAATGAAGAATAAAAGCAACCTTCGGCAAGCCGAAGTTTTATACCCTTGCAGCTATTGCAAAAAATTAAATATTCTTTAAAATTCTTTAATTATTCGATCGTTTGTATGGCACCTATATAATTTCGTTTTCTGGTGATTTTGAACTCTTAAACCAATACTATGTCTAAAGAAATATAAACAAATTTTATATTAGAGAAATTAACTTCTTTTTGTGAGATATTTCTTGTAGTCTTCCAATTGTTTCCATAGGAGCTACATGCTATAGTTTTCGTATTTTTATCAAATTAAAGCCGTATTTCTTTAATTACCATAACCATAACTCAAAAATTAAAAAATAAAATTTTAAAACCAAAACTCTAATTTTTTAAAATTATTTTCCCGATTTTTTCCATGGGAGCTATATGTTATAGTCGTCCAATCCGACTTGTTTCGAATAATATACTTAATGTTTTTCTTATTTTTATCCGATATTTCTATACGAGCTATATGATATAGTCGCCCGACCCGCTCGTTCCGACTCATGCCTGCAATGGGACAGCTTTTGGAAAAAATGTGAGACTAGTTTGCGTAGAAACGGACAGGGAATATATGAACATTGAATATAAATGTCTCCTTAACTTAGTTGCAAACTTTTGACTGAAATTGTGGTATAACTATTTCTCTAGAGCGGTAGTATTGATGGTGAGCCCAAACCATCGATGTATGCTGAATTCTTCGACCATTGACAGAATCGATTGTTTCACCAGCCATCAAAATGCTTTTAACTCCCACAATTGTGTCCGTATGCATTAATTACTATGTATGTCTTGTTGCATCCCAATCACAATTATTGAGCTTGTCGAGCATACAGCTCTCACTCTCGGAAAAATTGTTAAAAACACTGGTGTAACCTCGGCAGTGGCAACCAGAAGCAGGGGAAAGTACCAGCAGGTACCAGCCTGCTCTGCCGCTTGCCGCTTGCCACTTGCCGCAAACATTTCACAACGTTCCCAACTTTGCCGCGGCACAACTTTTGCCATGTTAAGCCCACAGCTGCCACAGTCAGCCAGCCACACAACCCCTTTCGGCCCTCCCCTTGAACCTTTGGCGCAGGCAAATATGCAAATACACACAAAATTATAATTATAATAACATTTTGTAAATGCCTGCCCACCGACTCAGCGCCCCCACCTGAAACTGTCAACGGCAGGCATCTCAGCTCTTTCCCGCAACGCAAATGGCAACCGACGAGGTGAGTCCCTCCATCCCCATCTCCATTCCCATCCCCATCCCCATCCCGCATCAAATCAACACCTAGCCCTAGCCCCTTCCACGGGGTTTTGGGAGGGAAACCTTTTTGAAGCTGCCAAATTTTCACTTTGAATGGCAAGACACAACCGCGGGACACTCGACGACGCCTTGTCTCCATTCAGCACAACAAGTTTTATGGGGAGAGAACAAAGGACGAAAAAGAAACGTCAGTCGCGAAAAGCAATTAAATAAAATTCCGATTTGCAGGCAATTCGACTTAATTAGCCATCTGGCGGGAGTTGTCAAACGGCGATTAATAAGTTTGCGCTTAATTACGTGACCAAGAGCCATCGTTCTTACTCCAGCCTGGCTAAAACCAATCAACGGGCAAAATTAGAAATGTCTCGCAATCCCCGATCAGCCGCCATTAACTTCCGCTGCCTTTCTGTGTGGCGGACGTTTTTGAATGAATTGCGTTTAGCGTTTGCCGATTGAAGGATGACAGTTACCATTAGTGATTACCCCGCCCACTTTCCAGCCCCACGGCATCACAATAATTTGTCTATTCAAACTTTTTTACAGCAACGTCGCTTCGCGTTCGCGTTCGCATTTGCCTTTTTATTTGCATGTCATTTATTTTGTTAATGTTCGTAAATAAACAACCACATCGCGGCAGGCAGGGAAGCCGGAGTTCTTACTCGGCAGCATTTAAGCGGCGACAAGTCAGAAGCTTCGCCAGAAGCAACGTCATCAATTTCAATTTCACTCCACTCCATTGGGCGGCGGACGCGACCAAAGCCCCATATTTCGCGAGGTGGGCTCTCGAAATATGGCAACAATTTATAAGTGATTCATCAATGTTTATTGGCTTCATCGATGCGCACACTGCCGTGGCCAAGAATTATGGCTGACGATTTTGGAAGGCCGTTGCCAAAGCAACAGAATGCGGCAGTTGGAGGTTGTGTCTTCATTAGCAGCCAGCAGCCAGCAGCCAGCATCCAGGATCGGATCTTTGTCGGCAAGGTTCGGTGTTTTCCAAATCGTTCGAACCGCGAAGGCAGTCCTTCCAACCTCTATTCCTGTGCAGAGCACTCAACCGAACGGCTCACAATGGACGGAGGCTCCTGCAGCAGAGCAACCACAAACTGAGACGCAGATGGAACCCGACGCGCAAGTGAGACTGCAACATCAATTGCTTTGGCTGCCTGTCTCGAGCAAGTAAAAGTTTCGGGCGCCAAATGCAAATACAAAACTTAAATGAAAGGCACGCTCACATAGCCGAGTACGTAAACTTTGGATTATCAAGTGCCGCCCCACTGGGTAGCGTGTGGTGGCCTGTGTGTGTTCCAAGTGAATTCCCTGCACAATATTAAGTGCAAATTGTTTTGGCGCAATTTTCGGGATGTCTCCAGCCCGCTGGCAGGGTCCTTTATGTACTTTATGCACGCCACAGCGAGGACACGGGACCCGAGCCCAAGGAGCGACAACTGTTTCTGCTAAAGCGCTTTTCTATTAAAATTTTCATTAAATTGAAAGCAATTAGAGTGGGGCAGAGAGTGTGCCACAGGGCTCCGAGCTGTTAAGCTGCTTGGGCTTTGACTATTGTCAAAACGCTGGGCGGCAGCTGCAACTTGAGGCACATGAACGAGGCCAAGTCGAGCAGGCTTGTGGCTTTCGCTGGCCAGAGCTCTTAATTTTCACTAGGCGCCAACTGCGTTGATAACAACAGCGGCTCCCGTGACAGCGAGATGCGAGATTCCAGACCACTGAAATTAATTTGCCGCCTGCCTGCAGCCCTAGATAAACTCGTACCTTGGCCGCTCCAGCTGCGCTTTGCTCGACGCCATTCCCCGGTTTATTGCGTCCGCAATTTCGTCAATTGCGTTAAGCACTTCCGGCTAAGAGATCACTGAGCTAGAAATTGATAGCGCCGACCACGGCACAATAACTTTTGATGACCGACGTTTTGTGGCCGGCGCACCGAACATCGGCCCTTTCAAAACCGCAAAAAAGCAGAAAACCAAGAGTCAACGGCAGCAAAATGGATAACAAACTGTTGACAGCTGCGCTGCTTATTAAGCATTTTGTGGGCCTGCCCAGTACACAAGTGGACCGAGGGTAGCAACGACTCGGACCACGGAGGTGAACACGGTCGAGGCTCGTGCCGGAAATCACTGACAGGGTATTACAACAACTGGTTAGGCCAGCTCGCATTTTGTTCGGCTTCGACTGCCGGCGAAACCTAAAAAATCGAACAATAAAGATTTATTTATGGATTTCGATTTCGTTTTCGATTTCGAATTGGATGGCATTTTTTGTACTATCACGCAGGGTACTCAGTGGTCATAAAACATTTAAATGGACTTGGATTTAATGCAGTCATATCCGGCTTGTTGGTTGAGTGTGTGTCTTAGGAGCGGCCCTCACTCAAAATCGGATTTTAATTCTTAATGGCGCCTCCAATATGTACACGTCACATCCGTGACTGTCGCTCTGGATTCTGGCATGTCCAGCTGGAGAACCGGAGCGCCTGATTTTCGGGCCTGGGCTGTTTGACTGGCCGAGTTTGACAGCTGAAATATTGGAAAGGTTCCCCGGCAAGAGGAGCGGGGGAACGCAAGCGGGCACCTGAAACTCGGTAGAAATATTGCCAGCCCGAAATTAAATTCCAGTCCTGATCCACCTCTCCTCGCGCCCCATGCAAAGTCCACAATTTTCAATAAAAACAGCCGCAGGCTCAAATAAGAAAACCCCGAAGCGCACACTTCCCCACTCCCGATCCATCGACCTTCTATACATGGGACTCTCGCGACATTTTGTGATTTGAAATTTTCTGGCTTGGCGTTTTTGCTTGGGTGGAAATTATATCTGTGCCATTGGTTCCGCCTCATGCCGTGTGTGGGGCTCAACGGGTTCGAGCTCGGGCACGGCCAGCCGCAGGTATTTCCCTGCATACGCGTGCGGCCTTAAAGGCGCTTCCTGAAGGTGGGTGGAATTTTTAGGTGATTGGCCCACTTTGCAGCGTCTTGGCAGACCAAGGGAACTGCTCTGGCTCTGCCGCACATTCCTTTGATCAATTGGTGGGCTGGGGAGAAGCGACGTAGCTATGTGCGTGCTCTGGGACTCCGGGTCCGCCCCTTTCCTGCCAGTACTTCACGGGCATGTCAACACTGCTGACATTTCGGCAACGCACGCACGTTTCCTGCCTTCCAGGAACGGTGATCCGTTGCGTTGCGTTGCGTTCCGTTCCTTTCCGCTTTGCGAGCTTTTTTACGATGCTTAATTTTTGTCGCCACACAGGCTGAAACCCATTTGCATATTTGACAGGACATTAATAAATAATAAATCGTGCGCTTGACGGTGGAATTAAAAGTTTCGTTTTGCGGAGAGCTTTCCTGACTGTTTCCCATTATTATTTGAACTATTCCGGCGTGTCGGTGGCAGTTCCGCTTGGCAGCCGTCAAAGTGGACGGCCTCTATTTTATATTGGTGCTCAGTGGGGGCTGGGGGGGGAGGAGACCCAGGCAAAACCCGGGTAAATAACTTAAAGCAGGTGCTGCTGACTCCATTTCCATTTCCACTTCTGCGGGCAGCACTGGTTGTCATGGCGGCTGTGGGCTCTGTCCGCTTGCTAATGGCCTTCCACCGCCGCCCACCTTTCCGGTGACTGACATCGCTTGTTGCAGACCCACTTAATTTATCAACCACTCGCATGTGTCTTGCGGTTGGCAGTGACAGGGCCGAGCAACTAGCAGCTGTGACTTTGGAGGCTCTAATTGAATCTGCCTGCGCGCAGCCAGCGGGCTAAGCTGCTCCAAAGAGCCCGTAAATTAGACTGCAAGTGCGACGGCCGACCTTGTCTTCATTCCTCAACATGGGCGGCTTCAATTATGTGCCATGCTGAGCAGCAGCCGATGCGGCGTTTAAACGTGAGTGACGAAGGCCCGTGCCGCACGACGTGCAGCAATAAATTAAGGCGCCGCGGATTTCAGCACCACCTACGGAAACGGCCCGCTTCTCCGCTGAGAGCAGGAAGATACACTCGATAAATAATTTTATTCATAACTTCGCTTGCGCTACCGTTGTCGAAGACTTGCGAGCATTGTCATTTTTGACTGCTGCGCTCGAGTGCGGCATTACAAATGTTGTGCCACCTGCCGATTGCCGCAGACACAGGAGCTGGCCCACATTAGCATAGGCATGTACATGGGTATGTAGGTAGGGAGCCATAATGAACACCGATAAAAGGAAAAGGTGAAATAAAGGTTTCGCAGAGTGAGACTGTTTGGCCCGAAAAAAAAGATTTCTCTCCCAGGGTATAAAAAGTTGTTGCAAATAAGTGCTATGAGGACTATAGCCTCAAGACGACAGCAAAACAGCTACGTGCCGACGTGGAGTGCTCAGATGCTTCGATGTTCACTGGCAACTTTCTTTCCCGTTGGAAATGATTAAGGCCATAACATTGCATTAGCACGGTTTTTTGGCCATAACAACTATTATGCACAAGATGGAGAACTAAACGCAGGGCAACAACAGTCGTGGCGCAACTGCAGTCGCTGCAACAATGGTGCAAAGCGAAAGTTCAAAATGTCGACAAACGAACAAACAAAATTTCATTTACAGCGCCTCGTAAATTGCATGCATTTGTATGTACGTACGAACTGCACACGAACATGCATAAGTATGGCCACCGGAAAGGGAGTGTGTGTGTGTGGCTGTGTGTGTGCAGCGCAAATGTTGGCGCAGTGTTCGAGGATGTGTGTGTATGTGTGTCAATGCCGTCGACGTCGAGTGAGCGTGAAACAAATGCGAGCTATAAAATCTCAACAAAGCGCAATGCCAAAGGGCGCCAGCGGATCGCAGGGGGTGGGTGCTTATTTGTGCTTGCAGCATAAGCGGAGCCCAACACCACCCTGACAACCACCCTGACAACCACCCACAACCACCCAGAAGCACCCACAGCCACCCACACCCTCACCCTCAACGATGTCGTTAAGCTGTGCAAACGATTTCGCGATGCAGGCAGAGAATTCTTTCCTGGCAGCAACAACATCAGGGGCAAAGAAAAGGCACTAAAAGGGTAAATCCGAAATCGGTAGGTGCACACGGCGTTAGCACTTAAATGAAGCATCCGAATCGGGAAAGGTGTTAAATAAGTGTAGCCGTTTCGTTTCTAGTCTGTTAAGCACGAAAGTCTAAGCTGAGTAGTGCACAAAAGTTTGTCTTGGCGACAATTCCAAACTCTTCCAATTTCTCAAGAAGCATAATTTTCGCTCCAAAATCGATTGACTATATCTAAGTCTAAGTCGCGTACATAAGTTTCCTGTGTTTCTTGCAACAACATCCATTCCCCAATCGATACAACCGGGGAGCATCCAGTTCCTAGTTGAGCTTGTGGCCGGCGTCAAATGTGTTATTTTCTTTTCGCTTATCTCACTGAAGTCTGTCAGACGTCAGCTCACTGTTAAGTACTGAACATGGCTGTGGGAAATGTCCCCGATCCGAATTAAGCAAAACTAAACGAAACCCAGATGGAACTGGTGGTGCCGGGCTTTCCTGACCGCCTGTAGTGCTGACAGTAATGGAAGGCGATTTGGCTTCCTTGGTTTTTGGCGAAACTTTCCGTGGCAACGCAGTTGTTTTCCTGTTACCCGGGATCTTGGCATCGGCATCAGCAAAGGAACACACGTCCATGGCAGGAGCCGTGTAATCACTTGTCATGTTGCCCCGTCCTTCAGCCAGTTTCAGCGTTTTTTATCACTGCGGTCGGCTGTATGCATAGTGACGAGCCGGCTTTGATGATCCAATCTAATGTATGATGTGCCAATCAAATGGCATCTTTTTACCAAACTTGTGAATACCCTTACAAAATATCTGGTGCAGTCGATGTGGTAGAATGTCACCGTTTTTGTAACCCTGGTGGCATTCAGACTTCGAAGAAGCGTCATTCCTTACAACTATACTAGATACTCCCTTAGTCATTGAAGAAGGATTTTTAATTTTAGTCAGCTTGATTTAAGGTAGTTGTTGAGACATGCGGATTAACTTTAATGTTAAAAAACATAACTACTTATTAAGCTGTCATAAGGTCAAACCAAAAATGTATGGGAGCATCGACACAACTTCATTGTTTAAAAAAACGGTTCAGCGACCCGAATGAGAAAATGTTGGAATATTCAATATTTGTTTGTCAATTGAATATTTATTTTTCGTTGCAAAGCTTGATGTCAGAAATTGCTATTATCACTACTTTGTTACCTCGCTAAGACTTGTAAACACTCGGCTGCTATTCGCACATAAGAGCAGGATGGGAGGAGGGTCGGTAGAGTGCTGGGCCCGCAAAATTTGCTTAGAGGTCGAAAATATTTTGAAACGCAAGTGGCTCCATTTATTGGACAGATAAATCCCTCGACGCTGGCCTGACATGTTGTCGCTCAAAATGTGAAATTTATATGAAAAGTTCTTCTCCCTCCACTCGGTCTGTGCGGTGGCCCTGTGAGATCAAAGTAGCGAAGTAAATTAACGTGAAATGTTGGCAACGATAAAACACGGCCGATAAGCGGGCCAACATGGGCGCTTCGTGGCAACTTTCATGGTTCTTATCGTAACTTGTGGGTAACTGTGAGTCCCCACCCCCCACTTCCCATGTACACCCCCGGATGTCCCCCCAGCACCCTCATGTTATTGTGGGCCTAGAATGGCGTGTCCTTGGCGGGTACGAATGCAAATATGTCAGCCCAAAGTCCGCCACCACGTTCCCTATCGCCGTGCAATTGAATTATTGCATGCCGCTGCTAATTCCGCGTGTTGGCCCGTCCTGTAATTAGCCGGGTGCACATTAATTGAAGTGCCCGCGACTGTCACGGGCAGTCTGACAAAACACTGGCAAAGCCAGCGAGCTCGGCAATTTCCAGCGTGTATTCAAAGCCATTCCGCAACCCGTGCAAGTATGCTCGGCAATTGGCCTTAACTTGTTATTCCGTGCATGGCGCGGAATGCATTATTAATTTGCTAGTAGAGGATAAACAGGCGTATACTTAGCAGTGTTTTGCTCCCAATTTTGCAGCAGCGGCAATTAGCTAACCAAATATGTTACAGAAAGACTAGTTGACTTTCCTAATCTAGTAAACAAAGGTTATTTCTAAAACTGTAAGTTAATGACAATAATAAATTATTTTCTCAGAGCAATTTAAATTTTCAGAAATATGGGTCTATTGAGCTTTCTTTAAGCCTTGGGTTATCTACTTTTGCTATGTACCAGTCATACACTGAGTTGAAAATGTGTACAAAAATAGAACCTAACTTTTGAGTACAAAATGTTCTTAATGTCCTGTAATCAAGTTGAATTGTTTCTTGAAATGTGGTTAGTTCAAAAATGTTCTCAAAATAAGAACGCCAACTTTAAAACAAGAAAATTCCGTTCTTAAAATGGTTGGCCTAGGGGGTAAGTGTCTTGGAACATCAAACATTGGGTAAGCAAATACGATCCCGGGTTCAAATCCCAGGGCAAGGTGATTAATTTATTATCTTTTACTTATTTTGTTTATTTGGCTCACGTTCTGCTTTTATTTAAATTTTTATCAAGTTGAACCTCAAAAGTATAGCTTATAAAAGCTTTTGTTGCAAACATAGTTTTTGAATTCTTATACGGGTTTAGTACATAGCGAAATGTGATACCAGTATGGCGCAACCGACTTGGTGTGAAAAAAAAGTTTTTTTTTCTATTTCTTTTACTTAGTTTATCATATTTCCGTGTAATTCTAATTTCATATGGTATCAAAGAGACAAAAAGGCAAGGGACAAAAAAAAAGTATATTGTTTTTGTATATGATTACAAACAAGAAAGAAAGCAAACTTCGGCAAGCCGAAGTTCATATACCCTTGCAGCTATTGCAAGAATTAAACATTTTTGAAAACATTAAAATTATAATTTACTTGCGTATAAGTTTAAAAACATTGAAGCTATGATGATTTGCAGCTCAATTATTTGATAGTTATTTTATATTTTTTTATTGTTCCTATGGGAGCTATATGATATAGTCGTCCGACTTTGATGAAACTTAAACCGTAAATTGGAAATATTTAACCATTACTAAATGTCGAAGAACTAAACAAAAAATTAAAAAACAGAAAAGTTATATTTTTTTTTCATTTATTTCTCCGATTGTTCCTATGGGAGCTATATGATATAGTCGTCCGACTTTGATGAAATTTAAACCGTAAATCGAAAATATTTAACCATTGCTTTATGTCGAAGGGCTAAACAAAAAAGTAAAAAACAGAAAAGTTATAATTATTTTTCATTTATTTTTCCGATTGTTCCTATGGGAGCTATATGCTATAGTCGTCCGATCCGGTCGTTCCGACTTATATACTACCTGCAATAGAAAGACAACTTTTGGGAAAGTTTCATGCAGATAGCTTTAAAACTGAGAGACTAGTTTGCATATAAACGGACGGACAGACGGACAGACGGACGGACAGACGGACAGACGGACATGGCTAGATCGGCTCTACTAGTGATGCTGATCAAGAATATATATACTTTATAGGGTCGGAAACGTCTCCTTCACTGCGTTGCAAACTTCTGACTGAAATTATAGGGTATAAAGGGTATAAAAATACCAATTCAATACCAACATGTTCTCAAACCAAACCTCTTTAATTACTAATTCATAACTAATATGTTCTTAAAATAAGAATATTAGTGATTACACGGTTTTTGGGAACGAATGTTCTTGGTTCTCTCTCTGTGTACCATTTTCCTGAGTTTCAATAAAATACATTTTGCGCTAAGCCAATTTTTTGATATACTTGTCGCTAATATTCATCAAACCGTTCTCAAAGATTAGCATATGGACATTGAACTGACTTCTGAGTGTATTATAGACATATGGACTGATAGCCAGCAGTTAATTTCCCTGTCGACCAACGACTACTGATTGGAGTATTGATTTGCGAGTACAAGAGCAGAAGTGGAAGACTCGAAAAGTGTACTTTTCGTTGGTATAATTTTTCTCGGCTGCACGTCCGGCCACTCGATAGCATTGAAATTTTGGACAGGACCGAAAGCTGTGCATAATAAGCGCAAATATTTGCACATAATCATCCTTTTCCTTTGGCCGGCGTCCTCGTACTTGTGCATAATTTTGGTTGCTTTCTGCAGCAGCACATGAAAATGTTTAAATATTTATGAAATTATGCTAAAGTTTCAACAAGTCATAAATCTCTGTTGATGTTTGACTTTTTATGCAAAATGTATTTCATTTGCATAAAAATGGCTGACAAAATATTTTCCAAGCCGAAAAACACAGGCGGCGGCCGTAGGGTGGCCCGGCTCAAACAGAGCCAGCTGAACAAAGACCCACGAAATTCGAACAGTAAACAGCCACCCATACCCACAGCCTGCCAGGTACACCTGTCCAGACCCCAGACCCCAGCCCACCCAAGGCCGTTGTCCTGCTGCCCAAGTCTCTTCCCCGAGCTTCTTCGGCGCCGTCATAAACATGAAAACTTGCCCAAAAACTCTACCCCGTAATCAATCACGCTCCATTTATTGACACGCACAAAGGACAGGCTATTTGGCAGTCGGGCCTTGATCGGGACTTGGGTTACCCGGCTGGCCAAAGTTTTGCATGCCGCAAATCTGACCCAGGGAGCTCATTTGCGGGCCAAGAACGCACCTGGGCTGATTTATGGTGGCCAGAGTGCGGGCATCGACACTCATTCGTCATGGGGCTCGGTCGCGAGCAGCTCAGCACTCAGCACTCAGCGCTCAGTAAATGAGGCATTAAGCACGGATCTGTCAGACAATTTTTGAGAAAGAAATCCCCGGTTCAATAATTGCAAACGGACGCTCGGAGATGGGATTAAGGGAAGATACATTTAATTTACACTTCGTAAACGGGCGATTGATTGGCATGCCATCCGAGTCTGAAGCAGCAGCGCTGTGCAACAAACTACAGCGCTCGCATGGTATCCGAGATGATGAATGGCTGCAGGGGCGGAAAGCCCAGCTGCAAGGCCTCAGCTTGTAGGAGCCATCTGCCAATTGGCAAGGGGCAACTGGTTACTGGTAACTGGTAACTGGCAACTGGCAACTGGCCAAATTCCACGCCGGAGGCCAGGGCAAGCCGGACTAGAGCCTGATGAAAGCAAAATTACAAAGCCGCACTTAAACTTGGCATAAAATAAAAGCTGCTGTCACACTGCCAGCTGTCACTGGCCGACAAAGGCAAAGACAGAACAGAAACAAAGCCTCACACAGATGCACACACGTTGTAATAGAGGCAAGCCTGGTTCTGCGCAATTAATGGCACATGGAACTGGAATGCAGTTGCAGGGGCAGCTCATTGAATCAAAGGGTTGCGGGCTACGGGGTATTTCCCGCCCCAGAATCGCAATTATGCGACGTCCTTGAGTTCCGCCCCCTGATAATGCGGCAACAATAGTGGGCACGGCCAGCCCTTCATCTCCATCAACCGCAGTCGGCTTTTGGTAGCTCCGCCGCCTATCGATGCCATTACGAGTTGCTGTTTAAGCGGATTACGCAACGTGCGAAACGTGTGCGAATCCGGATTCGCCCAAGTCGAGCCTGCTGGGCTAGTTGGCCTGCGTGACAGCTGACAGTTTGACGCGGGCCCGCAGCCCGGGAATTCGATTAATTTTTGATGAATCAATGTCAACTACTGCTGAAATCTGCGAGCTGTCAGCGCGGCTGCAGCGCTGCAAAGCCACTCCGGCGGATGGCCATTCACTCCAAGGGCGGGGCAGAGTTTGGCTCAGTTTACCCTTCCAGGAGACACGTAATTTCACACACGCACACCCATTCGCACACCCATTCGCACACCCACTCGCATATCGCATATCGGTAGCTGGGAGCTGTGGAGTGGGGGCGAAACGGGTCCGTGAAATATGACACAACACGGGCGGAGCCTGATACAGGCTCTACGTGCCCTTTCTGGCAGAAGGAGCCGCCCCTTCTGCGCCTCAGCTTCCCTCCGGTTCCGGGGCAGAAATTGGCATATCAACTCATATTTTGCCTCGCATCAAATGGAAATGTTTTGCCGCCCCGAGAAAGTGGCGAAAAGTATGTTCGATATTTTTCAATCAAATTTCCGTAAATGTCACGTAACGCAGCGCCGTACATACTTATTAATAATGCTCGCAAGCCCCAAAGCAGCCGCGAAATGGGAGCCCTAAAGGACGAGTCCTGACTCCACATCCACATCCACATCAACGTCCACATCCTCCTGCTCCTGCTCCTGTTCTTGTGCCTGTGTGTATACTATACGCGTGTAGTGGAGCTCTGTGTGCGCATTTAAGTTCATTCTTCAGTCATCGTCCGCGTCTGTTGCCACATTTATGCCCATTAAGCAACTTTGCGCCGAGAATTTTTCACATCTTTGGCTGGTTCGCAGCTCCTGCTTAATTTTTGATGAACCCGAAATTGCCGATGACAGTGAACTGTGCGAACTTCCAGCAAAGGATAAGGGCATTGCGAGAAGGCAGCAGTCATGTCAGTCAAAAATACTTGGACATATTTCGAGAGTTGTTTATGCGCAGGAGCTAAATATTTAACAGCGTCGAGCAATTTCATTAATAAATATTTTACCCTGCCGTGAATAATGTATTCCAAGGCCGTTTGCGGGGGTGGCTGGGCAGGAGCGGAAGACTTGGGCCCTCTTCCGCCGCCACTGAGGCACGAGATTAAAGTATATTTTTTTTTATCGAAACTGGGCAAATGCTGATAAATTAGTCCTGCTCAGCATTATTATGCATGGCTCGAGAATCGAGCAACGCACTTCGAGTGCCCGGCCATCTACCACTCCAGGGTAAATAAATTCTGTGTACGCCGAGCGGCATGAGGAAACGAAACCAGGTTGTCGACTCGTGGCACGTCAGCACCTTTCCGCCTATTTATAGTAGTAGGCGTGGCCGGGTCCTTTGTTATGCGCCGCTTATGCGTGTACGGCTCGTAAATAACAACGCCGAAGACACATGCCACTTTATGTCAATTATTTTGACAGCTAACAAGAGCAAATATGCAGCAGGTCGACGTTATTATAACACACATGGGCCATGCCGTCAAATAAAACTAAGAGACCATCCCCATTGCCATGACCAAGGCAGGTGAGCAAAAAACACTTTGGCTCTGCCCCCAACGCCCCACGCCCCACGCACTACGCCCTACGCATTTGCGCAGGGTATTCCCAGATAGACATATTTGCAGGACACGAATGCGGCAAAATTTGCAATGTGCTTGTTCACAGAGATCTTTTGCTGATTACTACATTCGAATGACAACCTATGAGTGTCCATTTAATAAGAGTGGTTCATGAATACTAACACCAGTGTCAAATGGGCGAAACGTGTTTATAAAATTGAAATTTGATACTATATATGATACATTGTACTATGGTCCAAAAGTCAACATTTTTGGCATAAATGATTTTTATACCCTTGCAGAGGGTAATATAATTTCAGTTAGAAGTTTTCAACGCAGTGAAGGAGACATCTCCGACCCTATAAAGTATATATATTCTTGATCAGCATCACTAGGAGAGTCGATCTAGCCATGTCCGTCTGTCCGTCCGTTCCTACGCAAACTAGTCTCTAAGTTTTAAAGTTAACTGCATGCTGATGCTGATCAAGAATATATGTACTTTATAGGGTCGGAGATGTCTCCTTCACTGCGTTGCTTCTGACTGAAATTGTAATACCTCTGCAAGGGTATAAAAATGTAAATTTTCTGTTTTGTAATTTTTTTTTTTAAATTTTATTTTGATTTTTAAATAATTTGACAGCTTAGAATAACGCTTTTAATTTTATTAAAATCGGAAAACGATTTCATGTAGCTGTTTGCTTTTATTCTTGTGTTTTATTTATTTCTGTGTAACTAGATAGTATACAAAAATTTAGTTACATTTTCTTCGGAATACCCTTGATTATTTGTGCGCTTTTAAAGTCAGCTGTTAGAGTGTTATTGGGATTCAGTGAGGGAACAAGTGAACAACTTGCGAATCCAACATCAGGTTGCAAATGTGTAATTCTTGGGTAACTTAATTTCGACATTTGACAGCAGTTTTTAACTCAAACAAAATGAATATATAGTGATTCTCTTCCCAACTCTCGCGCGGATGGCTCGGTTTTTGTCAGGCAAAATGCATATTGGAAATATCAAAAATATCAGTTGGTCACTACAATAGGAGTCAATTTGATGTTCTTCTTATAAGAGATTTTTTACCACTAAATAGGGTAATATTATAAAAATTTTTTTGGGTCTACCTACTTTATTTAAATGTTTATTCAATCAATTTTAACAAAGCCGATATATCTTATTGTTTTTAAATATATCCTCTCGATGCAGGGCACAATTTTTAGGAGTGTCGAACTAGCAATGTCCGCCTGTTCGTCCGTCCGTCCGTCTACTGTTAAAATTTGATCAAAATCGGACGACTATATGATATAGATCCAATGGAAACATTCGGAATATTAAAAAAATAATAGAAACAAAAATTGAAACTTCTCTAGCTATTAATTTTTTTTAAATTCTTTTGGGTAATTCTGAAATATGCTTTTAATTTTATTCAAATTGGAGAACAATAGCTGCAATGGGAACGATCGAACAGTTAAGCCGAAAATTAGCATAGCTTCAATGTTTTAATCTTATACGCATATAATTCGGAATTAAGATGTTTTAACTGTTTTTTAAACTTTAGCCATAGCTGAAAGGACTTTGAAGTTTGATTCCTTTCTTGTTTAAAATAAACAGTGGGGTATCACAAATGTTAAGCCCCCCCATAGTTCCGCCAATTATTATTGCCCATTTAGCCTTGCACGCTCGTGAACAAAGTGTTTTAAATGATGCATATGTGGGACAAGAATTAATTGAACAACATATCACAGCCTGCGTTTTGTTCGTTTGTATGCTCACGAGCATGAAACGTTGCAAGGCGATGCCCAAGCGAAAACAAGTAAGCCGCATCATTTGTAAGGATTTAAGGTCGAGCTCGGCACGAATTAATGATAACCCTTGGCTTGAAGGACCCAACTACAGTTTTTCGCTTTCGGCTCTCCGAAGCCACTCACGTGCGCACTTACATGCACCCAGATTGAGCGGCAAAGGCTCCCAGTCGTAACGAAGTTACGTCACGGCCCGAGCCTACGTCCATTCCCGCTGTCGATTGTGGTGGAAGGTCATATCAAAAGGCGATTTAATGAAATTACGGTCAGAATTAATCACTGTCAGGGCTAATTGAGTATGAAAACAAGCGGAGCACGGCGGCGGCCGCCACATAAGGACGTCGCTGACTTCTTCTCCCTCGAATCAGTGTCCTTGTCGGCGTCAGCATTCGTTAGGCGCAGGCGGTTCGACAAAAATGCAACCTGACATCTTAAAAGGGTTCGACTGCCGTTCCCCCAACTCCCGTTCCTTAACTGCGGATCACGTGAGGCTGCTCCACAATAATGTGTATTACTTTGGACGACCGTCCTGGCGCCGACTGTTGCGCGCTTCCACCAGCTCGGCACACCCATTCGCCTTCCTCTGCACCGGATGGGGGTTACTGGCGCACATCGTTTGTCAATCGCAAGTTGTGAGCTGACAGGCACAAATGGCTCTGGAAGTCGATTTTATTTGCCGGCGATTGTGGCAAATGAAGTGAAACCGTTTTCGTGATTTTTTTTTTTGTTTGGCCAGCGGCATGAGCTGGGTGCACAGTGCCGGCCAAGGAGCTGCCCAGGCTGACCGCCGAGCACTGGCCCCCTGTTTTTAATGCCTAATGTAATCAGGGCTGATGGCAGTGGCCGAAAATAAACACTTGCCTCATGCAAAACGAAGTTCTGTGCGACGTGCAATGTCGACAGCTTTCAGCTGTCAGTCGGGGCCGCCATTAACTTATTGAATCTAAGCCAATTTGGCAGCAAAGCACTTAGTAGACCACACAGCACCAAAATTGCCGTGAGCATCCAGTGTCCAGTGTCCGATTTCCACAGTCCGATGTCCGTGTGTCGGTCCAGCTGCCACGTCAAGTGGCGAACCAATTTAATGTGCCAGCCGTCCGCCCCAACTAAACCAAGCCGCTGGCCGCTGGCCACCTGTCAACTGCAAGTAGATAAATATCCGGGCTAATGGGGCCGGGCCCCAAGGAAAGGCGGATCCGCACCAAGAGATGGCTGAGATTGGGTAGAGGCGGCCGGCAGCTGCTCGGCTGGTCCGAAAACACAAGCAATCGGACGGGTCAACCGCCCGTCCGCGGCAGTTCGCCGTTCGCCGTGCGCCACTCTCGCCGTTAACTGAATTGAAAATCTCAAAAATTGGTCATTCCGGCACAATGCGCAGTGCAGCAGAGCAGCTCCGAGCATCCAGCATCCAGCATTCGGCATTCGGCATTCAGTAGGAGCAGCGATAATTGCCGGCGGAGTGCATGGAAGGAAGCGCTAAAACAACAAGCTGGCAAATTCGATTCCACCGCTTTAAAGGCCCGACGCTGAAAGGCTTTTTGCGGAGAGCCACGTCGGGTACGTAAAGTACGGCAAAGTAAAGCAGAGTGGCCTGGAGTGCGCCCGGAAAAAAACTGGCATTTCTCTTTGCTCGGCACGGGGTTTTTCCGGCTGTCTGCCTGTTTATGTAAACAGAAAGCTTGAAGCGCAACTCAAAGACGTGGCCGCACTCCGGTTCGAGCAGCTTCCCAGGAGCCCCAGCAAGCACATACATTAATTGATTTAAAGCTTGGAACACTGGCCAACATCGGGCATTGTTTGAATTCCCAAAAATAAACAGCAGATAGTCGGATAGTGGAAATCGAGCCATGTGCCGCAATGCAGCCGAGTGTGCATAATGCCATTACGGCCAAATTTCAAAGGGACCCTCACGCTAGCTTGGCGCACCCACATGGAGCCGGGATGGAAATCAGGTTTATAAATAGACCGATCCGGGTCGGTGTCGGTCTCGGGCTCGGTCTCGGTCTCTGTCTCGGGCTTCATTTGCCTCACATTTCACATTTCAATAAGCCAGCCAAGAGAGCCGTGAGCTCATAACTCAGTAGGGGTACGGACTGGAATTTATATCGCAGTTCGGTGGCACTCATTTTTAAATCTACCCGAATTGGTGCAAATTTATGAGGGCGGGAATAATGAAAGCATAAACTTGTCAGTCACACATAGGCACATAAATCGCAGAGGGTCTGCTCCTTGGCTTAGTCCGGTGTTCATTCTGGGCGGGAAATCGGAGCTCGTAAAGTTCAATAACCTTGGGGGGATTAGGGAGCGCTGCCCGAGCAGGAAGTGCACTTATTTATGGCCCCCAGCATATCTGCTGTCCTCTTGCGGGCCACATAAATAAAAATAAAATAATCACTGGCATAAAAAGCGGCTCGTTCACAATTCAAATGAAATTGCCCGTGCGCTGGGCCACTTCCAGTGGTCAAGGATATGCTGCTCCTTTTTAAATAACACTCTACTCCAAGGTGTGCTCATGCATGAAAATGGCCATGGATACGGGCGCACTCTGGCCACAGGGAGGGGGAGGGGCAGGGGGAGGGTGCTAGCCGGAATTGGGGACATTAAGGACCCAGCCGTTTGACCACTCAAAGTTTCGGCAAGGACACACGAGCTGCCTCACAGTGTGCCTCATTTTGAATAAATTAAATTTGTCTGCAGCTGGCTATAATAAGCGGTCATTCCATGCCCAGATTGAGGATGCCGGGCGGATGAATGGCCGTACATGGGTTCTCGGATGCATGACAGACATGCTTCAATAATTTCATTAGGATCAGCTGGCAAGGGGCGAGGAGCGAGGGGCGAGGGGCGGGCCCGCGGCTAATTAGGCGTTTTAAATGTCAGTCGAGGCGGCTTAAAAGGGATAACACACAATGTTTTCAAAGCATTGCCAAAGGCGTCCGGGTCTCCAGTTTCGAGCACAATATGGCCAAAACAAAGCTCAATATGCTCATAATCAGATGAAGCCGCCAAGCCGCCCATTAATTATGCATGTGTGTGGGTGGGCTGGACGGCGCTGGGCGGTGCTGGGCGGTGCTGGGCGGTGCTGGGCGGTGCTGAGCTGGCGGCATATGGACATCCTAAGCCCGGCAAAGAGCTGTAGCTCAAAGTAGCCGTCACTTAATGAGCTTAATTAAATAAACAAATGGCAGCGCGCATTTGCCCGTGGCCGCATTAAAAGTGTATGCAACACGAAGCGCGAGAAAAGCGGAGCGGTCGAGGGACAGGCCATAGGTACCAGCGATATACTTAGTACTGGTACCGCAACCCCAGAGTGTCCCTGTTAGCCAGGCAAACCGCCAGCTACGCCTGCATAAGGAAAAGCGCGCGCGAGAGCATATTAATGGATTTTAATTTGTCAGTGCGTTCGCCCGTCCCGACTCCCTCGCTAATCGAATATTTAATTAGTTTGATGCCATCCCAAATCGGCTCGGAGATTAGCATACGACGGGGAGCTTTGAGCCCATGTCCCCGCTCGGGAAAGCAGAAGGCAGCCAATCGCAAAGCCGCAGCCCATCGCAAAGTCAAAGGCATTTGCCAGATTTCTGATCGGCCGAACAAAGGAGCTGAATTGAACTGAACTGGACGAGGGAAAAGGTTGGAGGGGCTGCGACCCCCGGTATGACCTCAAATACAAGATTGGGAACAAGAACTAAATATCTTAAGTGCTTTTATGTGCCGTGGTCCCGTGGGTCGCTCGCAGGAATGACGGCTATGATGGGTCGGGCTGGTGGCCCCAGGACCCTTCGTCCTTTCACTTGGCTCCTTCTTGCTTTGGTTTGCTTTGCCTTGCTTTGCTTTGCTTTATTACACTCAAATCATTTTCAAGAGTCAACTTCACAGGCCCGCCCAAAAAGGGGTTGCAAACAATTCACGAAATTTATTTTCATTAATTTTAATTCGCTGGAAAACTTTTCTGCCCCAGCCGCCAACGGAGATGGGCAGAGGGGGCCGGAGTCAAATAATTACTTTTTCGGATTGGACCAGCGTGTCCTTTTTTAATTATTTGCCCAAAGCCTTGTTGCCTTAGGTTCCCCAGTCCCGTCCTGCGTAGGTCTGCCGAAGCG
This sequence comes from Drosophila elegans, assembly GCF_018152505.1. NCBI lineage: Eukaryota > Metazoa > Arthropoda > Insecta > Diptera > Drosophilidae > Drosophila > Drosophila elegans. The sequence goes on along the minus strand of NW_024546078.1, from coordinate 270,801 downwards.
AGCATAATGAATTTATTTTATTTTCCCCAGAACGGTTCCAAAACGAATTGAAACCGCCTCGCGGGAATGCCTCCGATATGCGAGCAAGCGAGTTGTGCCTGTTGATACGCAGATTAGAGGATTTCCGTGGTCCGATGAGGCGGCATCGGTTCCCATGGACTTTGTGCCCCGATGACGATGACAACGATGACGACGCTGTCGAAGTCGCGTCCGTCCGTTCGGCTTAGGCCTAAGGCATTGATTGCACTTAAGCCCGACAAAAGGCTGCGATTCCCATTCTGGATCAGCTCCGGACTCGGAGTCCCAATCGCAATCGCAATCGCAGTCCCATCCCGATGGCCCTAAAGTCAACAGCACGCAAATTGCTGACGCCGAGGCTGACAGGCCTGACTCAGCAGGCGGCAATCAGCGGAGCTGGAATGTGTGACTGAGGGCATCATGGCCATGGATGGATGTGTGGGTATCCGTCTCTGGGCCTTCGGGTGGCGTGGGTTTGAGTTGCAGCTCAGCTGGCAGACACAACAGGCGATGAAATCATGAAGCTATTAGCTCGCTTTTGGCGGCCGAGGCTGCACTTTGAACCGAATAGTCCTTGAACAACGCTCAAGTTGGCCTGAGCTCATCGCCCACTCACTCGTGTACCCACTCACTGACTTTGTTGTTTGGTTTCTTTGCAGGTGGTGACAGACAGACAGACGGGCCGCATTGATTGGCTGGTAAGTAAATCGATGGCTCCATCGATTTGTGGCCGAGAATAACTGTTGGCCGCACTACGCGTACTCCACCCAAATCCATATCGTGCACAGGGAAATTAATTGCGATGCTTTTGGCTAATGAACTAGTTGAACACAACCCGATAACGTCGGCTGAGGTCACAGGTCACAGGTCAGAGCGGAAAAACAGCACCAGAACGGTAACGGCAACGGCAACGGCCAAAAGGACAATTTGCAAAGTGACGTCAAAACAATTACGTGCAGAAATACGCTTGATAATAAAATGAAGTGACCTGGCTCGAGCTCGAGCTCGAAAGACTGGGACGTGTTCAAGTGTTGACTTTTATAAATTGTGCACTCCTTGAGCCCGGCCAGGTGGGAATGTGTTGGCGTGAGCCCAACTTGGTCAGCAATTAATTACGCCAGCAGGATGAACCGGCGGGCGCCACTCGTCCAGATAGGGAGCGTCCGCTCGTTCGCTCCCCTAACAGTTTAAAGGGCTTTAAAGCGCATTCGGCTGGCCCAATCGACTTCCACCGAAGACAGAGCCCCTCCGGCACCCTGCCCTGACCCACTTCGCCGCTGGTAGGCGGCTGATTTATATTTGCCTGCCACGCCCGACTGACTACGAATGACATTTAAGCGCAGAGAAGTGTCCGCTTTAGTTTATCTCGCTGGCTGAGCGTTAAAATAATTCCGGGCTTTTCCAGACTTTTCCTGACTTTCCTGCTGAGTCCCCAATTCAGTTGTGTTATTGCTGGCAATGCTGGCAATGCGGTTTTGCAGCCCTTGCCGCAATTAATGCCAACAGATTAATTATACGCATGGCTGCACACTCGGCGCTGGCTCGCGATCCTTCTGGTGCCGCAAAGCTCTGTTTTTGTTTTAAAATTTGTTAAAAAAAAAACAACAAAAGCGGCAGGCACGAGACCCGAAGAGCGGGCATAAAAAAGGATCTGGCGCCTAATGAGTGGACATTAGCCGATGTTCTGGACAGCCCAGGAACCCTAATTCGCTCGGAATCGGTTTGCAGGCGGGGGCTTGCGCATAATCAAGCTGTCAAATACTTGGCTCCCTTGTTGTTCGGCAACTTTAAGCATATTTTAAGCGACTGCAATTTGGTATTGATAGGTTCTGGGCAGCAGATGTGGCCGTCACAACTTTGTCCACCCAGCGGGGGAGCTGAGGGGATCTGCGATAAATCTTGTGGCGCTGGCGTGGTTGGCATTAATGCCTGGCATCCCATGTGCAAAGATGTCAGCTTCTGCCAGCGGCGAGCAAAGCAGGCGCCAACTACTTCGAGGGGCTTCAATCAGGAACAGAGCCACTCCAAGAGAACTGAGTTGAGCCCCTATGGAAGGCTTTTGGGCGTGACCCGGGATCCAGAGCCACAAGACTTTTTCTTGGAGCCGACTTTTGCGATGATTTATTTGCATTTCCCGTGAGGCCGGCGGGGTATGATTTATGTGCCCTCCGACTATTTATTAAAACAAAAAAAGGCCCTCCTGTCATTTTCGTGTCATTAGAGACTGCAGACCGCATTAATTGCATATTAAAACCTCTTCGGGAAACATTTAGCAGAGATAGTGCTAACTGCGCACATTCCAATGGCTTCCTGCCATTTAAAGGATCCTGTTGGTGTTAATGCCAGAACGACAGCCATTCTCGCCTTCCTAAACACATTAGGCATTAACAAGAAAATCGCAATGTCCCACTAATCGACTAAACGATACCCACTACTTACTAAGGTTGTTAAAACATCGATAGTGTGCCCCGAGAAAAGAACGAAATATCAATAAAACGAATCTAAATTTTTAATTTATTCTATTTGATTCTGATTTACAAAGCCAATTGAAACGAATTCATATTTACATCAACTTTCAAAATGGAATTTTCATTTAATGCTTCGCCGTTTTGTAACTTCTAAGCCAACCTTAATCATTCTTAAACTTCCTGGAAATGAAGTGGGACCTAAAAGTATAAAGTTCCAGCAATTTCCCAGAAATATACTTATTAATACTTAATTTAGCTTTTAATACTATTCAAATCGATAAACGATACCATATAGATGCTCGAATAATTGAGCTAAAAATCATCATAGATTCAATGTTTTTTAATATACACGCATTTCCTTTCTTGTTTTTAAAAATAATACTTGATTAAGTTAGATGTTCCAAATATCTTATAAACTTTTTTAACTTGAGCAGATGGGTTTCTTCCCTATTTGCTTGTTAACTTTTAGCTTTATTTTAACATACTCGAATATTTGGAACGTTCTTTTTTTAAGTTTATTATTGGCAGTTATAACTAAGTTACTTGTAACAAGATAAGTACGTATTAAAATATATATGCAACAATAAGTTCAATCCACAAATGTGCGTCAAACCGTTTCAACTGTAGAAATGGTTGAATTTACCAGGAAATTGGTTTCTGGGTAGGGCCGTAAATACTCTGTGATTACAGGCAGCCGGGAACTTGGAGTATTAAATATTACAAAAGAGAATTTGCAAATCTCGTATAGAAACCTCACGGCAGAGACTGAAATCTGCTCCGCACTTTTGTGAGACCGCAAACACACGTGGGTGAGCCGGAAATCATTAGCAACAAAAGGTCATAAACAAACAGGGCCAAGACAAAGTCGGAGCCTTAACAAGCCCTTAGCGATTTTGCGAGTCCCTCGCTCCGTAGAATAACCGCAGGGAAAGCCGAAACGCCAGGCCCATGTGCCTGTGACCTTGAGGGGAGGCGTGGCTGAGGGGTGAGGGGCGGAGGGGGCCATATGAAATATTCAATTGCATATGTATGCCAGACGCGTTGATAATAGGGATTGAGTTCGCCCGCCAGCTGCCAACTGGATTCGGCGCTGTAAATAAGACACCTTCCCACGGGCTGCGATTTTCAAAACAACCAGCAGGTAATTAACATTTTTATGTACTTTTTAGTAAGGGGCGGGCCACTGGGAGCTGGGTGGCCACAATTAAACTTGATTTATGAGCAAGATAATAAATTTAACAATGTAGGTCCCAGAGTGCAAGAAGCATTCGACCAGGACGCGACCCTTTATGCTGTACTTAATTTATTGCGATTTCGATTTCGCCGCTTGAAATCACTGGTTTTAATAAACCAATTTTTACTGTTACTGTGTTAAATGCGCGAAGGCCGGACTTGACTTTTACTTAAGTTTTGGTCTGGCATAAAGCGACTTTTTCGTTGCGAACGGCCATTATATTTGAGGCAGTTCAAGTGAATGAAATACTTCATTGGGTTTTGAACCTGTCAGGGGTCTGCGCTTGGTCGGTGGTAATGATTTTACCGCGTTTTTCGAGGCTTCATACTAGCGTTGCTACATATTTAATTTTACAATTTATGATGACAAAATTTCGATGTCGTTTTGACTGTTTTTTACCGTCTGCAAGACCGATTCCGCCAACAGCCAGAATCCGTTCATCTCGGGGGATTCATGCTGTGCACGCCAATACATATTTAATGACAACTTTTTCCAGAACGTTTATTATGTATTGATTGACTACGGCTGTGCGGAAACCCATTAATGTTTAAACACTTCAAAATGTGCCTTATTGGCGTGTGCATGTATGATTTATGGGCCCAGCGAGCGGACGTCAATCACGACACACTGCGACCGCCCACTCCCCCTCCCACTCCCACTCCCACTAGCTCCTGCCGCGAAATAAAGCAATCAGAAGCACCGCAAAGGCAGTCGTTGCCACGGCTCTGGAGCGACAGCTCGAGTAGTGGGAACTCCAATCAAACTTTTCCAATAAAGTCTTTAGCCTAAAGACAGTGGATAAATCAAGCAATCAGGCAGCGAAAAGGGCTGCCCTCTTCCGGAGTGAGTGTGTGTGAGTGCGCACTGTACGGACAGCCTCCGACATAATTTATGGCGTGCTTTAAACCCGCTGCCCGGAACGAGTCTCTGGCGCATTGGAACGATAATATGCGGCCGAGCGAGTGAATCGAAAATCAGGCCTGGGCCTGGGCCGAGAAGTTTTCGGCCAAAGTGCGAAATTTAACTTTGTCGATTACACCGTGGAGACCACGCTGCGTATACGCAATAATGGGCAAAACTCAAAACGAAACGAAACGAAACCAAACGAAAACAGACAATCTACACCCAGGAAGCTAACGAGGTAGCTTTGATCGGAGCCTCGCTTACGTGCATAGTTTGATGCTCAGCCGAATGGTAGGGCTCTAAAGCGAACTTGTTGTTAATAAAAAGGGCAGCCAAGCAAATGAAAAATACTTTCCCAGTCCCACATCCGCACACCGACATGTGTGGGAACGCGGGGTGGGCCCGAGTGTGGGCGCCCTGTTGGGCAAATTGACTTAATCTAAAATAAAAGTTTAGTGTTGAGCCGAACGCACACACAAAGGCCAGCGCAGGCAAACAGATGGTATTTTTTACAGCCACAGAGCGGTGGGGATGGGCGAGCTAGTTAGGATCCACAGCGATACGAGGGGTGGCAGCATGTTAATTTCCCAGGAAACGCACGATAAAGTTGAATTCTTTTCGAAAACTATTTGACTTTGGGCAAAGGGTAGACTTCGCCCTGGAGCACGACGCGCCCCTGCCGCCTTGAATGCCACAAAAACAGCCAAACAGTCGTTTCATAGATCACATTTTGTGTGGCTTACGTTTAAGTTTGCGTTTACCTAGCACACGCCGAAGGTCTGGGCCGAATCCGAATTAAATCAAATAAAAGGGAAAAGTTTTAATAAGGAAATAAATTTTACGAAAATGCTGAAAAGGCAGCACGATTTACGATGCACAAAAGATAAATTTTACAAATGCTTACTCAAACACATACACATAAACAAACACATACACATACTCAGTCTCATTCACATGCACATGCCAAATGCCAAATGCGCGTTGGCAGGGAAACAATCTCACACTGCCGAGCAAATGGCAAGGCCACTGCAAATAAAATGGCAATTCATTTATTACCCCGCCAGTATTTATGGGAAGCAAATATCCAAAGCATACATATTCGGCACACATCTGCATAATGTAGGGCAATTACACTTAAAAGATCATAAAAACTGGCGGAGATAATACCGAAAAGGCATTTCCATTTCAACGTGCCTCTAAACAAGACTTCACCCTCAAAAGTCTGCCCAAATCCTGCTGAAAGACAAACCAAATCGAGTAGTGATGATTTCGGCATGGCATGGCTCGGGTGTGCTTCGTTTTGATAGCTGGACGTCACTTTTTAGAGTCAGAAATATTTCACGATTTCCACTGCCACATCCTGCGTTATCTGCTATTATTTACGACAAGTTCAAGGGAATTAAATGGAGAAGTACTCTCAATCTCACTCTCACTCTCACTTTCATTTGCATTTGCATTTGAATAATTATACGCTTCTGCGCCCGGTTTGTTTTCATTTTGCTTAAGACTCGCAATGGCGTCTGGTAATTAATTAAAATATTCAATGCCCAGAGAAATAGGGACCGTGCTCGAAGCTGTGGTTGTCGTTGACCCGAGCTTTATCTAGATTCGGGCCCCGGAGCTGACTCCAGCCCTCAAGGACTGCCGCCGGGAGGGGGAGTGCCTCCTCGCCTCTGGAATCCATCTCCCATTAGCCTGACTTGACTTGATTCGGGAGTTTGGCCGGCTTCCACTGTCGCCCGCCGCTTGTCAGCCCTATAATTAAGGGCAAAGTTAATTTTTTGCTCTGAGGACGTAGTGTGACTTGACTTTATCCCAGTCCAAGGCTCGTTACCCTCGCGCCAGTTCCCTGTTCGCTGTTCGCTCTTCGCTGGCGTGCAAGCCGGAAAACTCATTATTTTTTAAATGAAACTCTTTCTTTGTGCTGTCCCCAGTTCAGCGCTCCGCCTCCCTTTAGTGCTGTGCTCGTCTCCACTCAGACTCAGATCCCAGTCGCAATTAACTGAAGAGAATAATGTTGCGGCAGTGACGAGCAGAAACATAATAATTCTGCCCTGTTTTTGGCTGCCCTCCCGCAATTCCCCCTCGCGACTAAGCCCAACTCAACTTGGCCATGTTGCATTTGTAATCACTTTGTGGATGAACGCGAGCAGGGGTTCACAGCTGCCTGCAGCTGAAGGCGGTTTATCAGCCTGCCAATTACATGTACACAACTCCGCTTGCGCGGAGCGTGCGATTATTGCCAATAATTTTAAATTTCCAGAGCACGAGAGTGCCCGCCATTGCGGGCGGGAATCGAGCACCGATTCCGACATGTGTTGGGGTTCGAAAGGATGCAGGTGAGGGTAATCGGAATCCTTGTGTGCTGGCACGAGCTGTGGAACGATGCGAGGCAAGGACAAGGAACTAGAACATGCCAAGCACAAGTTTAATGAACCCCACAACTCCCCTATGCTCATAAATGCTTGCATGTTCGTAGGAATTGCTTAGCTGGGATTTGCTTAATTTCCCCCTGCCTCGTGCCCACATGTGTGCTCCTCCCCGCACCGCTCCCCTAACCGCTGGATGGCTGCCTTTTCCATTCCGAACTTATGGCCACCAGGGGAATTGCGTTGCACGCGTCGTATACGCAATATTTCCGCCCTTCTGGCTATGGCTCGAACATTTCGCTCACACACAGAGCCGAGCTCCTTGGCAGCCAATCAATAATATGTAAATATTTTGCACTTCTTTCGCATTGTTTTCGCTTAGCTTTGAAGTTGTGCATAAACACTTGAGCCGAAAATTTAATGACATCTCCAGCGAGAGGCAGCATCTGACGGCAAGTGGGTGTGGCTATCGCAAAATCAGACCAAACCCTGTGTGCCAGCTGTGTTTGACGTGCACCCCCATTCGACTTTGACGTCCTTTGTTTGCCGAGCGACCTGGAGAGTCCTGGGCCATTTGGCAGCACGGCCGGCACTGCGAGTGGGATGGCACACGCCCCCCGCCCCTGCACACAGCCAATTTGCCTGCATTCCGGCTGATGCAGATCAGCTGCGTGCAAGGGCAAGCGACGACATCGGACTTCTTTGGCAAGACCCTTGCCCTGGACACGCAGAGAAGTGCTCAGGAAATGCCTGTCATAAAATTCTCAATTTTGTGTCGCTTGGGGAACAGTTGGCCGCTGGCCTGCCAAATCCGAGGGCTGGCTTTTAGTTCAATAGTCATGACTGTCCAACTAATGCGCCAAATCCTCTGAGGTCAGCCCAAAAGCTGGCCAAGCTGAGATTTCGATTCGATTTCCATTACTCGAGGCATGTTGGTAGGCGCTCGAGACCCCAGTTTTCCATTGCTTGCAGTTTATATTGGTCGCCCCTGATTTGGCCTACATATTTTGTGCCAATTCCGGTCCCCCTCCGACCGGATTTCGCAATACGTTCACAAACAAACCATTGTGTATAAAAATCCGTTGGGTGTTTTGCGGTTGTTGGCGTACTCGGCGAAGTCGCCCCACGAAAAATATTGACGCCGGAGCGGCTTTAGCGCCCCGAGCCGTACAAAACCCAAAACCAAACACGTTTGGCCCCATGTTTTACTGCACTTTTTGTTTGGAGTTTTATGTGGCCATCTATGGACGGCTTTGGTTGTCTATGCCTGGCAGCAGCCCCGCCACAATGGGTCTTATTTTTTGTTCGTTGCTTAGCTGTAAAAATCATTTTATGAGTTTGCATAAAATTTTGTGGTTTTCACGCCCATGTTTATTGTGCCCCGCTGCAGCATATGCTGCCATTGTCGGGACGTTGTCGTCTATTGATTTTATTTCCAGCTACATCTCAGCTGTGCCAACATCAGGCTATACCATTCGATTTGCGAATGGAACGCCTCCGCTCGACTTGGCTGAAGCCGTCCTTCGTCCAGTGCACTGTGGTCCCAACAACCGATATCTTAACATTAAATCTAGAAGTGATCAGTGAGTCCTGCAGTTTGGTGAAGTCGATAGTTAGATTACCCCACATAGGTGACACTAGACAACTGTTTGTGATGAGTCAAAAATGGGATGAATACATTAAAAATGCTGTTATCTTTATTTAGATCTTACTTCAACAGACTTACTTTAAAAAGGAAGACGACAGAGAGGTAGTTTTACGTCTAAAGACTCTAGCACTTTGGTTTGGCAAAAATAAAGTGACATGTATCCTTAATTCAATTGAAACTTTTAAATTTAACATACCTTTCTTGTGTAATTTTGTACAGAAGCAAGGAAAACCAGGAAGTTTAAAGTTGTTCTAAAGTTTTCACTCTTTTCTGTGAACAGGAAGCTGATCGGATCAATGAACTTTGCAGCTGTCGTAAAAATTCAACTAAGAGTCGTCGATTATTTTTAGTCGAATAATATACTTTGAGAATAAAAAGTAGGATATTGTGATGAACAATCAGTCGTTGGGACCATAGTGCAGTGGTCGCGCATTTTGAGTGGGAATGCACTCCTCTAAAAATTAATTAAACTCTGGCTTTCCTTCCAGCTGACGACATTTATTAGCCACACCATTTGACGGGCCGCATTTATTGATTGGCACGAGCAACTAAGTGTCCGGGCCGATAACACGGCTCATTAAATAATTTGACCCCGCGTTGAAGGCCATCAAATTTAATTTGCGAGAAGGCAGGTCGAAAAAGTCCGAGCCGGGCTAAGTCGGTCGAACCATTTCTCGATCGGGTGGTCTAGCCAATTTCCCGTCCTCTCTAATGGCACTCATTTTAATAAGCATGCATTAGGTCGACCCGAAACTTTTGTGTGCTTCAAATACCCGTTCAGCCAGCAGGAGACCCTGGGTGAACCGAAGCAGGCTTAGACCGCAAACGGATTCGGCCAATTGTGCTCAGGCCATCGGTCCTGTCAGGCAACGGCTATAAAGTGCCACTTAAATCCCTGCCAGAAGAATCCAGCGCGCCAAGAAAACAATTAATATTGCGTATGCAACAAAGACCGTTTGTTTTAGTGGCACCGGAGCGAAGGATCCGTGGCCACGCAACACCCAACACCCAAACAGCCATCAAATTCAAATCCACATGCGTGGCCTGGTTGGGAGCGGAGTAGGTGCGGTGGGGTGCTGGGTGGCCTGCAGGTAAAATAAATTATTATTTATTACGGTCATTAGAGCTTAATGGCGGCAATGATGTCCACCGCGCAATGGCCCGGGACGGGCTCTAGGGCAACGGACAACGGACAACGGGCAACGGCAGAGCCGCGGACTTCCGTCGCTTAATCGAAAGCGAAGGAGAAACATTTGCGGCCGGACAACCTTTGTGTCGGCCGGGTCCTGGTCCACACCCTGGGATGGACATGGACCCTTTTTAATGGCAACCGGTTCGCATTATGAGGCCCGCGTGCTGTCCTTGAAAACAGTCCGCCGGCGCAAACAGACCGCAGCCGAAATAAAGACAGAATGAAAGAAAGAAGTCCGGGCTGGAAAGCATTTATCGTAAATTCAAGCCGTTATTATCTGGCCTCGAGGTGTCGGCGGGAGGAAATATTTATGCACTGCCAAAGTTTCAGCCCGGCCATCATAAATGTCGGAGAGCCGTTAGTTGGCACAAAGGCATCGAGACCGGGCCTCCCTTTGCCACGCCCACCCGCCCACATCCACATCCCCGCATAAAGGCATATTAATGGTGCTTGGGCTGACACATTGTAAATTCAAATGCATTTCTCACGCTCCTTCTACTTCTGGCGGGGAGCGGGGCCGAAAAACGTAGCCCCAGGCTTTTACCGCAAAGTGAGAACAATCAATCAAACGGCATACGTGTACACACCCTTACATATATGTACATATACCCATATACACCAGATCTTAGTCAGTTATGCATGCGGCAGGGCTTGCGGGAGAAATTAATTTCATGCACTTATAAAATATTGTAAGGCGACAATTTGCATAAAACAAGGACCAAGATTACGGGAGCGGAGGATCCTGTGCGAAATGGAAACGAGGCTTAGAGTTCCAGCCCTAGATGATGGACTATGGGTCACCAAACTAGATAACCCTTAACTTTAGGCTTTGTGGTTTATAAGGCGAGGCTGGCCGGCTAGAATGTAAAACAGACACTGCAGCTATTTGATGGACAAGGATGTGGTAGCCAAGAATAACAACTTTAGTTTAAGCACACACAAAGTGGACCAAAACAGTCTACCTAAAGATATTTTTCAAATGAAATATATGAAACACTTCTCAGGAGTATGTGGGCTCTATGATGGTTCCTACCTACAAAATGATAGCGCCACAGACTTTTTAGGAACAACAACAACAACAACACAAAAACAAGAAAGAAAGCAAACTTCGGCAAGTCGAAGTTCATATACCCTTGCAGCTATTTCAAGAATTAAATCATTTTGAAAACATTAAAATTATGATTTACTTGCGTATATGTTGAAAAACATTGAAGCAATGATGATTTGCAGCTCAATTATTAGATAGTTTTTTTTATATATTTTTATTATTTCTATGGGAGCTATGAGATATAGTCGTCCGATTTTGATGAAATTTAAACCGTAATTCTGAAATATTTAACCATTACTATATGTCGAAGAAATAAAAAAAAAATTAAAAAACAGCAAGGTTATATTATTTTTTTATTTTTTTTTTCGATTGTTCCTATGGGAGCTGTATGCTATAGTTGTCCGATCCGGATCGTTCCGACTTATATACTACCTGCAATAGAAAGACAACTTTTGGGAAAGTTTCACGCAGATAGCTTTAAAACTGAGAGACTAGTTTGCGTAGAAACGGACAGACAGACGGACGGACAGACGGACAGACGGACATGGCTAGATCGACTCGCCTAGTGATGCTGATCAAGAATATATATACTTTATAGGGTCGGAGATGTCTCCTTCACTGCGTTGCAAACTTCTGACTGAAATTATAATACCCTCTGCAAGGGTATAAAGGTAGTTGAATAGTGCCTTGTAATGCATGCTTAGTTTCAAACTCTTATGGTTTTCTAGATGTGGATATAATTAGTTACAGACATACATAACTATTGAATTCGTTTTCGGGTTCAAAACAATAAAGGGGATGTCATAAGTGTTTACACAAACGAAAAAAAATATGCTTATAAATTGTGGAAATACTTTTGATTACCTCTGTATGTTTTCCGTGTCACTCACCTTCGCACAAAGACAATACAGTCTTCCACAAATCGAACATCCATCTGCTAGCATTCAAATTTTTAGAAACAATGACTTTGAGATAGCCGAAAAATGTTAACTTTCGAATTAACTAATTTATTTGTTTATCAATTGATTATGCTAAGAAAAAACTTAGCTTCATAAATATAATATATTAATAAATATAAGTCCCCGTCTTGAACCATGTCTGCTTGTAATTAGAATATGACGTCAAAGTCTGATTTTGATACAATTTTTCCAGTCTTAAAGTGTCAATAAAAAATATATCTTCAATGGAATCAATTTGAATTTCTTTTGGAACCTATAGTCATCTGTGTGTTGCAATTTCGGATCAAACAGTACTTATAAGCAAACATTTTTTTTTAAATCTAAATTTCTTTGCAATTTAAAAAAAGTCATCGCACCCTTCATCATGTCCTGAAATGAAAGTTCATTTATTTATACAAGTCAAAATATTAATTTATTTTAGAAAATGTATTCCTCACGAATATCTTACTTTGTTGAGTGGTGTACTCTATTACACTCATAGAAAAAAATTCCAAAAATTTAGAAATCTTGCCCTTGATTCGGCCAGCCTATGACAAAATGACAAAAATTTCTTGATCCTAGATAAAATTGTAGTTAAAGATGGAAATTCTTTTCTAAATGTTAACTTAAAAACAAAAAAAAAAAAATTATAACTTTGCTGTTTGTGTTATTGTATAATTTTTATAAATTAGTCATGTATTATTTTGGAATTACGGTTTAAGTTTGAAAAACATCGAACGACTATATCATATAGCTCCCATGGCAGCAATCGGAACATTAGAAAAAAAACAAGATAGAACGCTATAGTCGAGTCTCCCGACTATTAGATACCCGTTACTCAGCTAAAAACAAAATATTCCCCCACAAAAAAGTCGGAGCCTAGGTGCCGCCATCTGTCGGGGTGCATAGCCAAAACTAGAAGCTAGGATCGTGCAGGGGCTCGATTTTCAAAAGTTTGGTGCCTAGCGATAGATATGACCAAAACAGATACACTAAGTGTAACGGCTAAGGTCTAACATGTATCAAAGTGAGGTGACAGACGTGTTAAGTGGAAATGTACTTTCCCCTACAATGGTATAATTTTCTAACAACCAGAAAGCATGCAGATCGGGTCAAGAAGCCTTCAACACTGCACCCGTCGCGGTTCGGGGCGTGGTAGTTGCAGTTTAATCTTTTCTTCAAGTCCTGTCAGCAGAAAACTCCACGGCTCCACCGAGGCGCCTTTTCTTTGTGCGATCTGTGTGAATTTATGCTCCACGTGTGTGCGTCGAGTTTATAATTTCTGACACAAAATTACATGCACTTTTCGCCATGTACCGTGGCGTTCATGTAATTGCTCTTGTAGTTCTGTGTGCGTTCGCTCGCTCGTACAAGTTTTCTTTGCCGCTGCTGCTTTGATAAATGCGCATAATTTCAGTAGTTTTTCCTGAAGTAGCGAGGGAAACTTCTACTTGCGGCACTCCCCCAGGACCGCGTGTATGAGTCTGTGTGTAATAGTCTCGCTGCTGCGCTTTATTGTTCACAGCGCAGCGTTAAACATTATGCCGGCTGGCTGGCTTGGCTGGCTTGGATGGTTCAGATGGTTCAGGTGGGCCAGTCGAGTTGTCTTGGCGCGAATTATGAAGACGATTACACGACTTTATAGGTGGCGTGTAGTTGCCACAGTGGGCGGTTGGTGGTGGTGGGCGTGTCTGCGGGGTGTCTGCACATATTTATGAGCAGCGATGCGCTGCGACATCGCCCGACGCTGACTTAATGAAATACCTGGCAAGATTTATGTGCCAGTTGACTGGCACAGGGGACACACGTGGAGGGCCAGAAAGGGAAATGAATTTTGCTAGAAAATAGTGCAGTCACGTTTTATTAGTTATCCTGCGGCAAGGGCTGCTTTAAAATTCATCAAATTCAATGCCGGCCGGAAGGCACGGGACCAGAATGCATCCGTTTCGGGACAGTAGCTCAACCTAAAAGAGGTGTGACTCCCAAAGAACCGATAGCTTCGATGGCGAAAAACTCGTTTCACCTCCTTCCAACCGCTCGGCTAATGTCACAGAGGTTTTTTCCTTTTGGGATGCCCTGAATATCTAGTTTCAGTTTCGGCCCCCCATCGCTCACCTGAAGCCAGCCGACCGTTATCGTGCGTTTTCCTGTAAATAATTCAGCTGCAAAATTCATAAAGCTGCGCCAGTCCCACTGCAGGGCGCTCCGCTCCACCCTTGTTTTGTGTTTTTCTTTAATTGTTTAGAAAATAAATCACCGAACGTAGAAATAAGTTGACAACACCACATGAAATAAAAACGAACGACCCAGCCACGTAAATAGACCAGTGGAAGATAGGGTTGGTGCGAGCGAGCGTCGGGCGGAAACGGAACTAACAAAGCACAAAACGAAACAAAAATGTCCACCAAAAAAGCGAAACTCAGCTACGAGCGTGGGAAGGCGGGAAGCGTGAAGAGGCAAAGGAAAGCTGAAAAATGAAAAGAAAAATACCCACCAAGCGAACGGAAAAGCAAAATTGCCAAACTAAAACTTTGCTGCAGTCACGACACAGTCACAAAAAAAAACCGGCAAATGCCGAGCGAACAAGTTAGGGTCTCAAGCTGGGGGGTGGGAATGGGGATGGGGATGGTGAGAGGGAGGAGGGGTCGGTGGCACAAATGTAGTGACACACACATCCAAACAATACCTAGGCGATGGCTGGGAAACTTTCGTCCTTTTGGCCTGTAACAACCGTGGCAAAGCACAAAACAATTTACGAAAATTTGTACAATTTCTAAACTTAAATAAACACCGAGAATAGTTTTATTTTTGTTACCCCTGCCACGATTTCTGTGCCGCCTCCAACCCGAAGGCCAGTCAGCACTCGCAGCCCCAGCGAACGGGGTCTTAAATATTTGGTGGCATACTTACGAGCGTCTCGTAGAATGCACCCGCTAAATGGGCTGTCGACAACTTAGTCGCCGCTCCGGCAGTTTTAATTAAAGCCAAATGAGCAGGCGAAAGGGAGGCCAGTCCGCAGGAGGAGGCCAGTCAAGCTCAGCGAACTGTCCTCGCAGTCACGCAATGGCTCGGAATAATTCAAATGTTGCCAATGCACTTTGCAGCGGTAAATTAACAAGCGCCAAACTTTAAGTTATGGCGTCGCAGCGGATGCAGCTTGGGTGGAGCGGTACAGTGGGCACATCGGGCTTAAATTGAAAAAGTTTCGTAGCTAGCAAGTTTCCTTCGCTTTTAAATGTTGGCAACTAGTTCTGGGAAAGGATTTGCTGCTCCCCTCGGGCAAGCTAACAAGTTGGCCATATACACTGGCACCCGCTGCGTGGGTGAGTTCTGACTCAGCCTGCCACTTCCTCGCATGAAAGCGGCACTCCGAGGATTGTCTTGATATCAGACCTTATTTCACTCAGCAAACAACTATGATATACAGAAAGCTACACCTACAACCATATATCTTTGAAACTCTTCGAAATTATGGTAGCAAGAGCTGTTTGTTTTTTAAAAAGGAGCTTTAAAAGTACTAACAACATTCGAGGGCCTCAACAAGTCATCCTATCCATTGAAATGCCCATATCTAATAATATATTTTGATTTATTGCCAATCAAATAACACCAAATCAAAATATTTTAAATTTCAGTGTGCTTTATTATTCATAAAGTCTTAAAATTGCAGCACGAAGGACTTGTCTTAATCAGAGAACTTTAAAAATGCATTGACTTAATGCTGATTTTTAACGCAGGCCGGATAATCGGTCAATTATTGAGAGTGCGAGGGACGACGGAGATGACTGTATATAAAAATAGCGCAAATTAAGGGCATTCAAGTGCAACGCAGCGGAAACGGAAACGTGCGCAAAACAATTACCCGTCCGCGAGAGATGCAAAATGGCCACGCATGCACACGCACCCTCCCCAGAACCGGTTGATTCGAGTGCATGGCATTACAGAGTCACTACCCGGTGGGCTCTTCAAGGGGGAGTTTATATAATGCTCATTTTTATGCAGGCACTCAAGTGCAATCAAAATGCGTAACGCGTAATTTCCATTTGAATTTGTGGGCTTGAGGGGGAGGGGCGCGTGCTGGAAGCCGAGCGCTCGCCCACCAACAATTCAGCCACAGAATGGACATTGTTATGGCTTGCTGCCATAAATGCTTATGGCATTTGTATTGCAGTCCGACATAAATAGCTTTGCCATGCCCTCCGACGCAGTACGACGTTTTCCTAGTAGGCGGTTACAATTGCAATCTAGTGGCCATGGCCAGAGCTAGCCGTAATAATTATCTAATTTCCCCGCTTGCCGCGCTAATCGCGTTAATTACGAATGCTAATTAAAAAGCCAACCAATGCGGGTGGCCGCCATTTAATGGATCTAAAGCCAAATTTTCAAACAGTAGTTGGCGGTTGAAACTTTTGAGGGCACACAAACCCTTCTCCTCACCTGGACAGAAACCAAAACGGCAGCAGTGTGTCCGCCCTGAAAAAGTTCACTCTAATAAGCTATATCCCTTGCAGTCATACTTGACAAATGTCGTGTGAAAATTGACGTGAAATATGAAGGCAGACTTTTTTGGCTTGGACTGCTGACCCCAGCTAAAATTTGTATGCCCCTTGCAGAGGGTATGATAACTCCAGTCAAAAGTTGAAGGGATTAGCTGATCTGGCCGTATATGTCCGACTGTCCGTTCGTTTCTATGCAAACTAATTTCTCAGTTACCCCCCGCCGTCTAAATGAAACTTTACCCAAAATTCTCCATCCTATTGCAGGTAGTATGTAAGTCAGAATAAACTTCAGCAAGTTGAATTTAAATACCCTTGAAAGTATAAGAACTATTTTATTTTTCTTAAAGTCTTGGTGTGCACCTACGGAGAGTTTTATCACTGGCGTCCATTCCTACATAGCTGGAAGGGAGTGCTAGCTTCGGCCTGCCAAAGTTTGCTTTCTTGCTGTTTCGGTGTGTGTATTGTTATTGACGATGTAAAGTCAACTTTTCAATACAAAACAACAAGACAAATGTGTTAATGCAAATTTTTAACTTTTTGCCCCAAGTTCGATTTCAGTTATCGGCCAAACCCAATAAACACTGATACTACTTGCAGTTTCCGTCAACAATAAACACGCTCCTTGCAATGCAAAGTTATGCTGGCTGACGAACGGCAGCAATAACAATATGGCAATAACGCAGTGCATTATGCAACAAACCCAAACTGGGCCCCTTAGTCAGTCCAGTCGAGTTACAGTCACAGTCACAGTCACATAAAACACCCGAGCTTCGGTTGGGGCCCAAGACCAAGTTAGATGACAGGCTAAACAAAAGCTGCAAAATGAAGTATGAGGTCAGCAGCCAAGAAAAACAAAACAAGGCAAAACACAAAGGGAAGCACATGATTGTCGCTTGAAACTTGAGCCCCAGCAACTAACCTCATGACATCAGCTTTTTGGGCTCGCAACTTATTACAATTTCCATATAACCTAGAGAAAGAAAGCCCCATAAGCAGAATGGCGTTTTGGGAGTGGTGTGAGTGCGAGGTGCAGTCCACACAAATGCACAAATGCGCATATGCAGTGCGCGAGAGGAAAGAAGGGAAGGCACAGGGGGGGCGAAAGAAACAGAAACAGAAACAGAAACATAAAGAGAAAGAGAAAGAAATGGGGGAAGAGGAGGGTCAGCAGCAGAAGCAGAGGCAGAGGCAGAGCAGGGGCAGAGCGCCGAAGGAGGCGAAGGCAAATGCCATGTCCTTCAGCGCTTGCCCTCGCAATGGCAAACGCAAAGGAAAGGCAAAGCCAAAGGCAAAGGCAAAGGCAAGGCAGGGAAAACTGCTGTGGGGTCTTTAAGTTTTATGGCACCATTGTGTCAAGATAATAATACGTACGTCGCTGTGAGTGTACGTGACTGCATTTAAGTGCATAGTTGTGTAGAACAGCACTCTCGCTCGGAGGACACAGATACATAAACAAGCATTCCTCCGGCATGACATTTGCTCTCCGAATTACTCTAAACTGCTGCATTTGCTGCGATGCGATATGCGATATGCGACTATGGGACTATGCGACTATGCGACTATACGAGTGCAAAGGAAGCAAAGTGGCAGCAAATAACTAGTGGCAGTACCAGCCACCACCGAGCCCGCCCGGCATTATCAATTTAAATGAATTGTACACGAGTGTGCCATAAATTCGGGCTGAATGACATTTGCTAATGTTTGTCCATGAGGGCAGCGGCGTTAATTAAATACCATGGCGTACTTGCGGGCTGCAGCGCAAATCAGAAATTCAGTATTGCCGAGCTCAGAAAGGAAAGCCACATAGTTCTGTAATTAAAATGAGCGAACGCTTTGGCAATTCTGCGGCCGAATTTCAATTTTAATTTATGTGCACAACGCTTCGCGAAATTCGGATTCATTAGCGCTGTTTGCGCAGCGAGTTGAATAAACTCTGTCCGTGAAACCGCACAATCGAAGAGCTGAATGAGAGCTGCCTCTGGGTCAGCATTAATATCCATCGGCATAAACATAAAAAACTTATAAAATGTAGGGAAAAATAAAAAACAGACTTAGAGCAGAGATCCGCGCAGATAAAAATTATGACGAGCACAAAACTTTGCCCAAGTTTTCAGTGCTCTTCGCTTTTTATGCGTCTCAGCATAAAAATTTAAATAACCTCAGACTCACTCACGCGTGCTAGCAAATAAATACAAATTTATGGAAAACCCTGGACTGAGTCCTGCTGCGCGTCGTCCTGTCCGGCCAATTGTTGGCCATTCGGGCGGTGGCCGCGACAGCCATTTTGCATAATCTCGGACCCTCTTGCCCTCTTGCCCCCCCGCTCTCCTGCCCTCTTGACCTCCACCGACTCCCTGCAGTCGCTGACCTATAAATAATGTGCCAAATTTGCTTGAACAATAAATAAATTTCATTCTATATGCAAATGAACAGAAATTCCCGACGCTCGTGCGGTCGGAGGGAGCAGTCGGAAGTAAGTGGAGTCCAAATCCAGAAAAAAGGCATTGGCACTGCAACTTTAATTGAGCCAGGCAATTAGTTGCCCATACTTATTAAAAATAGTTTGCTATTTGTCCAGCTATCTCATATTCTCATATTCTCTTTCTTTCAGCTCACATCGCAAGAGCCAGGAAGCGGAAAGACCCTCCGAGGACACTACACTACACTAAAAACGATCCATCATCTCGGCATTACGCTCCGGCATTGTTCCTCGCAGAAGGAGGAGAAGGCAGAGCGGGCAGAGCAGGCAGAGCAGGCATCGCAGCCACTACAGCAAATTGAATGTAATTTCATAAAAAGGCGAGTGTTAATTTTTTGCCAGCCACACAATACAAGATAGATACCGACGTGGCTTAATGTGCTAACACGCAGTGACATGAAAAATGATGAAGAGCATGCAACTTTCGCCCGCACCCAGCCGCTAGAGCAGGAGTCCCAGAGAAAGGAGCGCGCGACAAGCTGCAAATTTGAGACGCTTGCGAGGAGCAGTGGAGCATTGTAGCTCGCAGGACAACAGCAACGCATTGACAAGCGACGGTAAAAGGAAACGGCAAAAAAGGCAAAAAAGGCAAAAGAGGGAAAAAAGACAAAAAAGGAAAAAAAGGCGAGAGAGGCAAAAAAGGCAAAAAAGGCAGCGCTGCACATCGGACCAGCATCATTTATCAGCGGCGCATCGCACCCACAGCAACGCCCGCCCGAGGAGGCATATGTGTGCCGGAGATGCCGGCATTGTGTGGCTGCCGCAGCTGAAAGGATTCTGCGCGTTCATTCAAAAAACCATTAACCCTAATAAGCAGCCACAAAAGCCAGTCAGACAATACGCGCCGCCCGCCCATCGATGTGCCAGTCGTCCGCCCCTTCCTCGACCCAGGACACCGGCTGTGGACAGTAGGCCGTAGCCGAAGGAAGGAGGAGGAGGAGGAGGAGGAGGAGGAGCTGCATCAGGAAGAAACAGGCCCCGGGAGCGAGACAGGATGCCAATGGTGCCGCCACGGCTGCTGCTGCGTCTGCGGCGGCCCCTGCACTTGATGGAACTGCGCGTCCTGCTGCTCTGCCTGCCGACGCTGCTGCTGGCCACCACCCTCGAGCCAGGTGCGTTCCAATCCAATCCAATCCCATACCCATACCCTTCCCTCCCGACATTACTACCATTCCCCCCCTTCGGAATTTAATTGGGGATGCTTCTTCGGGATCGGGCACTGGGCTGGGGGGACTTAGTGGAGTGCTAAGTAAATTAAAGCGAAATTTATGCGAACTGCCCAGCCTCGAAGTATGCGGCAGTTTATTTTAATATTTACACGAAGCCAACAAATCGTTTCGAACCGTGGCCACGGGTTCCAGCCCACTGTCCTTGCCCCACAATTAAAGCCCCTTAACGCCGTCCGAAAGCCAGCGAAAGTTTGCCAATTTACGGATTTATTGTGCTAGGAATTTTATTATCATCTCCGCCGCGTTTAATTTCGCTGGAAGTGTTCTAGGCATGCACCTGCGGCAGAAACTTTCGCTGGAAATATTTTCGGGAAAGCTATCCAGCGCTTAATACTACAGGCGGGATATTTAAATGTTTGCAATTCATTTCGCAAATGGAACGCAACCGAGCTGCAAGGGAGGGGGTTCTAAGCAATTATCTGAATGCAGCCAAGTAATTTAAAGCTTTCGGAAATTGCTGGGCAAACAATTATGGATGCTTTGTCCGGAGCGCATCGCGTTTTGACCTTCCGCGAATTTACCTCAAAAAGGGCGGCGATTCGCGGCTGCGAGCCGCACCCAAAGAACTCACTTCGGGGCCGCCCAGAACGAGACCGAAACCGAGCCCCTCCCGCTGGCAGTGTGTGTACATCACGTATACGCATCGTTAGAGCGGCTAAGTTATGGCCAACACGTAACATTCACAAATAATAAGGATAATGAAAAATACACAGGGGAGAGATTAGCGCCAAGGGCGCCCCACCTTTTTGATGGGCGCGACGTAGTTGCTGCCCTTGCGGCTTTGGTTTTGACCCGGGGCGCCACGAAAAGTCAAAGTCGCCGTGCTCCCTTTGTTGCGCGAGCGTTCCCTTTGTGTTTAGTGTTATTTCTCGCCGACCCGCCGGCAAACGCGTTACGCATAAATTACCCGGCCGGCCGCGCCATCCACGACGACACCTTATCAAATCGCGCGGCCCGCTCATTATGCAGCCTCCTGAGAAAAGTGCCACGCCAACAACGAACTGAGATCGTGTGACAGTGCAAAAATTGAAAATTTATGGCGACGACTTGTGGCTTGGAAATCGCTGTCCGACAAAACTTTTTAAATTTACTTTTAAAGTGAAATCTGAGAGGTCCTTGCGAAACTGAGTGACTAGCGTGGAGCAGGTGAGCTCAGCAGTTGGAGTGACGAAGCGCTTTTACGCTTCTACGAAGCCCCCAACTCTTGCATTAATTTCAGACCCTACACTTTGGCAAATCGGATGTATCGAAATGAACGTAAAAGTTGTTTCCCGTCGATGACTGCTTCTCCCAAGGCAGACACAAAGTATCATCCGTTTAAAACTCGATCCTTTTCAGCCAGGGGTAAAAGGGGATGGCAGAGACACGTTTTTTCGGCTTCTTTGGCAGCACAGAACGTAGCCAAAACACCGTTTGGAAAGCGAATGGAGAGCGGGGCAAAGTCGGCTTAGCAACATGTCGCTCTGTCTGTGGGGCTGTGTCACTGTCACTCAAGGGCTCAAGGTCGTCCTCCCACACGCACGGCATCGGGAACGAGCCACCTTGATTTTCCCCACACTCGATGGCAGGCTTGAAGTGCAAATGAGTTTCAAACTGGGTGGTGGCAGGGTGGTAGTATTGCGTTGCCGTCAGCTTTTTCGCAAATTTGCTTAGCGTTTTCGAAATTAAGCTCGTGAGCTCGCCGTATGAACGGCGCAAGGTAATGCCAGGGCGAGATCTTTCACCCGCGGGCTGAGACCGGGCTATGGGTTACGGCAGCCAGGCCACGGGGAGCCAGGGAGCTTAAAAACAGCTAAGCACTCCAGTCGGGCGGGCAAAGACCGTCGACTTAAGCAGATTTAGGGATTAACACTCGCACACTAGCACGCCCAGTGCAAACATATTGGTGGGGAATTAAAATATTACGTATACGCTGCGGAGAACGGGGACCGCTGACTGCTGACAGCGAACGAGACAGATAAATAATAATTTGAAACATGGCAAGTGTGCACAACTACAGCACCAGCTACAGCTACAGATACAGCTACAAGAAAACAACGACGACAACAAGGACAATAAGCAATGTGTCGTGACTGTGGGCCATACAACTTAAGCGGTCGGAGGGCGTGGGGCGAGAGATTGACAAGAAATATTTATTATTAATAATAAACATGCGAGAATGCCAGCCGCACTTGCTGACTTCATTATTTATCGCTTTTTAGCAGTTGTGTTGCGGGGGCAGGGCAAGGGAAATGGAATGAAAAATGCGGCGAACGAAACGAAAACTTATGTATTGCCAGTTTTTGCTACTTTTGTTGCGGCATCCGGTTAGCCCAGAAATGGATTTCCAAAGCGACGGCGAAGGCGTGGAGGCCTATAGCCGGGGACCTTTTCTATCGCTTCTTGCGAAAGTTTTATTACAGTTGCCTACTTTCAGGCATAATATAATTCACACGCCTAAGCCGCAGGCAGCTGACATGCGCACGTACCGCCTAGTCGGGAGTCGAACAGGATGCGTTGGAATACGCGGGGCTAGCCATTTTATTAGCAGTGCGTGTTTTTTCACTATTATCGCGTTCGGCCTTCGCCCCGCGTCCCACCCACTTGACCTTAGTTCCCGAGCAGTTCGTTGGCTTTGTATCTCGGGCCGAGCATTTAAATTCCTCTTAACATGCCCAATATATTTCCCCTTGTGTGAGCGTGTGTGTGTGTGAATGCTCCTGTCATGCATACAAATGCAGAGATAAAGAATGTGTGTGTGTTCAAACAATTTATGCTTGTCCCTATACCACCAGGCCCGACCTGACCCGTCATAAAGCCGCCTTGAGACGACTTGACTCAAGTGGACTCGCCTTTGTCTGCCCTTGATGTTTTACCCCCTCAGTCGAAGGGAAATAGCGTATATTGTTTTCGAGAATGAGTGAATAGAAGGCAAACGAAAATGTTTTCGAACCTGTGCAGTATACGAGTACATAAATGTATCATTAGTATATATTTAGACCTGTTCACACAGACATAGGGACCCATTACAACAACTGCCGCGATTCATTTATAATTGTGAGAAGGACTTGGATTTGGATTTGGGTTTTGAACAACATTAATTTAAATTTGTCCGTCTGTGCTTCTATCAATATTGGAACACATCTCTGGTAATAAAAGGCTAAGCCAATTACAACAGTAAAAACAAGAAAGGAACCAAACATCGGCAAGCCGAATTTCATATACTCTTGCAACCCTTGCACTGAAATTGTAATACCCTCTGCAAGGGTATAAACTTTTTTAATATACATTTTTATAGCCTTGCAGTGGGTATTATAATTTCAGTCAGAACGCAGTGAAGGAGACTTTTCCGGCCCTATAAAGTACGTTTATTCTTGATCAGTCCGTCTGTCCGTTTATCCTTCTGTACGTCTGTCAGTCTGTCGTTCCGACTTATTTAGTACCTGCAATTGAAAGACAAATTTTGGGAAAAGTTCATGCAGATAGTTTTAAAACTGAGACCAAGTTTGCGTAGAAACGGATGGACGGACAGACGAAAAGATTTTAGAATTCGGGCTTTAATTTAATTTAAATCGGACAACGATGTCATATGACATAGCTGTCATAGTAACGACCGAATAAATGAGTAGAAAATTGGGTTAAATGGGTAAAAGTCAGCTGACATATACTTCTCCAAGCTATTCCTTTCCTTTTGAACACGATTTATCGAGAAACCAAGATACTAGTTTGCGTAGAAACAGACGGAAATGTGGAATATGGAATATATATACTGTTAAGCGTCGGAAATGAATCAAAAGTTTATTTTTTTTTCGGATTTGATCCGTTCCGACTTTATACTATTTGCAACAGAAAAAAGGATTTTTGGAAGACTTACATCCAACAGTTGAAAAAAAAACCGATAGAGAGTTGCTAATTAAGAACATTTTTACCTTATTGGGTCGGAAATGTCTGCTTGACTGCGTTGCATTCTATGTACAGGAACTATAGTTCCCTCTGCAACTTTGGTAAGGTCGAATGATATGCATAAAAGATGCCCGTATAATTGAAAGCGAAAATATTTGAAATCAATGCAGCGTCTCTTTGACGTCACTGCGGACTTTGGCCACATAAATAACATGGCAGCGCAGAAAGGACAATCCGAACACACATACGGACGCACCCGAACCACACACACGCACAACAGCGCTCTCACAGATAACACACATCTGCGGCATTGCATACGCACGCCTAAAGTATGAACTATAAAAATTTACGAGGCAATAAAGCTGTGAGCTCGCTTCGCTGTGTTTTATAGCCCACTGCTGGAGGTGGGCTATGTGGAACCGGGCTTTCCTGCAGCCAACGACACTGCGCGTTTTGTATTTTGTATCCGTCTTCGATTTTTCGCAACAAATCGCACGCCGCCAAGGCTGAGAGCACCCCTCATGAAGTTTTTGCATTACGCTTTCTGATTGATTGGATAAATTTCGTTTAGAGCACACTCACAACCAAGCACAACCAACCAAACACTTGAGCTCTCAGCGAGTTCATAATAGTCCATCTACCTTGCAGATGGCCATGTTCCACCGTCTTAGGCACGCAGCATGATGAGCGTAAAAGCAAAGCGCACTTTGGCGTAATTTTCATTTTGGGAGCCAGACGGTCAGAGGCACTTGCACTTCGCGACCGCGTTGCCCGGCAGCAAAGTTTCCTAATTAGAGAAAAACCAGACGGGAAACCCTAGTTGCACTGATTAAATTTAAAATTTTCCGAAGAAGCCCCAGCTATTTCCTAATAGTATCAGAGTCGGCATATTAATTGCCACTCTGCCGGTCTTACGCAATAAAAGCATACAGATTTTAGTGGCAGAAGCTTTTAGCAAATATTATTTGCTAAGTTTGCCAGTAAGGGCATCTCAGAAAATTAAGCTTACCTGCGGAGTAGACAAACTTTTCCGCTTTTTGTCGATTATGAACGGGAAGCGCTTATTAGCCAGTAAACAACGACTTGTTAACAAAATGCTTGAAAACATTAAAATTATGATTTACTTGCGTATTTGTTTAAAAACATTGAAGCTATGATTTGCAGCTCAATTATTTGATAGTTCCTATGAAAGCTATACGATATCGTTTTCCGATTTTAATAAAATTAAAAGCGTAACTCTATATGTCAATTTATTAATAAGTCGAAAAGAATTTAAAAAAAAAAATTACGAAATAAAAAAGTTACATATAAAAATTTTTATTTAATATTTTTATTGTTTTTATGGGAGTTATATGCTATAGTCGTCCTATCTCGACTTATGTACCACCTGGAATTGAAAGACAACTTTTGGCAAAGTTGCATGCAGATAGCTTTAAAACTGAGAGACTAGTTTTCGTAGAAACGGACGGACGGACAGACGGACAGACGGACAGACGGACATGGCTAGATCGACTTTCCTAGCGACGCTGATCAAGAATATATGCACTTTATAGGGTCGGAAACGTCTCCTTCACTGCGTTGCAAACTTCTTACTAAAATTATAATACCCCCTGCAAGGGATAGAATCAATAGAAAAAGAATCAAAAATAATTTATAATTTTTCTGTTTTTCCATATTTATGAATTTCTAATCGCAATATAACCGTTTTCTAAAATTTTTAGTTTTCGGTCGTTACTCATAGAGTATTGTATTTGTTAAAAAGTTTGTACAAAGAAGAAGGAAATCGGCACCTATAAAGTTTATATATATTTTTGATCAGACTCAATAGCCAAGTCGATTTAGCCATGTCTAGTTATTCTTACGGAGCACAAGTTTCTTTCAAAACGTGACCACGCCCATTTCAACGCCCACAAAACGCGAAAGTTTTTAAAATTGGGCTGTTTGAATATTTTTCAATCATACCTATTGGTAGACACCAAAATTTTCAAAATCGATCTATTATTATGAAAAAAATTTGGAAATTTTTAACTTGACATCACTGCATACTTGAAAAACGCAGCTTGTGCACATACTATGAAATGCTCGCACTAAATTTGAGCGAGTAATTTGCACAGCGAAACTTGTTAATGTGTGTGTGGGGATAGCGGTTTTATACTGTTTGTGTCATGCTGTGTGACGGGGAACGGGGTGGCGAAGCTCGCTTTTTGCTTAAAGTGTTGACAATGCAGTATGTTAGGTGCCGCACCCTCAAACCAAAGTTTTTTCTGGAAGTGCTTTTATTTTAAAATTGACAAGCTATGTAAGATGTATCTAATAGTCGGGACACTCTTTTCTAGCGTTTCTTCTTGTTTTTGAAATAGCTACATAAGTAAATAAACTTTGCATTGCCGAAGATTGCTTCCTTCCTTGTTATATTTATCGTAGTCTACTTCCGGACACCTTTAGTCCGACTCGTTGCTAGGTGAACTACAGTCCTCAGGTTCGGGCTTTAAAGGGCTGTGGCTATATAGAACGTTGTGCATGGGAATGTGGGTGTTTTGACTTGGGATGGAATTGGATTGCTCAAGTTCTGAGGCCAATCGCATTCATTTGCCAGCTGCACCACCCCAGACACTTCTGCTGATTGCATTCGAATTGCATCAATCGGATTTGGGGAAAGACGATGGGAACGAAACCAAACCTTAACACAATTTGCGACTGCACTTTTCACTCCGCCATTTGACTTGTCTAACGCTCGTGGTTGCTCTTTCCTTTGATTGCAGATCAAAAGTCAATACTCACAGATAACGACTGGAAGAAGCTATGGATGCGCGGCGGTATAAGTGCCGATTCAAAATTGGATAACAGCCTGGACTCCAGCGACAGTCCAATGTTCGAAGACAGTGAGGTAAGTCCCATTGACAGATTCCCCTCTTCGTCGGAACGACCGGATGCAATGAACTGTTATCTGAACTCAAATTCAAATTGAATCGACTGCAAATACAAGGCTACGTGTCCCCAGTCCTGATCCACAGCTAAAACAATAGCCAGTTTTGTCAGCAAAACAGTTTGCTCTAACCCATCAAAATGTTAATGCCGCTGCCAAAAAAAATGCAGCTGGAGGCCGAATCAATCGGTCCCGTGCTCGCCGGCATAACACTAATTACCAGCACGGCGAGGACTGGCCCGATTTGGATCTGGACTCCAGTGCCGGGACTAATTAATCTTTAGTGCTTATTTATAATTCATTCGCGCTGGCTTCGAATCTAATTATCCAAATAGCAAGCACGCCACAAGCGCCAGACACCGGACTTGCGCCCGACCTCTGCTTATCGTCCCTATCCTGCCGGATAGCTTTGACTCTGATGTATTATACGGTCTGGATCATGGACCCTGCAACCTGGGCTGGCGCTGTTTTGCTGACTAATTGTGCGACTTGGGCGCGTTTCGCCTTTGAAACCTCCCCCTTCGACTTCGTAAAAAATGAACTTTTAACTTTTTGTCTTGTGTTTTTTCTCTCTCCCTCCCATCTGCTCTTTTCTCCGATTCTCCCTGTCTTAAAAGCTGATGGCGCACAACACTACCGTCCAGCTGGGTGGCACCGCCTTTCTGGTCTGCAAGGTCTCCGGCGTGGACAGAGTGGGTGTAAATTGGGTTTGTTTTTGTCTCTCTAATTGTACCTCGTCGAACCACGTTGTCGTCGACGGCGACGTCATTCCTGTGTTAAATTCTGTTCAATGTGCACGCCCTGCCCCTCAGCCCGCCCAAAACACAATGAACTGTCCTGTCCTGCATTGAACACCGAACACCACACACCAAACATCCCAAAGCCGAAACCCGTAACCCGAAATCCCTGCACTCCTCCCACGCATGCCTTGCATGGAAAAGCGCTTTGTTTAGTGGCTGCCAAATTGAATTCCATTCGAGCCCAGTGCATGGAGATGGGCAGGATCTGCTGCGAGCACAGATGCTGCTGCAATCCTATATGCACATTGTGTTTGCGTTTTTTGCACCATTTTCCCATTTCACAATTTTCCCATTTGCGTTTTCATTTCATTTTCCTGTCTAATTATATGGCATTTTCATTTGCCTTTTTGTTTCCCAGAAAGCGGCACGCAAAAGTCTAATTTGTTAAGCAGTCAAGCACGAACAACAGCCGAACAAGAGCTTAATTTGTAGTTGAAAGCCAACGTTTGGCAAAATGACAATTTCAGTACACATTGTTTGACATTCGGTTTTGCCAGCAAGCAACTTAGTACCTCACGCAATGGATTGGACTGTGCATAAATGGGACTAGCCCGAAATATCAATTAATTGAGGCACGATTGCCACAACTAGTTAAGATAGTCTTAGATTATTAAATATCCACACATTCTACAAAAACGTTTAAGTCAGTTAAATCACAATTTGATTGGTACTATATGTATCCATATATGCTTCCTTCGTTATTCTTGTCTTAGTATTAATTTGCTATTATAAACAGTAGTAGTAATAGACATTTGTATACCATAAACGTATTAAATATTTATTATATTTAATTTCAAACTCAAATGCGCTAGGAGGGGAGATACATATAGATCATTGAATTCGAATGGTTTTTTGTGAAGTTTATGAAATAAATAATATAATACACCTTATAAATTGATTTTTAACACAACATTTTGAATGGAATAGTTGTAGGAAAATTTTAGGATTGTATATAGTAAGACAAATATTTTTAAATAATATAATAATAATATTTATATTTCTGTATTAGTTCATTTTTTTTGTATCTAAAATAACCTTTAATGTATCTGAATACAAAACTAAATATAACAAAATAAAAATCAAAAGATATTGATATGATTAAAATATATTTAGTGGCTTATCATTTATCAAGCTTTTTTAATGTGTGCGTAATTTGTCGATATACTTGCCAACATTCTTAAATAATCATTATTGTAGGCAGTATTTATTAAAAAAAATATAGAGGCTCTTTTTACTCCATATATATATTCCCCCTTGAGCACAAAAACTCAGGATTAAAACACATAAGTTAGTAATTTTTTGGTTCTTTTCATTCCATTTGATTATAGCTAAACGTTTTACTTTACTTTCTCGTTGTAAGTTTTAATATATTTTCTGGTTCACCCCAACGGAACGTGTGTACTCTACTTACGAGAGTGCACCTGCTGGGGACATTAAAAATAGTTTATCCACTTGTAAACCAATGTCGTAACTTAATCCCCCGAGCATCCCGCCATCACGCACCCTGCGAAATGTCAACGCGGCTCGGACATCAACGGTGCGGTGATGGTGGCAGCGGTGGGACTTTTGAGCATTTTTTAATTATTTTTCGAGAAATATTCGCATGTTTCACTAATTGCATGAGCGGCTCTGTTTGTGAGGCCTTCTGCTGCGCTAATAATTATCTGTGTGTATAGTACTCGATTACCAATTTGCCCGCTCGTTAATAACGCGGTCGGGTATCGCATTTCGTCAACAGAATCAAATATCTTGGATCCGCCGCCGGGACTGGCACATCCTGTCGTCGGGGGCCCAGCTCTACACCAACGACGAGCGCTTCGCGATACTGCACACGCCCGGCTCCAACATGTGGACGCTGCAGATAAAGTTTGTGCAGCGCCGGGATCACGGCATGTACGAGTGCCAGGTAAGTGGGACACTGGGTAGCAGTGGGAGTCGGAGTGGGAGTGGGAGTGGGAGTGGAAGTGGGAGTGGGCGTGCGATTGGGCGGTAGCCGGAGGCGGAAGGCGGGGCCCGGAATGATGACTCCATATTTTATGCATGCGGCGCAGTTGAAATAAACTAAAGTGCATTTGCATATGCTCTCGTTTCGCATCCCTGCGCCGTGTGTGAACGCTGCATTGAGGTTTTCGGGCTTTCGGGCTTTTGCTTTTGCTTTTGCTTTTCGCTGATTTCACGTCACGTCGATTTGTTCGCCTGTACATGATTTAATTGTAAAATGCAAATGAAGCTGTGTATGCAAGGGTTCGATTTAAGGCAGCTGCCCCCGGCCTTCTGGTCAGCTGTCGTTGGCAGGGAGCTTCGAAAGGGAGTGCCAGTCCGAATCCGAATCCGAATCCGAATCCGAATCCGAATTGGGATCCGATTGGAAGTGGGAGTGGGCCGGTGACATTGACAAGTCCGACTGTGCGGCCAGCCGAAATCGTGTGACTGTCAGCCAGCAGGCTGCGAAGGATCTGGCCAGAACACGGGACAGGACAAACTGAACCCGGACCATGGGCTCCGGCTCTACGAAGTAACAGTAATGCACAAGTAAGCCCGAAAGTCATGCGAATGCAAATATGGAAAGGTCGTGTTCCCGGCCCGGGGAGAAAGAAAACAGCTTAGAAGGGATGGGATTCAGGGAAGGGAAGACAGCCAACCGAAGAGCAACAAAGTTGGACACTGCTGAAATGGACACTTGACAGTAACTCTGTTTGTGCAGCAGCACAAGTGCCACTCGGTCTGCTCTGAGTAGACGGATGGGGATAGCTGGCGGCGCAGCGGGGGAGCGGAGTGCAATTTCAGAAACGTAGCTTCAATTTCCAAATTGTTTGCATGCAATTTCAATATGAGAAGCCGCATGCCAGAACAAACCAGTCACTCACCGAGTCAGGCTCAGAGTCAGTGGGTCGTGCAATGTCCCCTCCAGAATCCCGTCTTCGGACTGCGGAGGACGAACTACGGACCACGAACTACGGACTACGGACTACGGACTACGGACCCAAGTGCGGACTATGAAGCTGAGCACCAAACGAGAGCTGCATGCAAATATGCCGAAATGATTATTTTCCTACTCCACTGCGGCAGCGGATGCGGAGAAACTGCAGCAGCAATCGCTGCCTGCCGGATATTTTGGGAAGAGCTCCGAGCTGGGACGTGTAGGAAACGCTCCTTTTATATAGAATCCGTTCGTTTTTGTTTCATTTTTGCGTGCCAAATTGAAATTGTTTGATTTGCATTTCAATGAGTGCAACATTTCTTGCACTCGCAACGATTTTTCGAAACTGGCTGTTAGGGGAGTGATTCCTGCTCGCAGTTTACTGAAGCATTAGGACTCGAGTTGATTACGAATACCAATCGCACTCAATTGCCACACCTGCTCTTTCCACTCCCCGGCTTCCATTTCTGCGCTTTTCCGGGCTCAATCTCACAAAAACCAACACCAACACACAGGTCTCGACGCCGACTGGCATCATTTCCCACTTTGTGAATCTTCAAGTGGTTGTGCCGGAGGCATTCATACTGGGCTCCGGCGAGCTGCATGTCGACATGGGCTCAACAATCAATTTGGTTTGCATTATTGAGAAGGTAAGTTGAGCGGCGAGCCGTAAGGTCCGCATTCCCACTGATCCCCCCTCACCTCTTCGGCACAGAGTCCGACACCACCGCAGTACGTGTACTGGCAGAAGAACGACCGCCTGATCAACTACGTCGACTCCCGGCGGGACATAACCATTGAGACGACCCCGGGACCCCGCACGCAGAGCCGTCTGATCATCCGGGAGCCGCAGATCACAGACTCCGGTAACTACACCTGCTCGGCCAGCAACACGGAACCGGCGAGCATCTACGTCTTCGTCTCGAAAGGTGGGTGGCGCAGCTCATTATTTGCAGTATTTTTGTACGTTGCGGCCTATAAGTTACCTGGGCGTTAGTAGTGAGTTTTGATGTGACAGTTTGAGATAGCCATACACTATTTGCCCAGTCGCTTTTATATTTTTTCCTTTAAATAAACCAAGCACTGAGGATCAAACCAACTATTTCCACCTATACACAGATAGAGTTCTGGAGTTCTCAAACGGAAATAAAATGGTCAAAAATATGAAATCAACATGTACTCCCTGTAAACTTAAGTTTAATTTCTTTCTTTCTAATGCTCAAAAATATGAAATAAACATGTTCTCCCTGTAAACTTAAATTTAATTTCTTCTAAACATTGTTTAGTCAAATTAAAAGCAAAGAAAATAAGAACAAAATTGTAGTTGATAATCACAAAAAAGTTTGATTTTACTGAAACTATTAAAATCGAAACTAAAGCATTCAGAGGGCAACACAGTCCAAGGAAACTACAATTCCTTTGATTGAAGATACATTTTTGTTATTGGTTCTTAAAAACAAAGGCAAATATAACAAGAAAGAAAGCAAACTTCGGCAAGCCGAAGTTCATATACCCTTGCAGCTATTGCATGAATTAAATACTTTTGAAAACATTTAAATTATGATTTACTTCAGTATATACTGAAAAACAGTGAAGCTGTGATGATTTGCAGCTCAATTATTAGATAGTTATTTTATATATTTTTATTAGTTCTATGGGAGCTATATGATATAGACGTCCGATTTTGATAAAATTTAAACCATAATTCTGAAATAATTAAACATTGCCATATGTCGAAGAACTAAACAAAAAATTAAAAAACAGAAAAGTTATAATTTTTTTTCATTTATTTCTCCGATTGTTCCTATGGGAGCTATATGATATAGTCGTCCGACTTTGATGAAATTTAAACCGTAAATCGAAAATATTTAACCATTACTAAATGTCGAAGAACTAAACAAAACATTAAAAAACAGAAAAGTTATAATTTTTTTTCATTTATTTTTCCGATTGTTCCTATGGGAGCTATATGCTATAGTCGTCCGATTTTGATGAAATTTAAACCGTAAATCGGAAATATTTAACTATTACTAAATGTCGAAGAACTAAACAAAAAATTAAAAAACAGCAAAGTTATAATTTTTTTTCCTTTATTTTTCCGATTGTTCCTATGGGAGCTATATGCTATAGTCGTCCGATCCGGCTCGTTCCGACTTATATACTACCTGCAATAGAAAGACAGCTTTTGGGAAAGTTTCATGCAGATAGCTTTAAAACTGAGAGACTAGTTTGCATATAAACGGACGGACAGACGGACAGACGGACAGACGGACGGACAGACGGACAGACGGACATGGCTAGATCGACTCGCCTAGTGATGCTGATCAAGAATATATATACTTTATAGGGTCGGAGATGTCTCCTTCACTGCGTTGCAAACTTCTGACTGAAATTATAATAGCCTCTGCAAGGGTATAAAAACTTAAAAAACCTCATATTCCCAAGCCGTGGACAATAGTTTAAACTGGGTAGTATTGACATGGTATTGACAGTGTGCTTTTTAGCGGAATTTGTAGACGATGAAATACAGGTTTGTTTGGGACTTTTACTAAGGAGATCTTAATTATCATAGAAAGTAGAAATGGTTCTTGAAAATTTTAAAATTGAACAACTTTGTGTTTGTGTGTAATCATTTGTAATCAAAATTTATTAAAGTCAATAAATAATCATTTAATTGTGTTTTTTTTTTGTAAGCACGTATTTAATTATTATTTAAGCATTGATCTATGATAATTTGCAACTTAATTATTCGATAGTTCCTATGACAGCTATTTGATATCGTTTTCCGGTTTTAATAGAATTAAAAGCGTAATTCTGAACTGTCTAATTAATTAAAAATAAAAAAAACTTTTTTTTAATTACAAAATAGAAAAGATACAAACAAATTTTGTTATTTAATATTTTTATTGTTTCTATGGGAGCTATATGATAAAGTTGTCCGATTTTTATGAAATTTAAACCGTAATTCTGAAATATTTAACTATTACTATATGTATAATAAACGAATCATTTTATACCCTATGTTAAGTTTAACCCAAAATTCTGAAATATTTAACCATTACTATAAGTCGAAGAACTAAACAAAAAATTAAAAAAAAAAAAACTTTTTATTTTTTTTTATTTATTTTTTGATTGTTCCTATGGGAGTCGTCCGATCCGGCTCGCACCGACTTATGTACTACCTGCAATAGAAAGACTAGTTTCATGCAATCACCTGCACTAATTTCCAAGTGAACCGTTCATATTTAATACGGAACTTTTCTTGTTTCGAATTAAACTTCAACAGGCGTTCTTTTGCGTTACTATTTACATATTAAAATACCAGTTTAATATGCTTTTATTTAGTTTGGCTGGTTTTTATTATTTTATTAAAATCGGAAAACGATATCATATAGCTGCCATAGGAATAATTGAGCTGCAAATCATCATAGGTTCAATCGTTTTAAGCATATACTTGATGAAGTATGCTTCCTTTCTTGTTTCTTTTGGTTTTCATAAGTTATTATGGAAATCGTTGATTATTTGACAAGTACTATCTCAGATTACCCAGCTGTTGAATATTCTCTGCGTCATCAAAATTTTTTAGAATTTAGTAGAAACAGACAGAAAGTTTTGTGCGCGGACATATTTAGTTTGTTTTAATTAAGTGAAGTCATTAATAGAAAATCTTAGCGCGAATTCTTTAGAGCTAGAAATACCCCAGTGGCCCGAAACATATACGTTAGCTAGGATGTGTCTTAACAGGAAGGGGGTAAAAACTGTTGTTTCTCTGAGAAAAAGACTTGGCACCTTACTGCTTCGCCAAACTCAGTTTCTTGTGATTTTAGCATTTAAATAGACATCGCGCTCTTTTTAATAATAACGATAAGACGAGTAAATGGAAGTATGCAAATGGCGTGCAGCCTGCAGCTTATTAACATGAAAATGGGAAATGCGGGTTGGCTGGGGCGAGAAGGGGAATGGAAATGCAGAGCACGGTTGTTGGTGCGCATAATTGCATTCGCCTGTCTGTCACTAAACAAATTCTGGCTCTAATTCAAATTCAAATTTATCCCTCTGACACCTGCAGGCGACAATATGGCGGCAATCTCGCGACGCAAGACCTCCTCCGCCGATCGCCTGACGCACATATTTAGGTCGATGCTGGCGCCCTGTCTCCTGCTGAACACGGTTGTTGTGAGGTAAGTTGTGGCTAATATCTAATCTCCAGCGACAAGCCAGTCCTAAATCCCGTCCTCTCCATCAGACGCATCTTCCTGACCTAAGCGGACCTTTGGCTAGCCATGGCGAGCGGAAGAACGACGACAAAGAAATCCTATTTAAGCTATTTCAGTGTTAGACCTAAACCGACACAGAGTTAATAACTGAATAACCCCGAGTCTAGGATAATTGCTAAGCTAAGCTCAGTGAAAGCTGCGCACTCAAGTGTAAAAATCAAGTTAATCCAATCGCAATCGCTGTGCATACACGGACGTGTGTACTTGTACGTATGCCAGGCATTTACCCGTACATCCAGACAAGTCTAGATAAGTACCAGTTTAGTTTGTAACTCACTTCCCATTGAATGTGTATGTACGATATGTTAAAGGATTTTAAAATATGTGAATTGCGTTATTCATAAACGTTCGGTTTAGGTACATTCGCCAAACTTCTCGGTTGCCGCCACCACTGTTATGTATATATGTAGTGCAATTTTCCTTGCTCGGTGAGCTGAAAGCAGCAACTTATTCGAAATGCCTTTGCTCGACCCAGTTCAATGCTTTCCAACCCAAAAAACTGTTCACTGTAAACGGAATTTGCATAAGTAGCCAATTTGAGTCCATTAAAATGAGGAATATTTATGAACAAAAAAACACACATTAAAACGCTATTATAACTGTTACTAATTGCTAATTGAAAACTAAAAACATAAAAACATAAAAAGAGCTGCGGGCACGTCCAGCCCTGAAGGCAGCACCAACAACACGAGTAAAATTAACGTTAACGAGAATAAGAACCGGAACATCAACCCACATTAATTAATTATGTTATTAAGTTTGTAAATACATTTTATTGCAAATGGCATAGCACGCACACACAAGGACACACACGGCTAGCAAAAAAATTAATTTAAATTGTGTAAATAAAAAGGAAATCATACAGCTCCAGCACCGTCAACCACAAGGCATACAACTGACTGAAAATGTGCTATACACTGGCCATGGCCCGCAGACTGGAAGGGTCTGAGGACGGAGAAGAGGTCTGCGAGTATGCGAATGCTTTATGGGCTTTCAAACTGTCAAAACCCAGCTGTAATTAATTGCAAAAACACACAAGGGAGGTTGAGGCGAGGGCGGTCGATGCAGAAACCTAGCCATAGAGTCAAATATAGGATAATCTAAATTCATCAATCAGCCAAATCAGAAAACTGAAATATTATTACTTTACAAACAGATATCTAGAATGGATAGCTTATTGAAATCTTCAAAAAGTACACGCATCTTGGGCTCCAAAACCTCCCATCTCTGACTTGGCATGGGCAGGGAATGTTTTTTAGAAATATTCTCACGTTTGTTTCCTGCCTGTGCCAACCAGTTGAAACACCTCAATCATGAAAGAAACATCTACGTAATGAATTATGTACAACTTCTCGACTGTTTATTAAACTTAGGCTGACTCCACTAATAGCTGCAGCCTGCACTTACCATAGAATAAAATATAGGGGTTCCGCTCCAATTCGAGTTGATGTGTTGTCAGACTTAAGCCAGCAATAAATAATCATTCGTTCATTGACGGTACGTAACTTGCAAAACAAAACTGTTAGGAGATACCATTTGAAGTTTGAATAGATTCATTAGTGTGAAACCACGAAAATCGAAAACTTAGCGTAATCATTATTACTGACTAACTAAAACTATTGATAATACCGAAAATACTAAGATGAATCCAAAGCCTCCTTGATGTGTCTGCATGTGTTTGCTTATGCCCAATGTCCCATTTAAAAGTTATTTGATTCTATTGAAAAAAAACTGAATTAAAGAAACATTTGGTTAGTTTTCACTGTTAAGCATTTCCACTGTATATATTTTGTACGAACATACGTATATAGAATGGCTGATAATAGCCCTTCGTTATTTAATGAGAATCACATATGGAAACAAAGGAAATATGATAGGTAGTTGTACTCTTTGTGTGGAAACAGGCAGAGCAAAAATAAACGAACAACTAATATAGAATGATTCAAATGTTTTCAATGTAAATGCTCGAGCAAATAAGTGTAAAATTCCAATTTGACGAATATGAATTTAATAATAGTACAGATATTAATAAATCCAAAACAGAACTACATTGTGCTTACACGCACAGATACAAAGAGTGGAATCGACAGAAATACCAAAGCAGCAATGCATGGCTAACCATACGAATGCATTCAAATAAATCAAGTGATTATCATGGAAAAATAAATGTAATTTAAATAATAACCAAGCAAACCAGTTCTCATTTGTCTTTTTGTCGGTAAGGGCTTGACTAAGGAATTTAGGTAAGTTGTCCAAAAGGGGGCTTTGACTTTGCAATAACCAATCAATCAGCACACTTCTCCGCAAATCCAAGTCGAAGGCCGTTGCAAAGGCGGCTCGTCAACACGCCATAATTGGACTCCATTGTTGGTACAACGCACACAATCGGCTGCCTATTTGCTGAAGTCGCCAGCTTTTTCGGAACGGCGCGCCAATTATTTTTCGACGTTTTCCTTAAGACCGGCAGTTTACTTTCTGTCAACATTTTATTCAGAGCCTCGTCGCCGTTCACTTCGCAGCGAACATGTTGCACTTGTGCCCACCCGTCGACGCTCGCGCCCTCCTCGAAATTCTCGCTGAAAGTTTGCCGAGTGTGTTTGTGAAATCAAATGCATTGAACGCTGCCGCCAGAACCGAGGAGCAAACTTTTGTGGCCACCAAAGTTTCTGGCAAATCAAATGAACCCCGGGTAAATTTGCCATGCACAAGTGCCAGTGCGGGCCAGGGCCAATGGGTGGAGGCCCAAAAGTAAAACATTGAACTGCAAAAGTAATGGAGAATTTCAACAAGAAGTTATAGTGTACACACACCAGTACAGTACTGCCATGCCACTTCAAGCGGGCTGAACCAGAGCCAGAACCAGAACCTCTTCGGCGCATTTCTCCAGTGAGGCAGCCAAATGGGCGAAATTGGCTGTTGACAGCTCTGAGTTGAGTGTGTCGAAAGACTTCGACGTTCAGGAGATTGAAAACTTTGCCATTTTTATTTTCGATTTGCCGTTTTGATTAAAAAGTTTTGCACGAAACTCCAAGTCTCGGGCCCTCTCAAAATTGCTGCCTAATTTCAGAGTCAGCCTGCCCCCCCGAACGATTTGAAAATGTTTGAATTCACCCAACGCACATGTGCTCACGAGTACGTTTACCGAGTGGCACATGCAGCCCAGGCCACACGGTGACAGCTGTAAATTCAGGGATTTTTGGCCCCATGTTTGCTTAAAAGCTCAGGACGTAACATCAATTTATGGTGAAGTTTTAAAAATTTTAAATAATCGAATTTTCCAATGCATTAACCTTAATGGCATGACCATGACACGATGGACCCCCACCTAACCGACCGCCGACCCACTTTGCAGTTTTTCCTCATTGCAGAATGAATTTGCTGTTATCGACAACTTTAACAACATCAATACTCCAACCTTTTCGTTTGATACTAATAAAGTATTTTTGTTTCACTATTCACGGTATGTTTTTCGTTTAAGCTTACCACTAAGAAACGATACTATGGTTACATTAATTCTAAGCTATTGAGCATGAAAAAATGTCTCAGAGACATGTCCGTCTGTCCGTCCGTTTCTACGCAAACTAGTCTCTCAGTTTTAAAGCTAACTGCATAAAACTTTCCCAAAAGCTGTCTTTCTATTGCAGGTAGTATATAAGTCGGAACGAGCCGGATCGGACGACTATAGCATATAGCTCCCATAGGAACAATCGGAAAAATAAATGAAAAAAAATTATAACTTTTTCTGTTTTTTAATTTTTTGTTTAGTTCTTCGACATTTAGTAATGGTTAAATATTTCTGAATTACGGTTTAAATTTCATCAAAATCGGACGACTATAGCATATAGCTCCCATAGGAACAATCGGAAAAAAAAATACAAAAAAATTATAACTTTGTTGTTTTTCAAGTTTTTTTTAGTTCTTCGAGATATAGTAATGGTTAAATATTTCAGAATTATGGTTTAAATTTCATCAAAATCGGACGACTATAGCATATAGCTCCCATAGGAACAATCATATAGCTGCCATAGGAACTATCGAATAATTAAGCTGCAAATCATCATAGCTTCAATGTTTTTAAACATACACGCAAGTAAATCATAATTTAAACGTTTTAAATAGTATTTAGTTTTTGAAATAGCTGCAAGGGTATATAAACTTCGGCTTGCCGAAGTTTGCTTCCTGTCTTGTTTGATTTAGTAATGGTTAAATATTTCAGAATTACGGTTTAAATTTTATCAAAATCGGACGACTATAGCATATAGCTCCCATAGGAACAATAAAAATATAATATTAAAATTTTTTTTTTAATTTAATTATTTTATTTAGTAATTTTTTTTATAATTTGACAGTTCAAAATTACGCATTTAATTTTATTAAAATCGGAAAACGATATCATGTAGCTGTCATGGGAACTATCAAAGAATTGAGCTGCAAATCATCACAGCTTCAAGTAAATCATAATTTTAATGTTTTCAAGAATATTTAATATATCAACTTCGGCTTGCTGAAGTTTTTTTCCTTTCTTGTTATCAATGTGGAAGGAAGTACACGTAGTTAAGACTTGCAGTGGGAGACAACTAACACATTAACTAGTCAGTAGGGTTGGTAAAACATCGATAGAGTCCAAAACAGGAGCCTGTTTACATTTTTTGGCTTCAGCAATGTCCTTTTTGTTGATATTATTTCTGCTGCCATGCTGAACATACGTTCAGATTCTGTCGACGTAGCAGGAATCAGCTCAAAGAAACTTGGTCGACTAAAATCGAATTTGAAAAGCGGAATTGTTTGCCCAGTTTTTGCCAACTTTTGCCCACCAATTAGTTTTTTTTTGCCCACCTCCAGTTTTAAAAATATGGAAAACCTAAAAGTTGACTTTTAAAAATTTGTTTTTTAATCACAATTTAAAAAAAAAACGTTTGGCCACCTCTTAAAAATACTTTTTCCGTTTGCCCACTCCTAAAAATTGTTTTAAAAAAAAAAACAACTTTTAATGCTTGCTCACCTGTTAAAATTTAAGAATTTAAACAAAAAAATCGTTTGCCCACCTCTTAAAAATATAAGTTTTTAACAAAAAACGTTTTTGTTAAAAAAAAGAAGATATTAAATTTAAAGAGGTTTGCAAGCATGGAAATTCTTTATTCTTTCGAAAAAAAAAAACTATTTTTATGACGTTGGCCATTGATTTTTTATTGGGTTAAAAATGATGAAAACTTAAAAGTTCCATATTTTCTAAAGTTCTTACTTTTTCAAAGTTCTAAAAGGTGGAAAACTATTATTTTCTATAAAAAAATTGTAATAATCAACTTTTAGGTTTTCGAAAATTTTTGTACTTTCCCTATTTTCAAAGCTGGAGGTGGACAAAAAAAACTAATTGGTGGGCAAAAATGGGCACGAAATGGGCAAACGATTCAGCTTTTCAAATTTCAAAAATTAGATTTTAGTCGACCCAACTTCTTTCAGCTGCAGGAATCGACATGTAACGCCTCTCCATTGTCTACAGGCCAACAGTGTCTTCTGTTTAGATAAGTTTATCAAATAGGTTAATAAGAATTTAACTAACCTCCCAAAACTCGAAAGGATCTTCCACTTTATGGCTATGATCCAGGTAATGCCTAAGAAATTTATAATATTTCGCCTTTTTGTTGATAGATCTGGAGTCATTTTTATACCCTTGCAGAGGATATTATAATTTTAGTCAAAAGTTTGCAACGCAGTGAAGGAGACATCTCCGACCCTATAAAGTGTATATATTCTTGATCAGCATCACTAAGCGAGTCGATTTAGCCATGTCCGTCTGTCCGTCCGTCTGTACGTCCGTTTCTACGCAAACTAGTCTCTCAGTTTTAAAGCTATCTGAATAAAACTTTCCCAAAAGTTGTCTTCCTATTGCAGGTAGTATATAAGTTGGAACGAGCCAGATCGGACGACTATAGCATATAGCTCCCATAGGAGCAACCGAAAAAATAAATTTAAAAAAATTATAACTTTGCTGTTTTTTAATTTTTTTTTTAAGTTCTTCGACATATAATATAGTTAAATATTTTAGAATTACGGTTTAAATTTGATCAAAATCTGACGACTATATCATATAGCTCCCATAGAAATATTGTAATAGAAATGTATAAAATAACTATCTAATAATTGAGCTGCAAATCATCATAGCTTCAATGTTTTTAAACATATACGCAAATAAATATTAATTTTAATGTTTTCAAAAATATTTAATTCTTGCAATAGCTGCAAGGGTGTATGAACTTCGACTTGCCGAAGTTTGCTTTCTTTCTTGTTAGTTCTTAAAAACTTTAAAAGCGGATCGGTGGGATGGTCTTTTTTTCGGGTCGAATTGGTGGTGTTGGTAGCTGTACGGGATCTGAACATTTTAAAGTCGCAAGCTTGGTTTTGACTAAGCTAACTGCACTCTGAGCATAAGAACTTGAGCGAAACCCATCCATTTTAAACCTCGGGTTCAAGATACACCTCGGGTATCATAAGAAGGCTGCTGTTTCATCTGGTTGGCAACTCCTGAATCAGATTAAAGGGCTTATGTGAGCTCTGCGCTGCTTTAAGCTTTGAAAATGCATTTGTGTTGTTTTTAAAGAACTGCACATTGGAATTTAGGAAGGGCTCTTTCATCTATTTTTAGAGCACTGCACAAGCAAATTAAGAGAATGCGGAAAACATGGGAAATGTTTCTTATTTAAATATTTGCATGCAAGCACAACGTTTGCTGCGTTATCCGTTACAATGATGGAAACCTTATCGAAAAGATTTTATTCGTCTAAAATGAACCGTTTCGGCAATGTTTAAGGCGCTATGGTTAAATTTGTTTTCCAATTTTGAAGTAGATAAAAACCGCCGATAGTTACGATGACATAGTAGTCGTTAGCTCTTGAAGACCAACCATCTGTTGTTATCGCAATGTCTAAAATGTTTTTTAGTTTTATTACCTATTCTTCGTATAACTCAGCAATTCAAAACGTTGTTTAATTTGCTTCTGGACGGTACGCTGTATCTTGGGTCAAAAACGTTCAAGAGATCACAAAAGCCCCGATTTTCTACAACGCAAAATGGTTACACGTCCAGAGCAACCATTCAAGCCTATGCCTTGTTAATTTCCAGTTTACGTTTAGACGATCTGTCATATGGTAATGTTCCAGTCAAAAGCGTTGATGTTTTTGCCGCGGGCTTGGTGGCAAGATCGTCGGTTTTAAGATAGCGTTTGGGGTAATCAAACAAATTGGACGTATTTTCGCTGGT
The DNA here is from genome assembly GCF_018152505.1 of Drosophila elegans. NCBI lineage: Eukaryota > Metazoa > Arthropoda > Insecta > Diptera > Drosophilidae > Drosophila > Drosophila elegans. The sequence goes on along the minus strand of NW_024546078.1, from coordinate 228,714 downwards.
CTTATAAATTTTTCCGCACTTGTTGCATTTCGCAGAGGTTTGGTTGTTGTTAAAAAAGCCCATACCTCTGACGCCCCTTTCTTTGTTCTCGGTTCAGCTTCCATCGTCTCTCTACCTGACCGTCATCTTAATTTAAGACACCAAATAAAAAACATTTTCACCATTCTTACCATTGTTGCGCCTTAAAAATTTGTCCATGTCTTCTCCTAAACCACTGCCAACACCAACTGACGATGACTAACAGCCTGATTCCATTGGCGCATTAAAACGCATTTAGCTTAATGCGCATTTATTTACACCGGGAATCCCATAAGGCTAAATGCCGCATTTAAAATAAATGCGATCATTAAATGCGATTAAAAACAATTCGCCACGAACGTTTGTAGAAAAAATACCGGAAAATACCGATATTTAACGATATTTTGTTCGTGCCACCACTACAACAGCTGTTTTCTATATGCATAGTTGGCGCAATTTTTGATGTCTTTTAAAATAAAATATATTTTGTATAAAAATGACTGAAACCTAGAGCGCACGCTGCAAATTTTGCTCGTAGTACCACAATGCATTACTGCTTGATCTCTGGTATAAAATAACTCCCACATAACATGGCCTTTTTAGAAACTGTGGTGGTCTCCATTGCAAATGCCTCGGTCGCATTATGGATGTCCTGCTGAGCATTAAAGAGTTTAGTAAACTCACTCATGTTCATTAATTTTAATTAATTTCTTTTGGATTTGCCAAAATTCAAAAGTAAACAAACACAGATCAGCTGTTCGTGCCACTCACATGTCGGAGTAGCATTAGCTAAACGCCAATGGAATTAGGCAAATTTAAAAAGTCCACTAATGCGGCAATGGAATTAGGCTATTAACCTCCTCGCACTGTTTAAAAAGCAGTGTGACCTGATATTTAAAAATACTAACTCACAGAAATATACCGCAATATACTAAGTATTAAAATAAACCATAAATAACAAGAAAAACATTTATTTTTCTAGAGCGATACTATAGATGGTGGGCCCAAATCATCGATGTTTGCTATGTTTTTCGACTATCGACAAAACCATCGATTGTTTTACCAACCCTACTAGTCAGCATACAGTGGCAGTCAAAATATTAGTGGTGCTACCGACCCTCATCTTTAAAAGTTTGTTATTCTTATTGCTCTTCTCCAGTCATGCAATGCACACCGGGACAACGCACCCGAGCTTGACCAAAAGTCTGTATTTTTTTTGAGAAAATACATAAAACTAATTTATGTCAAAATTGTAAAGAATTTCCATGGATGGATTTTTTTGCCATATAATTTAAACTGCAATTTCATGCAATATTGAATAAAAAGTCAACAAGAAGGAAAGTAAACTTCGGCAAGCCGAAGTTCATATACCCTTGCAGCTATTGCAAAAATTAAATATTCTTGAAAACATTAAAATCATTATTTACTTGCGTTTATGTTTAAAATCATTGCAGCTATGAAGATTTGCAGCTCAATTATTTGAGTTCCTATGGCAGCTATATGATATAGTTTTGCGATTTTAATAAAATTAAAAGCGTAATTCTTAACTTTCAAATTATTAATAAATCAAAAAGAATTAAAAAAAAAATTACAAAATAAAACAAGAAAGAAAGCAAACTTCGGCAAGCCGAAGTTCATATACCCTTGCAGCTATTGCAAGAATTAAACATTTTTGAAAACATTAAAATTTTGATTTACTTGCGTATATGTTTAAAAACATTGAAGCTATGATGATTTGCAGCTCAATTATTTGATAGTTATTTATATATTTTTATTATTTCTATGGGAGCCATATATCATACGTCCGATTTTGATAAAATTTAAACCATAATTCTGAAACACTTAACCATTGCTATATGTCGAAGAACTAAACAAAAAATTAAAAAACAGAAAAGTTATAGTTTTTTTCATTTATTTTTCCGATTGTTCCTATGGGAGCTATATGCTATAGTCGTCCGATTCGGCTCATTCCGACTTATATACTACATGCAATAGAAAGACAACTTTTGGGAAAGTTTCATGCAGATAGCTTTAAAACTGAGAGACTAGTCTGCGTAGAAACGGACGGACAGACGGACAGACTGACAGACGGACAGACGGACGGACAGACGGACATGGCTAGATCAATAGTGATGCTGATCAAGAATATATATACTTTATAGGGTCGGAGATGTCTCCTTCACTGCGTTTCAAACTTCTGACTGAAATTATAATACCCTCGGCAAGGGTATAATTATTAAAGTCGCTCTAAAATATGGTATAGTCATCAGATCCAGTCGTTCCGACTTATATACAATCTGCAATAAAAAGACCACGTTTTTTACCGGATTAGCGGATTTTTTAATTCATTAGGATAAAGAAATGACTTGGAAAAAGTAAAACCACATCAATCACAGTTCAAAGGGCGAAAGTGCATACAATAAACTTGCAAATAACTTGCAATAACTGTAATCAACACACTTGCCAATCCCACGTGGCAAGTGCAAACAAATGAAACAGCCAACAGAACGCAAAACAATCATTCAAATTGCGCATACGCTCCGTGGTCACAAGGTGCAACCTGGTGAGCATTTACTCTTCTATTGCGCACAAGCATTAAGCTGTCATGTTTTCCGCTGATGTTAGAAATTATTGTGCTTTTCTGTAAATCTGTGCTACCCAAGCATACTATTCGCGCCGCATTTTCGTGCCAGTTGTAATTGATTGGAAAGCACTGGTACTAAGCTCGGTTCAATTCAGCTCAGCTCCGTTCAGCTCAACCAGAACCCGCCAGCGAATTTGCCCTTGGCCTGCCTTGTGCATTTCTGTCGACATTTTTATCTGTATCTGCCTCTTTCACTTCGACTAGCAGTGAATCCATAGCTGCCCCGCCCCGTGCTCAATTGTTTAAAAGCTTTTGCAATATTGTTGGCCACAATGTGGCAAAAGTTTTGCAAGCAGAAAAATGCGCGTATCTCGTGTTTAGCACTTCATATTTATTACCTGTCAAGTGCACTCAAATCACTTACAGTCGTTGTTGGGTCATCGGGCAGGTCATCGGTAGAGGAGCTTGGGTGGGAAGGCAGTAGGGGTTGTGGGGATGCGAGCCGCACTCTAGCGAGGGCAGCAGTTGGTCAGCAAAAGTTTAGCCCTTCAGTGTTTTGATAAGCATAATTGATGATGCAACCGTGCAGAGCATTGAGGAAATAAAAAGTGGTAACAGCAGCAGAACCGACGTTGAGAGCAGGAACATAGGATAGCAGCAGGATAAGAGCGAGGGCGAGAGACGTTCTTCTCCAGGAAGTCAAGCCAAAAACCATTTACAACGCTGACCATCCCAATAGGGGAAGAAATATTTTTTCACATATTTTACAACACATTTGTGTATTGAGTGCAAGTACTGTAAAAAGTTATCATCAATGGCTGCTGGGCACTGCGAGGAGTGCATCAGCACGTCCATCCTGTATTTCACCTAGACACAAACGCTCTTACCCCACAGCACCCCACTTAGGCGCTCTAAGAGTGGAAGTATTAATTTAATTGTATGTATCTGGCATTCATCAAATTCATTCGAATGTGAGCCGCTTTTGAACAAAATAATAATGCTTTGGCACTTTATTATTGGGCTTAACAGGCTATTCTGGCCTAGGAGCCTGAATTTTACGCATTTTTTCAAGTAAGATAAAAATAAGTTAAAATTATTTTATTATTCATTTTTATACCCTTGCAAAGAGTATTATAATTTCAGTTCTTGATCAGGATCACTAGGAGAGTTGATCTAGCCATGTCCGTCTGCCCGACTGTCCGTCCGTTTCTACGCAAACTAGTCTCTCAGTTTTAAAGCTAACCGCATGAAACTTTCCCAACTTTTCTTTCTATTGCAGGTAGTACATAAGTCGAAACAAGCCGGATCGAACGACTATAGCATATAGCTCCCGTAGGAACAATCAGAAAAATAATTTTAAAAAAATTATAATTTGCTGTTTTTAATTTTTTTTTAGTTTTCTCGACATATAGTAATGGTTCCGTACATCGGAAATATATAACCATTACAAAATGTCGAAGAACTAAACAAAAAATTAAAAAACAGCAAAGTTATAATTTTTTTCATTTATTTTTCCGATTGTTCCTATGGGAGCTATATGCTATAGTCGTCCGATCCGGCTCGTTCCGACTTATATACTACCTGCAATAGAAAGACAGCTTTTGGGAAAGTTTCATGCAGATAGCTTTAAAACTGAGAGACTAGTTTGCATATAAACGGACGGACAGACGGACAGACGGACATGGCTAGATCGACTCGCCTAGTGATGCTGATCAAGAATATATATACTTTATAGGGTCGGAGATGTCTCCTTCACTGCGTTGCAAACTTCTGACTGAAATTATAATACCCTCTGCAAGGGTATAAAAATTTAACAAAATATTTTTAGGTTGAATTAAAAAACAAAATTCATACTGACGTTGCTTACAGCGATTTTATAAAGCGTTTGATTGGACGGACATTAGACCTTTTTCAAATGATCAACAGATGTGCTAGGGTGACTGCCCTTGTATCGTTAGGGCCGTCGGATGCTGGCGAAATGGGCCTAGAGTTAAGCATAGCTTCGACATCAATGAATATAGTTTGAAGCTCTTTAGATTGCAGGTTCGCTTGTGCCATATTCTTGAGTGTCAACGTCTTGGCCGATTTCACCTTTCAGGGAGTAAATGAAAAATCAAAACCTTTGTTAGTGGTGTAGTCGCATATAAAGTTGACAGCGTTCTTGATAGTTTGAGCTTTTTGACGCCACAATACATGTAAGAAACTACTCGATGAACTCTAATGTATGACGAACAATTTGAGATGAGGAAACTTAATGTTGACTTTGTTCCTGTCTGAACCACTATGTTGCATAGTAGAGTAGGTTGATTACATTCTTCTTTGAGTGGCGAACAATTTTGTTGGTGCGGCCATTTGTCTATTGACGGCATAAGGAAATGTGGTCCTGATAACCACATTTGAGAGAATATCATTTGTTCGACATCCACGTAATATAATGTCGCCTGGCTTTTTGGCGGATGAAACGTATTGCCAAGTAAAGTTTTATAAATTCTGTTGAAGTTCTGGGACTCTGTTGCTTACAAAACATTTCAGAATTGATGAATGCATTTTCATCCACTGGAGCAGATGTAAGTGCGTGCACGATACGGTTTTGAGCTGGGCCGAACTTTTTTCAAGTCCGATTGAGCAGCACCGCAGCTCAAATATAGGTATGGCTATGATTTTAGTAGGTGTGACCTTAGACTTGGCAACAAGCCAATTTACTTGCACTCCATCCAGAGTCTCCGTTCCGATATAGATGCAACATCCAAACGCTCTCTTGAGTGCTTGCGGAAATCCACAGTCTCAATTTCAGTATTTCCGTGCTCAATAATCCGCCAAGAACGGATTTAACAAAATCGAGAAGACATTTATTAGATTAAGAATGCTTTTTTAAGACTGAACATATTCGATTTCAGAATAAGTCTTCTCAAAATCAAAAATGGTTTACTCTTGAAAACAAGAAGACTTATTCTCAAATCCAGAATATTCAGTCATAAAAAAGCAGTCTTGATCTGAGAAAATTTACTCTTGATTTCGGTAAATCCGTTCTGAAATTGTGACTGTTAAGAACGGTTTTTTGTTCAGTAAAAATGCCAGATCCCAAAAAATTTTCTAATTTTGTATTTTTTTTTATTTTCTTTTAAATTTATTTAGCTAAATATATTTCAACCTAATAGGTTTCTTATCAATATTAAAAAAATACATATGAAGAGGATAGCGATGACGAAGGTTTTGGAGACGATGATTGTGGAGATATTTCTTGGGCAAACTATACTTTTCAAAAACAGAGAAAGTGATTAAGAAACTTGGAAAGAGGTTTAATAATGTCTTACCTTTGTTTTGCTCCAAGCGAACAGCTTCTCGCGGAAAAGAACTCTTATTCCGATTGGCGGAATCGCCTCTATTATTTCCTCTGCGGTAATAAATTCAAGGCACTCGAAATTAGCTTCGGCACCTAACAAATAAATAATAAAACAGTGTAAAAAAAAAATTTAAAGCGCGGCTCTGCTACAAAAAGTATATATTTAAATTTACTATTTAACACGTGCTTAAGTAAAAAAGAAGGATGAAACACGAGTTGTGAAATAGCATTTCACCGTAAGTTACGCTGCTACAGTCCATGTATGTACATATATGTTTTTGTTTCCCTTACGTCTTGCAAATGCGTCTTTCTGGTTGCAAGACGCAATGATGCGGAGCTCCCTATCTTCATTTTTTACAACAGTCATATGCCCCATACTCCTGCATGACTTCGACATATGCGGCCCTGAGCTGTGCGTCGCGATCATGTCGACGCTCTAGTGACTTACAACTCGTCAGTGAATTTCTATATGAGGTTCCAAGCTTTTCAGAACTCACTTTGAATGGCAACCTGACATGTATCCTTCCATCTTCCAGTTGGGTTACTGACTCCCGGAATTGGTCTTCAGCGAGGTGCTCTTCGCTGGTGTAAGTTGGTGGAGTTTGAGCGTAGTCTTTAATCACTCAGAATTGATTGATTGTTTGTTGAAGTACATCCTCCTGCTGTGTAAAGGGACACCAAAGCACCCTATTTGGTCCACTTGAATTGAAATTGCCGCCAACTATCCAGCCGTATGTTGTGTTGAGCAGTGTAGGTTTACCTTCGCCGAGCATGATTTTACCTTCACGAATCGCTTCAAAGTTGTGGTGATTAAAATCTTAATTTTATTTGACATAAAAACTGGGGATCTGCTAGTACGATGTCCGATGGCATGTTCCAGCGGGAACCAGAATAGGAGTTACGTGGTTGATTACTAAAAGTGATGTTGACCATTCGAACTACTACCATTCGGTAGTTTGAAATTTTAAAGTTGTAGTGACGACAGAGCTGACTGGCTGTCTTGTACCAGAAATTCCGCTTACTTCTTTGAACACCCTACAGTGGCTCACAGCTTATGTGATGCAGAGCCTATTTAAAATGTATTCGGCTGTAATTTTTGAACGTAAAGAGCTATGTTAAAAATTTTAATGGCTAATAATAGATTTATATATCTAGTGTAATAAAGGAACATCGATTATTTCATACGAAGAAGTCAATGGGTTAATATAACCAAAAACAAAAATCTTCCAATTTTAGTGGGTCACAACTTAAATGATGCACTTCATATTTAGTCTTAAATAATTAACATAAAAGTCTTAAAAATATTTTCAGTATTTTGTATTTATGGCATTGAATCCACCAGTTTCTGGGTCGTTTCCGGTCCTATTTTGGACCAATCATCCAAAAGGGCCTTTTTTAGCTGGTCCTTGCTGGTTTTTATACCCTTGCAGAGGGTATTATAATTTCAGTCAGAAGTTTGCATCGCAGTGAAGGAGACATCTCCGACCCTATAAAGTATATATATTCTTGATCAGCATCACTAGGCGAGTCGATCTAGCCATGTCCGTCTGTCCGTTCGTCTGTCCGTCCGTTTCTACGCAAACTAATCTCTCAGTTTTAAAGCTATCTGAATGAAACTTTCCCAAAAGTTGTCTTTTTATTGCTGGTAGTATATAAGTCGGATCGAGCCGGAGCAGACGACTATAGCATATAGCTCCCATAGGAACAATCGGAAAAATAAATTTAAAAAAATAATAACTTTTGTGTTTTTAATTTTTTTTTTAATTCTTCGAGATATAGTAATGGTTAAGTATTTCTGAATTACGGTTTAAATTTCATCAAAATCGGACGACTATAGCATATAGCTCCCATAGGAACAAACATTAAATTAAATACAAAACAAGAAAGAAAGCAAACTTCGGCAAGCCGAAGTTCATATACCCTTGCAGCTATTGCATGAATTAAATACTTTTGAAAACATTTAAATTATGATTTACTTGAGTATAAACTGAAAAACAGTGAAGCTATGATGATTTGCAGCTCAATTATTAGATAGTTATTTTATATATTTATATTAGTTCTATGGGAGCTATATGATATAGACGTCCGATTTTGATAAAATTTAAACCATAATTCTGAAATAATTAAACATTGCCATATGTCGAAGAACTAAACAAAAAATTAAAAAACAGAAAAGTTATAATTTTTTTTCATTTATTTTTCCGATTGTTCCTATGGGAGCTATATGCTATAGTCGTCCGATTTTGATGAAATTTAAAACGTAAATCGGAAATATTTAACCATTACTAAATGTCGAAGAACTAAACGAAAAATTAAAAAACAGCAAAGTTATAATTTTTTTCATTTATTTTTCCGATTGTTCCTATGGGAGCTATATGCTATAGTCGTCCGATTTTGATGAAATTTAAACCGTAAATCGGAAATATTTAACCATTACTAAATGTCGAAGAACTAAACAAAAAATTAAAAAACAGCAAAGTTATAATTTTTTTTCATTTATTTTTCCGATTGTTCCTATGGGAGCTATATGCTATCCGATCCGGCTCGTTCCGACTTATATACTACCTGCAATAGAAAGACAGCTTTTGGGAAAGTTTCATGCAGATAGCTTTAAAACTGAGAGACTAGTTTGCATATAAACGGACGGACAGACGGACAGACGGACAGACGGACGGACAGACGGACAGACGGACATGGCTAGATCGACTCGCCTAGTGATGCTGATCAAGAATATATATACTTTATAGGGTCGGAGATGTCTCCTTCACTGCGTTGCAAACTTCTGACTGAAATTATAATACCCTCTGCAAGGGTATAAAAATTATAACTTTGGTATTTTTTAATTTTTTTTTTAAGTTCTTCTAGGTATAGTAATGGTTAAATATTTCAGAACTACGGTTAAAATTTCATCAAAATTGGACGCCTATAGCATATAGCTCCCATAGGAACAATCGTATAGCTGCCATAGGAACTATCGAATAATTAAGCTGCACATCATCATAGCTTCAATGTTTTTAAATATACACGCAAGTAAATCATAATTTCAACGTTTTCAAGAGTATTTAGTTTTTGAAATAGAATAGCTGCAAAGGTATATGAACTACGGCTTGCCGAAGTTTGCTTCCTTTCTTGTTTAAAAATAAACTATAAAATAAATTTAACAATTTTAATGAAATAAACGATGTTCCTTTAATATATGTACTAGATATATTAATCTGTTATTAGCCATTCAAATTTTTAAGACATGTCTCTGTAGCTGCAATCGCTTGGCAGTTTTCTCATCAATGAAACTCATATCCGAGCATGAATCAAGTAGAGCCCGAAAGTAATGATCCTCGAACTGCGTACGCATTGTCGACAAGTTTCTGGAGTGCCGTTGAGTGCGGTTGTTTCATTGGATATGCAATCTGAAAGGATTAGAACATGATTGTCATAACGCGCATCTAGACGATCTCAAGCCTTTTTGTAATTATCTTCCGTAACCTGGAAAGATTGAATTACATCAAGCGCAGAGTCTGACAGACACCTCAGAGGATAATTGAATTTATCTATAGTAGACAGATTCAGATCATTGTGTACCAGGAATGTGCTTTTAAACCGTTTAAAGGCAGAGTATTTTCCATCGAAATGTGTTAGCTTTAGCTTCGGAAACCTGGTTGGGTGGGTTGGTACGATAGCTGTGGGAAACCGACGTTGAACAGCGGATAATTTAAATTTTACGTCTACTCGAGTTTTGTAGCAGGTGGGCTAAAGGAGAGCGTTTCACGATCTGGCAACGCTATGTGCAGACTCAGTATACCAGATAAACCCTTGCAAAGAAAAGTTAGATCAGGGTGAATGGCAAACTTCTTCTTTTAAGCTGTACCCGAATACAATAAGAACGGAACAAACTTCGGCAAGCCGAAGTTCATATACCCTTGCAGCTATTTCAAAAACAAAATACTCTTGAAAACGTTAAAATTATGATTTACTTGTGTGTATTTTTAAAAACATTGAAGCTATGATGAGATGCAGTTTAATTATTCGATAGTTCCTATGGCAGCTATACGATTGATCCTATGGGAGCTATATGCTATAGGCGTCCAATTTTGATGAAGTTTAAACCGTAATTCTGAAATATTTAACCATTAATAGTAGAAAAAGTAACCGAGAACGGACAGACGGATAGATCGACTCTCCTAGTGATGCTGATCATCACTAGGGTCGGAATCATTATAGGGTCGGAAACGTCTCCTTCACTGCGATGCAAACTTCTGACTGAAATTATAATACCCTCTGCAAGGGTATAAAAAGGCGAGTTTGAAATGTGCTTCTCAAATGTATTGCGGATGCCGTCAGTATGGATGCACGTTTTTCGTTGTTGGCTGCAATTGCACAATGAAGTACGTCCCACATTGATGGCGCCGAAATTACCTCAACTTTACAACCTTTAAGGACTGTTCACCCTTTAAGAAAAAAACTTGTCAGCTTTTCTAAGTTGCAATTTACTTTTCAAATCGCTGACTTTATAATATTTAATACCCGACGCACCCTACGCACCCTACGCACCGGTGGGTTTCCAAAGTGTAGACACGCGCCAGCAAAAGGAATTAGAATATATACGTGTGTATGTACTTGCACAAAGCCTTTAAATGTGTGTGAATGTTTGCGGTTTCGCCAAAGTGTGTGGAAAGTTGTCAAGAGTGGAGGGGTATGTAACCTGCACGTGTTAAATTTAAATTAAAGATGAAGCTTGGGATGCGTCTGGCACGAGGAATGTTTGCCTTGGAAAATTTTTGGTTCGATCTTCAGACGATGCCGCGCACATCTTCCAGTAATCAGCGAGCAGTTTATAATTGGATGAATGGGATCGTAGCTTTTCCTTTAAACACAACCTTTTAAAGGTGTTCCGGCCTGTGACGGTCGCCAAATGTCTGACCTAATGTCTCGGTCAGTGAGAATTAAAAAAAGCTTAAATGTCCCGATCCTTCCAAAAGTAAAAGTGCAGAGTCTCTGCCGTTTTCTGTTCCAATTTTAGGCGTTCATTTTTCAAGTTTCATGTCATATATAGACTCTGCTAGATTGGAGATGCCTTGGACTCTTTTTTTATTAAATATATATCTGGGCATGGTGTTTAAACCTACTTTTAATTTATGAAAGTCCCGAGTATCGCAATAACAAAATATTTCGACTCCATAAAAAAAGGACGGTAATATGAACATTTTTGCTTTTAACATCCTAAGGTTTACTGTCAGAAACGTTGAAGTACTGCCAGCTGCCTTAGCATTCCGTAGGTTTTTCCTTTTGCTTTAGTTATACATATTTAATAGGAATATTGTTAATGACAACACAGGGAAGGTTGTGAGTTTGAAGGGCTTTTTTATGTATTGTACGACATTTTGATTTAGGAGGAATTAATACCAAACCAATATCTTGCGTCCACGTATGCACTTTGCTTAGTTCAGTATTACATATAGATACACATATAGGTCGACTTACATATATTCGAACGTCATCGGCATGCATATGAACATTACAGTTTAACAAATTATTAGGCAAGTCATTGATGTACACACAAGACAATAAAGGATTTAAAACACAGCCCAGAGGCACACTATGTTTTTAAAAGCAGAAATGTTAGAGAGATAATACTTAAGTAGTGCAATTGCTGTGATACTAAAGATGAAGATCTTACTGATCTTGGTACAGAGAATTTTGTGGTCGACCGTGTCGAAAGCTTTGTCACAGAGTGTTGAGAAAGTAAAATATCCTTTTCAAATTGCTTTCGAATATCCTCGACTATACCTTTAACAGCCGTAGTGCAGCTTCTGTTCCTGGTGAACTGGTAAGATTTTACAAGAAAAAGTTGACGTCAAAAAAAAGTTGTGAAAAACTCTAAAATTTAAAAAGAAACAAGAAAGAAAGCAAACTTCGGCAAGCCGAAGTTCATATACCTTTGCAGCTATTGCAACAATTAAAAAATTTTGAAAACATTGAAATTATGATTTACTTGCGTACATGTTTAAAAACATTGAAGCTATGATGATTTGCAGCTCAATTATTTGATTGTTATTTTATGTATTTATATTATTTCTATGGGAACTATATGATATAGTCGTCCGATTTTGATGAAATTTAAAACATAATTCTGAAATAATTACCCAATACTATATGTCGAAGAACTAAGAAAAAAATTAAAAAATAGCTAAGTTATAATTTTTTTTCATTTTTTTCCGATTGTTCCTATGGGAGCTATATGATATAGTCGTCCGATTTTGATGAAATTTAAACCGTAACTCTGAAATAACTACCCAATACTATATGTTGAAGAAATAAGAAAAAAATTAAAAAACAGCTAAGTTATAATTTTTTTTTCATTTTTTTCCGATTGTTCCTATGGTAGCTATATGATATAGTCGTCCGATTTTGATGTAATTTAAACCGTTATTCTGAAATAATTAACCATTATTATATGTCGAAGTACTAAAAAAAAATAAAAAAAACAGCAACGTTATAATTTTTATACCCTTGCAGAGGGTATTATAATTTCAGTCAGAAGTTTGCAACGCAGTGAAGGAGACGTTTCCGACCCTATAAAGTATATATATTCTTGGTCAGCATCACTAGTAGAGTCGATCTAGCCATGTCCGTCTGTCCGTCCGTCTGTTCGTCCGTTTATAAGCAAACTAGTCTCTCAGTTTTAAAGCTATCTGCATTAAACTTTTCCAAAAGTTGTCTTTCTATTGCAGGTAGTATATAAGTCGGAACGAGCCGGATCGGACGACTATAGAATATAGCTCCCATAGGAACAATCGGAAAAATAAATAAAAACAAGAAAGGAAGCCAACTTCGGCAAGCCGAAGTTCATATACCCTTGCAGCTATTGCTAGAATTAAATTTTTGAAACCATTAAAATTAGGATTTACTTGCGTATATGTTTAAAAACATTGAAACTGTGATGATTTGCAGCTCAATTATTTGATAGTTATTTTATATATTTTTATTTTTACTATGGGAGCTATACCCTCTGCAAGGGTATAAAAATTATAACTTTGGTGTTTTTATACCCTTGCAGAGGGTATTATAATTTCAGTCAGAAAAACAGCAAAGTTATAATTTTTTTTGCATTTTTTTTATTGGGCGAGAAAAAAATGGATGTTGTATCTATTTAAAATGAAAGATCAAATAACGGTGATGGTTCTTTTAGCAATTTAAAAATGATACATCCGATTGGTTTTTATATCCTTTGAATTGGATAAGACTGTCAACTTTGTTGGAAATGATAACTTATAGTGGAATTCGAATTTCGATTAATGAGTCAACATATTTGAAAGGCAGAAAAGAACTCGATTAATCGTAGTTGAAAATCGTATTCGACTGACTTTATTCAATCCTCGATAATTCTGTTGAATTTATAGGTTAAGAGTTACATTTTTTATGAAAATACATTTTTTCAATTCGAGAAAATTCATCATCAATACTTAAATATACCAAAATAATATCACAAAAGTACATACAAACGATTATTTAACACGTATACGTGAAAAAAACAAACGGTAATTAATCATTCAAAAAAAGTGTACAATTTTTGTCAATTTTAAAGCCTACAAAAATCGATAACATTTTCGATTGATTCTCGACTATCATTGGCTTTGCATTTTTCATCCCTACTCTTTTCTGTTCTTTTCGGCTGCTCGCCACGTTCGCTACCACACGCTCGTTCCGGTATTGCACGTTTTTTTGTGGTTAGTTTCTAGAAAATTCTACAAGAAGAGAATGGCATACTGTAGGATTCGAAAAAAAATTACACGCGTATGAAGTCACATCGACTGGGAAAGCCAAATGTATACTTATTGAAGATCTTCTACTCTCCGCGTCCTGTTATATGTCAAAGAGTGCCAAATAAAAAGGTGTATATTGCTTTTAGGTACGCTGTATGATGTAATTAATTTCTTCCTAAAACATTTTCTCTGTACATATATATTTTTACTTTCTAGATTAATTATGATACCGATTAATATAAGATTAATATATGTACTTCTAAGAATACTCCATTTTTAATATTTGTTAACAAGAAATAAAAACAAATTATGTTCAGAATTTATATTTGTGTACGAACTAATTACATCCCTCAAACCTTTTGTATATATGAGCACAAAAATTTATGAACTAATTGATTATCTTTTTCATAAACGTAAATCAAAAATATTAAAATATATCACTGGTAGATGGTTTTATGAACCAACTAAATAGCAACTATATACAAAAAAGTTGGATCAAGCGCTTGTTTTGTCGAACTCTCACAGTTGGTGAATACATCCAATTCCTGTGGATCCAAGAAAACTAGATAAACCAACCAACAAATTGGATCGCTCCCCAGCACCTATTTAAAATAGTTGTATTATCCAATTTACAGGTGTATATTTCCAACTATTTGCCTGCGTGTATGGGAGCTATATGATATACTCGCCCGATTTTGTTGAAATTTAAACCGTAATTTTGAAATATTTAACCATTACTAAATGTCGAAAAAGTAAAAAAAAAAATTAAAAAAAGCAAGTTATGGTTTAAATTTTATCAAAATCGGACGACTATATCATATAGCTCCCATAGAAATAATAAAAATATATAAAATAACTATCCAATAATTGAGCTGCAAATCATCATAGCTACAATGTTTTTAAACATATATGCAAGTAAATCATAATTTTAATGTTTTCAAAAATGTTTAATTCTTGCAATAACTGCAAGGGTATATGAACTTCGGCTTGCCGAAGTTTGCTTTCTTTCTTGTTTAATTCTACTGTTATAGTAGGACAATACCATGGCCCGGACTCTTTCGCATATGTTTATAAAATTGAAAAAAACCAGAGCCCATAGTGCTGACCCCTTATCTTAGCTTACCGCTATCTAGAAGTCAGTCAATGAAGCGTCAATATCAGTCGGCATATTCTAACAACAAACAGAGCCTTAAAAAATGTTAATTTCCGATATACAAAAAAAATTATATTTTGAATAACTTTGGAACGAAACAACGGATTCAAGCAAATTGGGTGTCATTCAAACCTTAAACTTTGCTAAAAAGTGTAATATTTTACCAATATTTTCCAACGCTTTTACACACGTCAATGACTGCGCAGCTTATATACATTGCACATTAGGGATTAGGGCACGGGCTCAGCTTCAGAAATTTACTTGCAGAAACATGCATATGTATTATATGTATGTATGTACACAAATACAAATACACAGACAAAAATTTCTGAGCAAAATCAATGAAATCTTCAGTATATGCTCCTACTGGCAATAGTTGGCTTACTTTAACAATAAGCAACTGAAGTCAAGAGTAAATAATGTGTATTAAATTACTATATGCTTCCCATTTCCCAATCAGTAAATGTAAATAAAGATGGCAGTTAAAATGCTCCAACGAAATTTTGTTCTGTATAGATGTATGTACATGAGCCGGCTTAACCAAAGTCATTAATTTTAATGAACAGGATATTGAAGTTGCATCATCTAGATCCTTGATGCATTGGTAGCGTATTCTCCAGCGGAAAGTACGTACACTCGCCGACCCACCTACAATCAGGACACACCGGCATACGCACATCGACTAATGAGTGTCTCCTGGGTGCGCCCATGTCCCTAAAAGCTCGCATGTCGCCGAGCGGAACATAATTGACACGCTAGGCATCAATGTCGTGTAATGTCGAATGGCATGGTCTTGACATTTGCAATGACCTTCTGTGGCCATTTAAATAGTGGTCACCAAGGCGGACTTGCAGTAAGTAAGCGTCTGAGTATGTTTTTATACCCTTGCAGAGGGTATTATAATTTCAGTCAGAAGTTTGCAACGCAGTGAAGGAGACGTTTCCGACCCTATAAAGTATATATATTCTTGATCAGCATCACTAGTAGAGTCGATCTAGCCATGTCCGTCTGTCCGTCCGTCTGTCCGTCTGTCCGTCCGTCTGTCCGTCTGTCCGTCTGTCCGTCCGTTTATATGCAAACTAGTCTCTCAGTTTTAAAGCTATCTGCATGAAACTCTCCCAAAAGTTGTCTTTCTATTGCAGGTAGTATATAAGTCGGAACGAGCCGGATCGGACGACTATAGCATATAGCTCCCATAGGAACAATCGGAAAAATGATTGAAAAAAAATTATAACTTTGCTGTTTTTTAATTTTTTGTTTAGTTCTTCGACATATAGCAATGGTTAAATAACTCAGAATTATGGTTTAAATTTCATCAAAATCGGACGACTATAGCATATAGCTCCCATAGGAACAATCGGAAAAATAATTGAAAAAAAATTATAACTTTGCTGTTTTTTAATTTTTTTTTTAGTTCCTCGACATATAGCAATGGTTAAATATTTCAGAATTATGGTTAAAATTTCATCAAAATCGGACGACTATATCATATAGCTACCTTACAAATAATAAAAATATATAAAAGAACAATCAAATAATTAAGTTGCAAATCGTCATAGCTTCAATGTTTTTAAACATATACGCAAGTAAATCATAATTTTAATGTTTTCAAAAATATTTAATTCTTCCGATAGCTGCAAGGGTATATGAACTTCGGCTTGCCGAAGTTTGCTTTCTTTCTTGTTATAATCAGAATTCGTTGAACTAGCCTGTGGTGCATGTGGGTTGCTTTTGCCTCATTACATTCGATTTTCTGTAGCCTCGATTGGCTCCCCTAACGCCCAACCCGGCTTCCAGGCACGTGTTTGTTATGCAAACAAGCTGCCATCATTCAACCGCTCTCCAGGAAGCCTTCGACATTCTGCACTTTTAATTTGTTGCAGGGCACATAAACAATAGGCTCCTGTTGTGGGAGGGAGCGGCTGTGCTGCCTTATTTGAGCTGCATTTAGGATGGGGACCAGCACTGGACTTGAAAGTCCGTCTGGGGCCGCAGGACGTTTATTTTGGCATGCCTGCATGCAACTTTCATAAATACTTTGCGACATGCAAGGGGTTCCCTTAAGGTTCTCTTACGAAATCAAATATGTAAAAACCCTGACACACACACAGGCGTGCTCATATGAATACGTACTGATACACGCTCGTGCAATGGCGTTTTGAATTTCCGCTTCCGGCTATTTTAATATTATCAGCGAAGGCATTTTGTGCTTCGCTCAGCAAGAGGAGAAAGCCAGGAGCTGGAGCAGCAGCTGACGGAGTTTGGCATACGCCGTGTATGCCGTATGTATGTCGAAAAATGTGGGTGTTGGAGGGTATGAAACAAATGCTTATGCTAGCAAAGCGACAGAGAATTATAAAAAAATATTACAACTCAGGCGGTTTTCCTTCGCTTTTACTCGTGCATATAAATTAATAGCCCGCTGGCCGTTTGTGTTTCATTTTCGCAATCGCATAAAGTATTTCACCACGTTATCAACTCCACCTACACCGTGGCCATCATCGTCGCACCAAACGCTCTACTATTCAGCTCAGCAGGATCGCACTGCATTTTTAACATGCTCCTGGGCTTCTGTCGGCTACACTTTGGTTTTGCTTTAATTGCCAACGCGAACTTTGCTTTTATGTTTGACGGAAAAATCCACTTTGCCCTGATTTCCGGAACCGGGCCCCGTAAAATTAAATATCGCAGCTAGATCGGCAAGCGACGAGGTGCCGCAGTACTTCAAAACTGCACCAGAAACACAAAGTACTTTAAATTCATTCCCGATCTGCCAACGCCGCAGCACTGCACTCCGAACGACAAGGATTTATGGCCGGTGGCGTCGCTGGAGTCCTTGTCCGCCCGGCTCAGCCTGGGACAGCCTGGGACAGCCCACTCCGTTCAACCACACAGCACTGTCGTATGTACCGCGCTGCTGAGGTGTTAAATTTGCCATTTGCATAATTGATAAGGCCGATGGACAGGACCGGGAGCTGTCTGAGACGTCGGGGTCTGGCTAAAGTGCTTAGCATGCTGATTTCTGATTTCTGACCTATGTCGGAAGTCCGCACGTCATTCCCAATGCTCTGACTCGGCCTGCGTTGGTCGCTCGCTTCCGTTTTCTTTGCCGCATAATTTAGATTTGAGCCATTATGGGCCACGACTTCCGCTCGACCTGTGGACGTCAGCGAGTTCTTTTTCTGGCTCAGGCGCCACTCAAGCTTGAGCCGTGGCATGCGGAGAGTGCATAAATTTTAAGGACAACCTTCTCACGTTGCGACTGCAGCAGTTCGAGGCGCGCAGTGGGACCTGAACTTTGAGGAGCTTTCTTTAACTTTTGATTTAGTGGTCACTTAGTTCTGTTGTTGCTGACTCTGGGAATGGTTGGTGCACTGCCTGGCAATGCGAAATTGAAAAGTCTACCTACTTTTAAGCCCCTGATTACTCGAGTTTAAGTTAAATTAAAGTTCTGTGCAACTGTCTTTAGTAAATAGGCACTCAATTCTTCCCTTTATATACCCTTGCAAGGGTAAACTAATTTGAGACAGAAGTTTGCAACGCAGTGAAGCGACAGTTCCGAAAATTACTGATTATTCACCAACCAAACAGAATGTTTAAGCTTTGGCTCTCATTATGGTGTTTCTTAAAATCAAAAGGCTATAATTTGAATACCCGTTACTCGTGGAGTAAAAATTTTTATTGTAGACCCAGAAAAAATGAAAAAATTACCTTAAATGACACCAAAGGAATTGGTTGCCTTAATTAGGTAATACATTTTTAGGCAATAAAATTGCCTAAATCTGTCTTTTAGGCGATAAAAGTTTTTTGTTAAATTTAATTTTTTTTAGTCTTAAACATTTTATTCGCATTTGAAGTTGAAAAAAAGCAAACCGAACATTAATGTTATCCACTGTACGTATATTTTATCAGTTTATTCAAGATCAATGAAACTTTGGCTTGCTACTGTTTAATCATAATATTAATTTCTATCATGCTGTATACTTTAATTTCTTTAAAGAACATATTTTTAAATACAAAAATTGAGCCTGGTTTTAAAAGGCAACAGGTAAAACAAAAACAACAATAATTGCTCTTACATAATCATTAGATTTCAATGTCCGATCCTTCAATTTGACTGTAAGGTGATGTGGGGCTTCACAAAATTAAATCAAATCAAAAAACAAGAAAGAAAGCAAACTTCGGCAACCGAAGTTCATATAACCTTGCAGTTATTGCAAGAATTAAACATTTTTGAAATCATTAAAATTATGATTTACTTGCGTATATGTTTAAAAACATTGTTTAAGAACATTGAACATTGATGCTGATCAAGAATATATATACTTTGCCAAAGTTTGCTACCTTTCTTGTTAAACTTGATCTTCGTACACATGTTTAAGTACGACTGCGAAAGTTTCAGATCGCTAGCTTTTAAACTGAGCTCGCAATGGGATTAAAACAGACAGACAGACGGACATGGCTATATCGACTACCCTATTGAACCAGATCAAGAATATATATACTTTATGGGGCCGGACCAAAGTTATAAAAATCGAATAATATTGTTAAATATATATTCTATTGTGTTTAACGGATCTATAATTAAACAGGGAAGTCATGAATGCTTTCAAACACCGTACTCAATGGTTCCACCGCGAAGATTCAAGATAAGAAAACATTCTTCCAGCCCACAATTGGCCAAAACTATTCTTGGAAGTTTCAATGTTTTCTTTCTGGCTACGCCCAGAGCTTTAATTAAAATGGAATCAATTTGATTATATGTGAAAATGTGGTAACGTCTCCACAATACTGAATAATAATTTCTTAACCGGTGAACCAAAGATCCCCGGTGTGCGATAATTTTGGTTTTTAGGTCGAAAAACATACCAAATTCCTGCAAACAAAACTATTGTTTTTGCCAATTTAATTGAATTTAAATTATTAAATGCAATGCCCACTACTCTTTACACTTTGGTCTTGCAGCGAAGGAAGAGGGAGTAAAATCAAATCACGCATATGTACATATGCACACACGCAAACTCAATGTTTGCCCTTGAAATCAAAAAATTGTTTTCTTTGCCTGTCGATTTCGTCCACTGACGCTCATTTTTTGATTAAATTCCTTAAAAAAAAAATTTTTTTTTGCAAAAATGTGAAATTTGGAATTTAATATTTTAATGCAATGTAAGTACCTCCATTCCCTTCCCCCTTCCCCTTCTACGGTTCACTATTGCAACGTAGCAAATGTCAACCAATAAATAACTGCACGTTATATGCAATTAACTCTATTTTCTTATTACTAGCATCTTAGTTATTTTCGATCTCTGTCTGCTGAGGTCGGGCTCTTGCTCTCCTTTGTGCTCTTGCTTTTTCCTTTTTTCTGCCTGTGAGATAAGCAATAATTTTGGCAGACAATTTTAGTCTTAAAATTAACTTCAGCGCGTCAACGTCGTACGGGCAGGGGGCTCTGCCTCAGCCCATGAATTTAATCGACCTGGACGCTTAAATCAAGCAGCTCCAAAACCATCGGTAAATCCAGCTCCAGTTCCAATCTTCACAGCAGCAACAGTTCCAACTACCGCAACAGCAGGCGCAGCAGGTGTTATCGTTGGAACAGCCATCGCCGCAGCAGCAGCAGCGACACTTGGATCAGCAGCGTTTGTTAAAGCAGCAGCACTTAGAGCCATTGGAGCAAAATACCCAGGATAAAAAGAAAAGAGTTTCAAGTTCAATCCAAACTACGAATTTGAAAAGTTAAGAAGCAAACTTCGCAAATAAAAAACCATCTTTCAAACAACTAAATTTTGTAACGAGTAGGTGACTGGGGTGTTACTATATGATGATAAGGACGCACGAGCATAGGTACAACTGCTCCTTGTCGGCTATTTGGGGTGGTGGTCTTGTCCTTCATCATGACCCAATTAAATTCTAAAATTTTATCAAATTTTGCGTGCAGCGACAAGTGGTATAGGATAGGCAAACTAATATGAATCCACACAAACACGAAGAGGGATAGCTATTTCATTCGCGGAATTCCTAGTTTTCCTCAGGTATCTTAAAGGAACTACATCTGCCCTCCCTGCCTTGACCATTCTTTACCGAAAACCTCCCACAATATCATTGAATGACCACTTTCACTGAATCGGGTTTTACAGGGGACTCATCCTAGTCGAAGCCAAACAAAATAAAATTTAGCAAATCATTATAAAATTTATTAAAAACCTAATAAAATTTCTTAGTACATACTAGAGAACATATTAAAAGAGATATTAAATAAAAACATAAATACATGCAATACAATTAGATTAATACATATTTACTCGAAGTAAAGTGGAAATACGAATTTAAAATCAAAAATAACATATAAGAGTGAGCTTATGAAAATTACAGAAATTGCAGTGATGAGCTTTCGCCGAAATCAAATGGAGTGGTTTTACTTCTTTCAAAATTTATCTCACTCATAAATTCGAGAGTCGAGAGAGATGATAATATCGCCCTCTTTTCTTTTCCTGTATGGACTATTCAATTTGTTATGCTTTGTTATAATTCTTTTGGTATATATTTTCATTATGACATATGTATTAAAAAAAACGTGATATTTGACTCACCGCTATTCCGGAGATCCACCGACGAAAGCGCTTCCGCAAGTGTACCTTGAGCTGAAAATTTAGATTTTTCTATATATATACACTATCAGCCCACTGTGCAAAACCAACAGCCATTTCTGTCCCTTTTTCTTTAGGCTTCTTTTAACACATTCTTTTTCATTTAACCACCAAACAAAATTAAAATATATATTGCTTAAAGCAATCTGGGCCTTTAGCCTCTCACCATTAAAGCCTTTCCGGCCTTTAAACTATCACCACACTTTCCTTTCTCCCTTTTTTCTTTTACACTCTCATGCTCATTTCACCTAGACAAAAAAAATGACAAAAGAACTTATAATTATCCGTTTTTCCGCATTCTTCGACCGATCTTTAGATTTCTGAATTACTTTACATTTCGTGCGGCGCTTAAACTCTTATTTTAGTTTGTTACGCCGAGTTCATTTAAATTAGACCGATCGTGGAACGAGGCGTCTTGCCTAGGTCAGCGCGCTGAAAAACTGCCTGCCAAGCTTAGTTTTGGCCATTCACGCTCGCTTGTGGGAGATAACGAAGATAATGAATATGACGAATAAATGCAATATAGGTGTAATTTGGGAAGGTGTTAAAACTTGAGCTCTCTTTGACTCTTTTTCCCTCTCTCCATCCTAATTCGGCTTCCAGCGACTAAGGTGGATTTAATAAATAAAACTTGAGTGACTTTTAGGCCTTTGAGAACCCTTTGGTGACGATAATTTCCCTTCTGTAGGATGATTTTGCTCTTCTTTGGGTATCTTGAGGTATTATTTCCCCTACAGAGCAAAGGCCGGATCCAATATCTGACACTGAGCGCCAAACCTAAATCAAAAAAAACTTTTGGGTCTGCAATTTCCACAGCCGTTTCTTTTTCTTACCCATAAACAGAATTTAGCGCTATATTTAAGCTAATCCGGAAATTCTATCCGTCACTTTAACTCGATGCCACTACAGTGATAGCGATTTTAGGTTAATTCGCACCAACTTGCACTTACAATAAAATTGAACTGCACTCGATGACTGCCGAAAAGGGAAAGAAAGCCAGCAGCTCGTGGCTCTGGGCGGGAAGCGAAGTTAGCCCTCCTCTGTTGCCTCTTTATCTCCGAAAATTCGTACCCCAATCGCAGCACCCAACTGACCACTAGATGGCGCCACTTTCAGATTTTGCCTTATAGATGGCCCTGCCCAGCGATTTATTTGCCACAAGCGTTACAATTTCGAATTATATAACCTATGTGATTTTCACCTTAATTATTCGATGGTTTCTATTGTAGCTATATGATATTGTTCTCCGATTTGAATAAATTTAATTTTATTAAAATCGGAAAATAATATCATATAACATAAAGCTCCCATGAAAAAATTCAAATATTTATAAAAAAACTTTTTAAAAAATGTAACTTTTCAATTTTATAATTTTATATAATTTTCATAATTTGACAGTTCAGCAGTAAGCTTTTAATTTTATTAAAATCGGGAAATGATATCATACAGCTGCCATAGGAACTATTGAATAATTGAGCTGCAAATCATCATAGATTCAACGTTTTTAAACATATGCGCAAGTGAATCATAATTTTTATGTATTCAAGAATATTTCATTTTTGCAATAGCTGCAAGGGTGTATGAACTTTAGCTTGCCGAAGATTTCTTCCTTTCTTGTTCTAAAGAGCGTTTTAAGTATGAATACTGAGCTATTAAACATATATGGTCCTTTAGTGTTCCGTTCATGCCTTATCAGGGCCATTTGGTATGAAAATGAAAATGTATTCGCCAGTCTGTAGTTCAATTTGTAGTTGAGCGATAGAATCGTTTTTCCTTAAATACGTGCGATTCTATGGGAACCCCTTCTGACATTTGTTTTGAATATGAAAGTTATATGATATATTTGTATACCAAAATCTTTAAAAAGACTGAGCTTTAGTGGTTATCTTTCTAATGGTCATTGGTTTCATTGTCGTACTCTGAATTTATTCCACTTACTAAACAAAAGACCCATATATGACCAGAGCAGAGCAGCACAGAAAAACAACTTTAAAATGGATAACTGAAAATTCAGCATTTAATTACGATTCGCAATATAGATTATATGTCAAGTGCGGACATTAAAGAAGACGCAATAAATAACAAATGTATATTTTGTGGTGCGTTCAATGGAAAGACGAGGCCAAAGGAATGTGCTGTAAAGATGGTAAAGTTCAACTGCCTCCTTTTCAGCCCTAATTCGAACCTCTCAAATGCTTAACAATTGGAAAGCATTTTTCTGGCTAAATAAAAAAGTATAATAATTTGCTTTCAAATGACATCATATGGTGGTAATAAAATAATATGCGATACTTATATGCCAACGTTTAAAGCTGATGGCCAAGTCTATCTATACTGGCAGAAAATTCAAACGCCTACTTTGCATGAACAACGCTGATAAAAGGCCCGACAAGGCTCATAAAAGTTTTTATAGTGCATCACAAGCAAACGAATTAGCATTGGTATAAGTCAACAATTTAAAAATCAGGACGATCTTACGACTGCTCACAATATCCCTCTACGTAGAGGATGGGTATATACCCCAACGATATCGCATTAAAAACTGATATAAACAAGAAAGAAAGCAAACTTCGGCAAGCCGAAGTTCATATACCCTTGCAGCTATTGCATGAATTAAATACTTTTGAAAACATTTAAATTATGATTTACTTGAGTATATGCTGAAAAACATTGAAACTATGATGATTTGCAGCTCAATTATTAGATAGTTATTTTATATATTTTTATTATTTCTATGGGAGCTATATGCTATAGACGTCCGATTTTGATAAAATTTAAACCATAATTCTAAAATAATTAAACATTGCTATATGTCGAAGAACTAAACAAAAAATTAAAAAACAGAAAAGTTATAATTTTTTTTCATTTATTTTTCCGATTGTTCCTATGGGAGCTATATGCTATAGTCGTCCGATTTTGATGAAATTTAAAACATAATTCTGAAATATTTAACCATTACTATATCTCGAAGAACTAAACAAAAAATTAAAAAACAGCAAAGTTATAATTTTTTTCATTTTTTTTCCGATTGTTCCTATGGGAGCTATATGCTATAGTCGTCCGATCCGGCTCGTTCCGACTTATATACTACCTGCAATAGAAAGACAACTTTTGGGAAAGTTTCATGCAGATAGCTTTAAAACTGAGAGACTAGTTTGCATATAAACGGACGGACAGACGGACATGGCTAGATCGACTCTACTAGTAATGCTGATCAAGAATATATATACTTTATAGGGTCGGAAACGTCTCCTTCACTGCGTTGCAAACTTCTGACTGAAATTATAATACCCTCTGCAAGGGTATAATAACTATCAAATAATTAAGCTGCAAATCATCATAGCTTCAATGTTTTTAAACATATACATATGAAAGTAAATCATAATTTTAATGTTTTCAAAAATGTTTAATTCTTGCAATAGCTGCAAGGGTATATGAACTTCGGCTTGCCGAAGTTTTCTTTCTTTCTTGTTTTTTTTTTTATTTTCTTTGGCGGAAACTATAAACGGTAAACGCACGCTGCACATGCATGCATAAAAACATGTATGTACGTACATGTACACAGCGTGCGTATGTACATATGTAAGTAAATAACATTACCAAATTTATATTTTTATTTTTAGATAGGTACTTACCAAATAGTTAGGCTTCCGAATCTAAAAAGTAATCTTGGTGTGATCTTAATCTTGATGGTAAATCAGTTTAAACTAGATAGCGGTAAACTACACAGTTAAATGTGTGAATAACTCTAGAAGATATTTGTTTTTAAATAAACAAATATATGCATGTACATACATATGTGCAGAGTCCGTTTACCGTTTCTAGACTTAGAAATGATGGCACGCGCCGTGCTTTGCTGAATACGAAGAGAAGTGATCTGGGCATACATACATACATATGGACATATGTGTGCGTGAATCCGTTTCAAAGAAACAGCGAATAAAGGAGAAAAAAGGCCGCCAAAAATGGGCTTTTAGAATTTGTAATACACATACATATAGTACATAATTTTGACTTTTGTTCCATTTATTTAACATTATTTTTATTAAGGTTCGAACGTAATAAACATTAAATTTAATATTATCTTTGATTAATTATGATTACGTCTGAGATTTAAGAGTTTCATCTAAATTAATGGAACAAAACAATAAATTAAAAAATAATTTTTGTATTTATTTTTAAATATATAATGCGAACCTTAAATGGCCTCGACTACAACTATTAATTAAATAGGAATAATATTTAAAGTTGTTATGTATTACTGATTAATATTAAATTTAAATATTGAGCACTTTCAATTTAATACAATACTTTAAACATAGATATTATCACAAATAAAAATAGATTTAAATTTAAAAATATTAAATACCATATATATTAAATATATTTCCCTAAGATTGAGCTATTGAAATTTAATTGACAATGTCAACTGTAATAATGTTTTGTTCAAAAATCATAAAAAATTTAAAATAATTTTTATTTTTCGTACTATAATTATATATGACACATTCTTAATTTGACTGTTTTTTTAAGTCTGAAAATTTTCAATTTTAATATGATTTAATGATTTAAATATTTTAATATTAAATTATGGAATTTAATATATTTTGTATATAATTTTTATAGTTTTATATTTACTTAAGGTACGAAATATACATTTTACAATTCAATATGCGCATATTTATTTTTACTATTCCATTTTTTTACCAGTGTACGCAGTATTAATTTCATACTGTTTTGTATTAAAATTAAACTTTTTCCCCTTGAGATGTATAAATTTTATACTGTTTCGTTTTTTTGTAGTGTTAAAATTCCTCACATCGAAAACGCGCTATAAATGTATTTGGTTTACTTTATATTAAGTGTTATTTTACTTTTTAAAATTGACAATAACAAACAATTAATTTTTAATACTCAAAAGTCTTAAATTAAAAAAGCTGAAATAATAAAATAAAGTTAAAATATGAAATAATACAAATAAAATTAAAATATGAAATAATTCAATAAAAATTATAAAAGTTGAAACAGAAATAAAATAAATTAATAGGTGAAAAAAAGATTTTGTTAGTTAAAATTTACATTTTAACATTTCACTTACCTTTTGTTTAATATAGATTTTTGGGAGTGGTATGTCTGTATTATATACTAATGAGTTCAAGGTGCATAATTAAAACAACAAGTCTTTTGCGCATTCTTAGATACATACATATGTACATATACGTATGTATGTTTTTATGTGCTCGCCAGGCAACTTATGGCATTTATAAACAATATTTTCAAACTCCGCATTTGCCCTGGTTTTTTCTTATGAATTTGACTTTGGCTTTGAGGTCCGATCTTGGTTCCCCAGCTAATAGCCTGATTCCATTGCCGCATTAAAACGCATTTAGCCAAATGCGCATTTATTTACGCAGGGAATCCCATAAGGCTAAATGCCGCATTTAAAATGAATGCGATTTTTAAATGCGATTAAAAACCATTCGCCCCGAAGGTTTTTAGAAAAAATACTGAAAAATACCGATGTTTAACGATATTTTGTTCGTGCCACCACTACAACAGCTGTTTTCTATAAGCAAGGTTGGCGCAATTTTTGATGTCTTTTGAATATAAAATCTATTTTGTAAAAAAATGACTGAAACCTAGAGCGCACGCTGCAAATTCTGCTCGCAGTACCACAATGCTTTATTGCTGGATCTCTGGCATAAAATTACTTCCACATTTACGGGGATCCTTGCCTTTTTTAGAAACTGAGGTAGCCTCCATTGCAAACCCGTCATAACAACGCAATCAGCTTCTCTTCTTTGTCGTTCAAGTTGGCAAATGTCTCGGTCGCAATATGGATGTCCTGCTGAGCATTACAGAGTTTAGTAAACTCACTCATGTTCATTAATTTTAATTAATTTCTTTTGTATTTGCCAAAATTCAAAAGTAAACAAGCCCAGATCAGCTGTTCGTGCCACTCACATGTCGGAGTAGCATTAACTAAATGCTAATGCGCCAATGGAATCAGGCACATTTAAAAAGTCCACTAATGCGGCAATGGAATCAGGCTATAAGTTAAGCAAATCAAATATAAAGTAAACATCTGCTTCCGTTCGAAGCCCAATCAATTGCGCCTTTGCGTTCCAAACCCCAAACTATTGCGTTCATAGTTCCCACCAAAGTTCTACAACTTCAAAAAGAAAAGCCTCTGGTTGGGGTTTATTGGCTCAGATTGGAAAAGAAGTCAAAAGTTAAGAAATCAGTCTTATAGCCTGATTCCATTGGCGCATTTAGCCTAATGCGCATTTATTTACACAGGGAATCCCATAAGGCTAAATGCCGCATTTAAAATAAATGCGATTATTAAATGCGATTAAAAAGCATTCGCCACGAACGATTTTAGAAAAAATACCGGAAAATACCGATATATAACGATATTTTGTTCGTGCCACCACTACAACAGCTGTTTTCTATAAGCAAGGTTGGCGCAATTTTTGATGTCTTTTGAATATAAAATCTATTTTGTATAAAAATGACAACCCTAGAGCGCACGCTGCAAATTCTGTTCGCAGCACCACAATGCATTACTGCTGGATCTCTGGCATAAAATAACTCCCACATATACGAGGATCCTTACCCTTTTTAGGAACTGTGGTGGTCTCCATTGCAAACCGGTCATAACAACGCAATCAGTTTCTCTTCCTTATCGTCCAAGTTGGCAAATGGCTCGGTCGCATTATGGACGTCCTGCTGAGCATTAAAGAGTTTAGTAAACTCACTCATGTTCATTAATTTTAATTAATTTCTTTTGGATTTGCCAAAATTCCAAAGTAAACAAACCCTGATCAGCTGTTTGTGCCACTCACATGTCGGAGTAGCATTAGCTAAATGCTAATGCGCCAATGGAATCAGGCACATTTAAAAAGTCCACTAATGTGGCAATGGATTCAAGTTATTATTCTGGTTGAAGCCGCGATCGGTTTACAAAAGCAAGAAAAGTCTCTAGTAATAAAAACTGAAATTAAAGAATAAATGTTAACCACCAATATATTATAAAATAAAATCTATATTTTTCTTCATCGATTAATCTCAAATTTAATTTGCTGACAAATTAACATCTGCGCGAGAAAAATTACTACACAAAATTGCCATTAGGGACAAATTCGTACTGCCTTTTTTAATTAAATTTTGTTTGCACGAATTTGACTTAAATGCAGTGTGCCTGCACACACGATATTGAAATATAGCACAAAACACGACAAAAAAACACTAAAAATGTGGTCACGCATTTTCAGTTCAAATTATCCTGGTTTCACAGCATGGGCAAAACCCGAAACTACAGAGTAATGGCCTTATAATGTTTAGTATTGAACTAATAATACTGGTATAAATTTATATTAAATTTTTGTATACTATAATAATATAAATTCTAAACTAAAAATTTTGTCTCTTCGGTATAGAAATTAAACTTTTTAAATACAAGCTTTCTTATGGTACTTTTGAATAATTATGCTTAAGATTAGTTCAGACTATATTGGTTCATTGCAAAGAAAGAATATATAAAAGTAGTTTTAATTAAATTAGAAAACTTAAAATTTGCAAATATTTTTTTTTGAGGTCACATCTGAACATTGATTGCTCAAATAAAATGTTTAGAATCCATTTTTATACCCTTGCAGAGGGTATTATAATTTCAGTCAGAAGTTTGCAACGCAGTGAAGGAGACGTTTCCGACCCTATAAAGTATATATATTCTTGATCAGCATCACTAGTAGAGTCGATCTAGCCATGTCCGTCTGTCCGTCCGTCTGTCCGTCCGTCTGTCCGTCCGTCTGTCCGTCCGTCTGTCCGTCCGTTTATATGCAAACTAGTCTCTCAGCTTTAAAGCTATCTGCATGAAACTTTCCCAAAAGTTGTCTTTCTATTGCAGGTAGTATATAAGTCGGAACGAGCCGGATCGGACGACTATAGCATATAGCTCCCATAGGAACAATCGGAAAAAAAAATGAAAAAAAAATTATAACTTTGCTGTTTTTTAATTTTTTGTTTAGTTCTTCGATATATAGTAATGGTTAAATATTTCCGATTTACGGTTTAAATTTCATCAAAATCGGTCGACTATAGCATATAGCTCCCATAGGAACAATCGGAAAAATAAATGAAAAAAAATTATAACTTTGCTGTTTTTTAATTTTTTGTTTCGTTCTTCGAGATATAGTAATGGTTAAATATTTCAGAATTATGTTTTAAATTTCATCAAAATCGGACGACTATAGCATATAGCTCCCATAGGAACAATCGGAAAAATAAATGAAAAAAAATTATAACTTTTCTGTTTTTTAATTTTTTGTTTAGTTCTTCGACATATAGCAATGTTTAATTATTTCAGAATTATGTTTTAAATTTTATCAAAATCGGACGTCTATAGCATATAGCTCCCATAGAAATAATAAAAATATATAAAATAACTATCTAATAATTGAGCTGCAAATCATCATAATTTCAATGTTTTTCAGCATATACTCAAGTAAATCATAATTTAAATGTTTTCAAAAGTATTTAATTCATGCAATAGCTGCAAGGGTATATGAACTTCGGCTTGCCGAAGTTTGCTTTCTTTCTTGTTATTTTTATACCCTTGCAGAGGGTATTATAATTTCAGTCAGAAGTTTGCAACGCAGTGAAGGAGACATCTCCGACCCTATAAAGTATATATATTCTTGATCAGCATCACTAGGCGAGTCGATCTAGCCATGTCCGTCTGTCCGTCTGTCCGTCCGTCTGTCCGTCTGTCCGTCTGTCCGTCTGTCCGTCCGTTTATATGCAAACTAGTCTCTCAGTTTTAAAGCTATCTGCATGAAACTTTCCCAAAAGTTGTCTTTCTATTGCAGGTAGCATATAAGTCGGAACGAGCCGGATCGGACGACTATAGCATATAGCTCCCATAGGAACAATCGGAGAAATAAATGAAAAAAAATTATAACTTTTCTGTTTTTTAATTTTTTGTTTAGTTCTTCCACATATAGCAATGGTTATATATTTCAGAATTATGGTTTAAATTTCATCAAAATCGGACGACTATAGCATATAGCCCCCATAGGAACAATCGGAAAAATAATTGAAAAAAAATTATAACTTTGCTGTTTTTTAATTTTTTGTTTTGTTCTTCGACATAAAGCAATGGTTAAATATTGCAGAATTATGGTAAAAATTTCATCAAAATCGGACGACTATAGCATATAGCTCCCTTAGGAACAATCGGAAAAATAAATGAAAAAAAATTATAACTTTTCTGTTTTTTAATTTTTTGTTTAGTTCTTCGACATTTAGTAATGGTTAAATATTTTCGATTTACGGTTTAAATTTCATCAAAATCGGACGACTATATCATATAGCTCCCATACAAATAATAAAAATATATAAAAGAACAATCAAATAATTAAGCTGCAAATCGTCATAGCTTCAATGTTTTTAAACATATACGCAAGTAAATCATAATTTTAATGTTTTCAAAAATATTTAATTCTTGCGATAGCTGCAAGGGTATATGAACTTCGGCTTGCCGAAGTTTGCTTTCTTTCTTGTTAAGTTTAATGTATATATATTACTTAACCCAACAAAATTAGGAATTTGACCTATATTTATGGCCTGAGATTTCTTAAATTTTTTTTCCAAAAAAATATGGTTTTCTTGGCAGTATGACCCATTTTTTAGGCAACATTTGACTAAGTTTCCAAATTTTAGGCAATAAAACACGAATTCCTAAAATTTGAGGAAAATTTTTTTTCGGACCATCCTTCCCTGATTTCGAATTTTCTGTTTATATATAGCAGTCTTCTAGCGCACCTTTTCCAGTGCTCATCGTCGCCACGTGGACGGCCGTCCACAGTGATACATTAAGCCATACATTTATGCCAACATTTCAAAGAATTCCATGAAAGACGTGTGCTCGCAATTGGAAAAAAACCTCACGCAAGTGATAAACATTTTCGTTGCCTGTGTGCTTATCTTGTACACGAGGTCTATTTTTAGGCACTGCTAGTGCGGTGACGGTTTCTTATCGCGAATCTTGCCAAAAATTAACAAGTGATAAGCTGTGCTTTGTTTTGCCCCTCGCCCTGCGCACCTGCGCAAGCGAGAGGTTGTCACCAACTTACCTTACAGTCTTCTTAACGTGTGAAGTGAATATCAATTGCATTATACGACATATGAAAGTATAAAGACAGTTGTTATAATGGAGAAATCATCTACTCAATCGCGACCTAGAAATGGGTGTGATAAGTTCGAGGAGATGAGAAAAGTAGCTGGTGCAGACCCTGAAGTAATACGCTCCCAGCTCCGTGCCAAAAGTGCTGATTTATCTGCCTTCCTCGCAAGTATGCCTACACAATCAACGATCACCAACTCGATGGTGACAATTAGCAGCAATACCACTACTAGTGTAACCTGCACAATTACCAATGTCCAAGCTAGCGTGGTCTGTACTCCTACATACACCGAAGCTGCAATCGTAGCGTCTAGCATTTACCCAACTATGTCTACTGACAGCAATTTGACAAAATGCCTCTTCCAAGCACAAGATCGTAATGTCCACAGGAAACGCAAAGGTGTGACTCAGTCCCCTTTATCTATCCTCACTCCCCCTCCGATCCGCAAAACTAAACGGCAGATCACTGTGCCTCCCAATGAGGCGGCCTCTACATCCACTGCCGCGCGTTTGGGGGACAATCGCTATGAGATTTTGGCTGATGAAGCGGAGACTATGGACCAAGACCTGTCGAATGCCGACTCTGACAATGATGACCCGACTGCCCCCCATGAAGTTGGACAACCCGCAAAATCAAACAAGCCGCCAGCTATATGCGTACCGAGTGTAAGCGATCCGCTTTCCTTGGAACAGGCCCTTAATCAGAGCATTGGTTCCTCTAATTATAATATACGTACCTCTAGGTTTGGTGTTTCCACAATCTATACAACAAACTCCGACGCTTTCCATGCAGCTGTTAAAACTCTAACAACGCTGAACTGTCAATTCTGGCATCACCAACTTAAGGAAGATAAACCCTACAGAGTAGTGCTCAAAGGCATCCATGCTAATGTTCCCAAATCACAGATTGAACAATCATTTAGTGACCACGGCTTTGAGGTGCTAAATATATACTGCCCCAAAAAGACAGACTGGAAGAACATACAGGTCAATGAGGAAGATAATGAAAATACAATAAACTACAAAACTAGGCAAAATTTATTCTATATCAACCTAAAACAATGCCCGAACGTTGCAGAGACCCTAAAAATAACTCAACTTGGCAGATACAGAGTCACTGTTGAACGTGCCTCCCTTAGAAAAGACCTATTACAATGTCAAAGATGCCAAATTTTTGGGCACTCTAAGAACTACTGTCTCCAGGCCCTTATTTGTGGTAAATGTAGTGGTCCTCATATGACCGGCTCAGCACTCTGCACAAGCGACATAAGTTTGTGCGTAAACTGTGGAGGTGATCATGCCTCTACAGACAAAGTCTGCCCTGTCAGAGCAGAAAAATATAAGAAACTAAAGTCGAGGCCTAGGCTCCCGATGACTGATAGTCCTGTCACAAACAACCCCACTCAGCGCTCCACTCGTGGATACATATCAGGTGAGGCATTAAGGACCAACATTTCCTATGCTGACATTGTCCGACCCAACATTGTCCAAACAAGAATTAATAAATCTCCGCAGAGTGACGCATGCTCACCCTCTGACTCTAGCCTCAACAACAAATTCGTTGCGCTAGAAAGCTCCATTCGTGCCATCAACTCCAGAATGGACCAACTATTTAAGCTTATACAGGAAACTGTAGAGGCGAACAAAGCTTTCAGAGAACTGGTCCAAGTTCTTATTTCACGGATGCCGAAATGACTCAACCAATCTTAAAAATCGGATTGTGAAACGCTCGGGGATTAATTAGAGGTTCTGCAGAGCTTCGATTTTTCCTCAATGCTCATAAAATAGATATAATGCTTGCCACAGAAACACACATGCGCGATGGTCAGCGCATCTACCTGCCAGGTTATCTGACTTATCACGCCCTCCACCCCAGTGGTAACTGTAGGGGAGGTTCTGCAGTCATTATAAGATCTTCCTTAAGTCATAGCCCCCTGCCACCTACCTCTAGTAATGACAGGCAGATAGCTAGAGCTCAGCTGCAAACATCGGAGGGGACTGTCACTATAGCTGCTGTATATCTGCCTCCAAGGGAAAGCTGGACAAAAACCGAATTTGAATCCATGTTTTCTGCTTTAGGCAACAAATTTATTGCTGGAGGTGATTATAATGCCAAACATGTATGGTGGGCTGCCCTAGAGGCAATCTGATGCAAGAAGTCATTGTGAATGGGCAATACCAAGTTCTGGCTACAATCCCCTAATAGCACCGTCAGCTAGACTTCTTTGTTACTAATGGGTTCACAATGGGCAGGCTAAATGTGCGAACACTTCACGAACTGTCGTCGGACCACGTCCCGATTTTGGCTGAACTGCATACCACGCCGTTGAGAAAACCACAACGATCACGATTACTTGCCCACGGCGCCAACATAAACGTTTTCAAAGCCCACCTTGAACAGCTGAGCGAGGTTAATATACAAATGCTAGAGGAGGGGGATATTGAAAGTGCCATCAGCCTTTTCATGAGTATAATAAGCCAGGCTGCTGAGCTTGCTGCACCCAGAAATCGGCATGACACATACGCTCCTAGACCACTCCAGTTACCACCCAGAATTGCGGCCTTGCTTAGTCTGAAACGTAGAGTAAGAAGGGAATACGCAAGAACAGGAGATTATCGTATCCAACAGATACACAGTAGGCTGGCCAACTGTCTACATAAGGCCCTTGCCAGAAGAAAGCAGGACCAAATAGACAACTTTCTTAAAAACTTGGGGACAGACGCCAGTACAAATTATTCATTGTTGCGAATCACGAAAAGGTACAAAGCTCAGCCCACCCCAAAATCAGCTATAAGAAATACTACAGGTGGCTGGTGTCGCACAAGCCAGGAGAAAGCTGAAGTGTTTGCTAAAAACCGTGGGCAGCGTTTTCGGCCTTACGATTATGCACCAGAAAGGCAATGTCAACAAGTTGAAGAGTACTTGGAATCTCCATTTCAAATGAGCCTGCCTGTTGGCCCTGTAACGTTGTCAGAAGTAAAGGTCCTAGTATCTAAAATGTCGCCAAAGAAAACTCCTGGGGAAGACCTTCTTGACAACAGAACCATTCGACTTCTACCAGATAAAGCCTTGCAGTTCCTTGTGCTGATATACAACAGTATATTAAATATTGCATATTTTCCGAAAGTCTGGAAATCGGCGAGTATAATAATGATACTCAAACCTGGAAAACTGCCGACAAATGTGGACTCGTACAGGCCCATCAGTCTACTTCCTTCACTGGGGAAAATTATGGAAATGCCTATCATAAACAGGCTACTAACTTTCGAAAATGTCACCAGAGCGATCCCGAAATTCCAGTTCGGTTTCCGCCTACAGCACGGCACTCCTGAGCAACTGCATAGAGTAGTCAACTTTACGCTAGAAGCCATGGAAAATAAAGAATACGCTGTGGCTGCCTTCCTTGATATTCAACAGGCTTTTGACAGGGTCTGGCACCCTGGGCTCCTGTACAAAGCGAAGAGTCTGTTCACGCCTCAGCTGTTCCAGCTTGTAAAAAGTTTCCTTGAAGAACGCACATTCCACGTCTCTGACGATGGGTACAAATCGACCGTCAAACGTATTTCTGCTGGAGTCCCACAAGGTAGCGTACTTGGCCCGATCCTGTATTCCATTTTCGCTTCGGACATGCCGACTCACACACCAATCACGGAAGTTGAAGAAAAGGATGTGCTAATAGCTACCTACGCTGATGATACTGCTGTACTCACAAAAAGTAAAAGTATCTTAGCAGCCACATTTGCACTGCAAGAATACCTGGATGCATTTCAACTATGGGCTGATAACTGGAATGTGCGAATCAACGCTGACAAATGCGCCAATGTGACGTTCACAAACCGCCGAGAAACTTGTCCAGGTGTCAGTCTGAATGGAAGTCCAATCAGGCACCATCAGGCGTATAAATACCTAGGTGTCACCCTAGACAAGAAACTTACCTTCAAGAGGCATATCACGGCTATACAGCACTCCTTCAGGAGCAAGGTTGCTCGTATGTCATGGCTACTTGCTCCACGCAACAGGTTATCCCTGGGCTGCAAGGTCATGATTTACAAGGCCATACTAGCGCCCAGTCTCTTTTACGGTCTTCAAGTTTATGGCATTGCGGCGAAAACTAACCTTAACAAGATCCGAATTTTACAGTCTAAAACTTTGAGGAGGATCTCTGGGGCTCCTTGGTATATGCGAACCAGCGACATAGAACGCGACCTCAAGGTGCCCAAAATCGGCGACAAGCTGCAGTCCATTTCAAAGAAGTACATGGAACGACTCAATGCGCATCCTAACAGCCTAGCCAGGAAACTTGGAACTGCGGCCATTAATTACGCTGACCCTCAGACAACCGTCAGAAGAAGGCTGAAGCGGCACCACCCTCAAGACCTACCTGACCGGGTTCTGACATAATATGTATTAACTCGAAAAACAAATTTATCAATATTTCTCCCTAAAATGTAAACTTAAATTACTAGTCTTAAGAAAAACACTATAGACAATTGTATTTGAATTAATTAATAGACTGATTAGATTAAGCTGCCACTTGGGTAGCAGTGTGCTAATCGAATAATAAAAACATACATATACTATTAAAAAATAAAAAAGAATTCCATTGAATGAATTTTGTATAGCTAATAGAGACGAAAACTAAGCAGATCGAAATGCTTTTAATGCCTGAATTGGAATTGAAAATATAATTAAGCTTAACTTCTTACTTACTGTACAAAAATCGACAACATCTTTAAAGAACAAGGTATTTTTTCGTACATCACTTCTCGCAAAAACGACAAAAAATTTAAAAAACAAGGACATTTTTCGCACATCAAACAAAGTATTCGCCTTACGAGTACTTTCGGGTTCCCTCGGAAAGTGAAGTGATACACTCTTTGATCAGTTAACTACA
Organism: Drosophila elegans; assembly: GCF_018152505.1. Lineage (NCBI taxonomy): Eukaryota > Metazoa > Arthropoda > Insecta > Diptera > Drosophilidae > Drosophila > Drosophila elegans. Next base: position 192,125 of record NW_024546078.1, on the reverse strand, counting down.
AAATTTAGTCAACGATTTCCCAGCGGATATGCTTCAGTTTTAAAGTTAAAGATGTCTACTGCAGCCCAAAAGTATGCTTCCCTCATATCTCGTCATGCGAGAACTAAATACATGCAAAACAAGAAAGAAAGCAAACTTCGGCAAGCCGAAGTTCATATACCCTTGCAGCTATTGCAAGAATTTAACATTTTTGAAAACATTAAAATTATGATTTACTGCGTATATGTTTTAAAACATTAAAGCTATGATGATTAGCAGCTCAATTATTTGATAGTTACTTTATATATTTTTATTATTTGTATGGGAGCTATATGATATAGACGTCCGATTTTGATAAAATCTAAACCATAATTCTGAAATATTTAACCATTGCTGTATGTCGAAGAACTGCACAAAAAATTAAAAAACGGAAAAGTTATAATTTTTTTCATTTATTTTTCCGATTGTTCCTATGGGAGCTATATGCTATAGTCGTCCGATTTTGATATAATTTAAACCGTAAATCGAAAATATTAAACCATTACTAAATGTCGAAGGACTGAACAAAAAATTAAAAAACAGCAAAGTTATAATTTTTTTCATTTATTTTTCCGATTGTTCCTATGGGAGCTATATGCTATAGTCGTCCGATTTTGATATAATTTAAACCGTAAATCGAAAATATTTAACCATTACTAAATGTCGAAGGACTAAACAAAAAATTAAAAAACAGAAAAGTTATAATTTTTTTCATTTATTTTTCCGATTGTTCCTATGGGAGCTATATGCTATAGTCGTCCGATTTTGATATAATTTAAATCGTAAATCGGAAATATTTAACCATTACTAAATGTCGAAGAACTAAACAAAAAATTAAAAAACAGCAAAGTTATAATTTTTTTTCATTTATTTTTCCGATTGTTCCTATGGGAGCTATATGCTATAGTCGTCCGATCCGGCTCGTTCCGACTTATATACTACCTGCAATAGAAAGACAACTTTTGGGAAAGTTTCATGCAGATAGCTTTAAAACTGAGAGACTAGTTTGCATATAAACGGACGGACAGACGGACAGACGGACGGACAGACGGACGGACAGACGGACAGACGGACATGGCTAAATCGACTTTACTAGCGATGCTGATCAAGAATATATATACTTTATAGGGTCGGAGATGTCTCCTTCACTGCGTTGCAAACTCCTGACTGAAATTATATTACCCTCTGCAAGGGTATAAAAATGTATAACTTTACTGTTTTTTTTATGTTTGTTTTTGTTGTAGTTTTTCGATATATAGTAATGGATAATTATTTCAGAATTACGCTTTAAATTTCATCAAAATCGGACTACTATATTATATAGCTGCCATAGGATCTATCGAATAATTAAACTGTAAATCATCATAGCTTCAATGTTTTTAAACATACACGCAAGTAAATCATAATTTCAACGTTTTCAAGAGTATTTAGGTTTTGAAATAGCTGCAAGGGTATATGAACTTCGGCTTACCGAAGTTTGCTTCCTTGCTTGTTGTTGTTGTTTTTCGGCTTTTTTACTTTGGATTGATTAGTATATTGCGGAGTGAATAAAGGGAACTAAAACGGCCGAGTCATCGCTTAGCATGAAAAAGTATTTAAACGTAATTTCTATTATTGGGTGATGTTATATTTAATCATTAATTTGATTATTTGTGAGATATATGCCAATTGAGAAACTTCCATGTGGACTATCGAAGAAATTACAACAGTTTGAAAATCTGTACCCTTTAAAGAATATAGTCCCCTCTTGCTTATAAAAGTCTAATATTTTTATACGAACCCTCAGATCTTAGGCAACCAAAATTAAATGAAACAAGAAAGAAAGCAAACTTCGGCAAGCCGAAGTTCATATACCCTTGCAGCTATCGCAAGAATTAAATATTTTTGAAAACATTAAAATTATGATTTACTTGCGTATTTAAACCATAATTCTGAAATATTTAACCATTGCTATATGTCGAAGAACTAAAAAAAAATTAAAAAACAGCAAAGTTATAATTTTTTTCAATTATTTTTCCGATTGTTCCTATGGGAGCTATATGCTATAGTCGTCCGATTTTGATGAAATTTTAACCATAATTCTGAAATATTTAACCATTGCTATATGTCGAAGAACTAAACAAAAAATTAAAAAACAGCAAAGTTATAATTTTTTTCAATTATTTTTCCGATTGTTCCTATGGGAGCTATATGCTATAGTCTTCCGATTTTGATGAAATTTTAACCATAATTCTGAAATATTTAACCATTGCTTTATGTCGAAGAACAAAACAAAAAATTAAAAAACAGCAAAGTTATAATTTTTTTCAATTATTTTTCCGATTGTTCCTATGGGAGCTATATGCTATAGTCGTCCGATTTTGATGAAATTTAAACCATAATTCTGAATTATTTAACCATTGCTATATGTCGAAGAACTAAACAAAAAATTAAAAAACAGCAAAGTTATAATTTTTTTTCAATTATTTTTCCGATTGTTCCTATGGGAGCTATATGCTATAGTCGTCCGATCCGGCTCGTTCCGACTTATATACTACCTGCAATAGAAAGACAACTTTTGGGAAAGTTTCATGCAGATAGCTTTAAAACTGAGAGACTAGTTTGCATATAAACGGACGGACAGACGGACAGACGGACAGACGGACGGACAGACGGACAGACGGACGGACAGACGGACATGGCTAGATCGACTCTACTAGTGATGCTGATCAAGAATATATATACTTTATAGGGTCGGAAACGTCTCCTTCACTGCGTTGCAAACTTCTGACTGAAATTATAATACCCTCTGCAAGGGTATAAACATAAAATTTAAAATAATATATATTTAACTATGTCTTCATGCTTGTTGAATTTGGATACTAATTTTGATTGTTTTTTAATAGGCAGGGTATTGAAAATTTATAGTTTAACTGTTCTACAATCTTTACAGGGTTCTTAATTTTTTTTTACTTTTTGCAAAAAGTTTCAATTTTATAGGCAGTAAATTCTGAAATATATCCTTGTTTTTCAATAGTTGCAAGGGTATATTCACATCGGCTTGCCGAAGTTTGCTTCCTATCTTATTTGATTCACATCGGCTTGGTGAAGTTTGCTATCTATCTTGTGTTAATTTTTAACCGAAAGACTGTATTAAGTTTGACTTACCAAAATTAGCTGACATTATTGTTGCCATTGGAACGATCGAATAATTTAAGTGAAAATCATCATCGCTTCAATGGTTTTTAATGGGTACTCATATAATTCGAAATTTAGATGTTTAATTTTTGCAATAGTTGCAAGTGTTTATAAACTTCGGCTTGCCGAAGCTGGCTTCCATTCTTGTTTTAATTTAAACTCTATTATGATGAAGCCTGCATTCACAAATCAGTTGCTTCCCGCAGATCAAGCACTTCTTCAGATCGTGCGCTAGTCTTTAATTAAGCACGTGAATAGTGAACCAAGTTGTTTTCTGAAAAGCCCAGTTAATTAGTCTAAATTACCAATCAACTGAGATCTTTCACAGCGGACAAAACAACGAAATGAAAGCGGACCCACAAAATGGAATCCACCAACAGAAAAAGGCAGCCTAGTAAATTAGGTAAGGAAAGAAACGATCCCAAACGAGTCGTCAACACAATTTATCATCTTGAGTTGCTGGAGGTTTATTTATGAACCACGAGTGGGCGGTTGTCCCCTCAAAAGGACGTTGAAATAAATGGCGGAAAAATAAAAAACGAGTCTTTCGCTGCAGCTCCAATAGGCCAACAACTTGGGCATTTAGGTGAAAACTAGATGAGGATATACCCTGCAATGAGACATAACATTGTCTTTATTTTAACTTCAAATTGGCATTCATTGCAGCCCATTTCCCTGGGAAATCTACCTGATATTTGTGGGTGGAACACATTCGTCAGTGAGTGTTGACGGCCATTAAGCCAAGCCCCACGCAACTCGCAGGGTCGCGAGACCTCTAAAAAAGTGAGAAATAGCGCTGACGGGCCAAATGTATGCAATAAAAATTTTTCAACTCACGCACACACACTGCGCGACCGCCGTTGCGACGTCTATGGGCAGTGTAAAAAATGACAGTCAGCTGGTGGTAAACGTGGTAGCAGGCCCATTGGCTCCAGGCACGATTATTAATCTGGAGTGGAATTTGGGAGCGCCGAATGAAACTGAATCGTCGTGTTTGGACGTACATTATGAAAAAGCGACATGCGCTGCAGCATTTAGCTCCCGACATCCACGTCAAACTTTTCATCCGGGCTCCTCTTCCCTGGCAGCTGCACTGTGCATTCTTAATCGAAACTGGCGCAGAGAAATTTAATTTGCAACTGATTGATTACGAGCGATTTAGTGAAATTTCCCCAAGGAACTAACGGAATGGCCGATGCGATGGTCGTCGCGTCGGTCGGAAAATCTTGGGCTTTTGGGCTTTGGGGCGTCCCGCTTGACTTTTGACGCTCAAAGGTCCCCGACTTGGAGCTGATTGAATGCCGGATCTTGGATAGGGACTGTCGTGGAAAATGTATTTTCTTGCTCTGCTCATTGAATATGCGAAAAGAGTTCAACTGACGGATAAAAAGAGTATTTGCTTGCCTTTGACATTTTACACCCACACACATGGCCTTAAATGAAATAAAATTCCGTGCTGCGCTTTATTCTTGTTTTCCGCTGTGGCCTTTGTTCCAGCAGCCTCGGCAATATTTTATTGTTTCGGACAGAGAATCATTTATAAGCATCTATATCTTAAACTTTGCCAAGTTCTTGTCAATTCATTGAATGGCGTTTATAGAGTTATTCTTTGGCTCGGCAAAAATCTATCTCTGCTCCTGCAGCCTTCTGGCTTCGTTTTTCATTTGGCGAAGCATTTTTTACTTTTTGCTGTCCCGTTAAGAAATTAGCTTGCCATTTTATTTTCTTTAGTTTTTGCTCCCAAATAAAAGCCGAAGAAGTGAACAGAGAAAGTTTTGGAATTACCATTCTTGGCAGATCTCCTGTACCCCAGGATTCTTAGCCATTATTAAGAAATGCTTGTCCGAGGCCAAGTTGGAATAATTGAGATGTTGCCAAATCACCAGAAACTTGGACATCCTGGCCATTGCCAAATTTTTCGTTCCTGACTACTGACATTAAGGCAGGGTCAAATCGGAGGGCCATATCTAAGTTAAATTACATAAAACCACTAGTCAAATCCTTGTCTTTTCCTCTCTGTCAGTTCTAATTTTATGGCCTCATTGGCTTGTCGAATTAATCGAATATTCATGCATTCCCTTCCGATGGCGCCAACGTAACCGGCTTAAAATATGTCCCATCCCAAGAGCTTAATTCGTTTCTTCATCAGATATTATTTATGTCGCCTTTATTACTCCACTGAAACTTTTCTCTTTGAGCAGCCCTAATTGGAAATGAAAATGGAAAATTAATATTGTCCTTCCTGCTCCTTCAGTAAATAATTAAAAGTGAAAACGACTATCCAACGTGCAGTTAAATTTACCTTCGTCCAGTGACAGCACAGAACAAAACGCCCTGCTGCATTCCTTACTTTAGCTCGTTAAGATGGACAAACGAAGTTTCATCCTCTGTGTAGTTCATGAATACAGTATTCAAATTTCTCCAGCAGAACGAGATATACTGCAGTTGTGAGCAATCTTTCTTGGGAATACATTTGGTTAAGACACACTAAGCGAGCATTGTGCTCACAACCAGCGGATGTTCATATATGTCGAGGTGCTCAGAGCCCCAGGTCACGATGCTGGCACACCAGCTGGCTTCCACGTCCACAAGTCCTGGAGCGGCTGAGCTGTTCATCATTGATGGCAGACATAATATCAAACCAGTCACTGGCTGACTGGGTTTCTGAAAATAAAATGAAAAAGATTTCGCTGGCAGGCGCCCTTTTCCGGTATAACACAGCAACAAGGGAAAACCACCAGCTCCCCGAAACATAATGGAGAATGATATGCGAGCACAAACAAAATTCGCCGCCAAAGTACAAAGGAAAAGTCCGTTAACTGTGCGAGAAACGCTCACTTTGTGGCACTCTTTGGAGGATGTTCAGTCAGAGCACACGCCCCTCTAGTCAACCAAGGGCCAAGGAAACAAACAAAAAGGAGTTGACGGATATGCAGCCTCGAAGCACGCAAATGGCTCGACTCGGGCTTGAGGAATAGCTAGTGGGATTGGTAAAAGGATGGATCTCGAAATCGATTGCTCACGAGCTGGTAAGCTGCGTTGGGGCACAAACCAGCACAAATTGATAGGCACACGGGCGCATTGCATATACTGTCCGATGCCAAATCAACTTTTCGTGTCCTTGGTGCCACCAGCAAGAACACCTGCGCCCCTTCCGTATTTGCCTGCGGTCTGGACAACTAAATAAAGGGGAAGCATGAATGGATGACCAGCAGCGCAGCGCTTAGAAGGTCTCGTAGTTAGCATCAATCTGGACAAACAAAACCCTCAGCACACATCTACCATTCAAAACCATGTGCAAATTGCTGGTGGGTTGTTGGGAGCTGAGGTCAGCCAATCAAGTCTCTGTTTACACAGGCAAAGCTACATTTTAAGGCAACAGCACTGCTGCAGCTTTGTGACACGGCCTTTGGCAGGCGTATCTCCTTGGGCCGATGAATGGGAGAACGAAATCAAAAAATTAAGCATGCTGCAAAACTACCTTTTAAAACCGCCAGGCCGGTCGCTTGGGCAGGTAGCATTTATTTGCCACAGAACGATGCAAAATGCAATAAACATGAACTCGAGCCCAGTTGCCATTAAACGAAGCATGCATTTCCCTTCAGCCACAATAAGCAGTTGTGCAGCTGCAAAGAATAGTGCAGGGTTGCTGAGTGCCGGGCTTTGTTGTCCATTTACGTCAACAGTTCCATTCAAGCTGCACACAGCCAGACTGAGGGAGTGGGCCAAGAGCTTGCTATTTGCCGAGCAGTTTCAGATAGATACATAGATAAAATTGAACTGGGATTTGGGGATTGCGCAAAAGTAACTGAGCAAATTTCCGCAGATAGTTGAGCTCGGAGCTGCTTTTGCTGTAGTGGCCCGAGTTCTGCCAGCAGCCAGGCAAATTGAATGCTGATGCACAGCATCAGCGCCGAACGCAGACCACCAAATGTTGGCTAAGCTGGAGAGATGTGTGCTCTTGCTAAGTGGCCAAAGTGCGTTAAATTTAAAGTGCGCTCATAAGCCGGCGCTGCGCCATGTTCGACAATTAAAGACATGGCCAGAACTATATCGACTTTGCTACCCTCCTGCACTGCCAATGCTTGTTCCTCGCTGTCTGGCTGCCATTTACAACAGCGGGAATTGCATCTGACACTCTGCGCTATTTCACACCGGAAAGACAGCGACACACGAATTCGCAGCACAGGACATCAGGACATAATATGTACAGTCTGCGACTCCATCCAAGGACTATCCGTCGTGGACCCGCTTTGGGGCGCCCACGTTGTGTACGTAAGGACGGACTGATTCACTCTTCTTTCACTTATTTTTGACGCATATACCATCGTCTTGCGATGTCTGCTAGAAGTCGTTCACTTGCAGCATCCAAAAATCAGGAAGTCCCTATTTAAAGTTTTACGATAGGTACAATAAAAACAACAAATCCCTAGTCTTTTAGAATTAAATCGAGCAGTTTCTGAACCCAGAAATATGGGCGGCTATATCCAGGCCATGGAAGATGATATTCATAGCCCTTGAAGAGCAGAAAGTTATTGTTTCGATACTGAGAAATTTCCGAGCCTATAAAATATTTATATTCTTACTCAGAATCACAAGATCACGAGAGTCGATCTAAAAGATTTCTTTCTGTTGCAGGTAGTATATAATTCGGAACGAGCCGGATCGGGCGACTATAGCATATAGCTCACATAGCAAAAATCGGAAAAAGAAATGAAAAAAAATATAAGTTTGTTGTTTCTTAATTTTTTTTAGTTCTTCGACATATAGTAATGGTTAAATATTTCAGAATTTCGTTTTAGGTTTCATTAAAATCGGACGAATATAACATAAAGCTTGAGAGCAATAAAAATATTTAATTTTTTTTTTATTTTTTATTTTCTGGCTTCTTAAAAAATTCTTTTTGACTTATTTATACTTTGACAGTTCAGAAATACGCTTTTAATTTTATTAAAATCGTAAAACGATTTCATATAGCTGCCATAGGAACTATCGAATAATTGAGCTGCAAATCTTGATAGCTTCAATGTTTGTAAACATATACGCAAGTAAATCATAATTTTAATCTTTTCGAGAATATTTATTTTTTGAAACAGCTGCAGGGGTGTATGAACTTTGGCTTGTCAAAGTTTGCTTACTTTTTTCTCTTTTTTTAATTTTAGGAAACAAATAAAATGTAGAGAGAATACCAACCAACTGTCCAAATCCGTACAGCAAAATCAGACAAACCTCAAACACAGATCAAATAATTAACTCAATAGATCTGAAGAAATCAAATAAGTACACAGCCAAAAAATGCCTTAAATTTTTGCGTTTAATTTGCGTAAAGTCTTTTAGGATATTATAATGAAGTGTAGACATAAAAAAAAAATTAAAAAATAAGAATACCTACTTTTTCACAAGTATTGCAAATGTTAATGTTGTCAGGATGTCGCGTCCGAAGCCCTGGAATTGCCCATATAATATTGCTTAAACCAGCGATTTAATCTCTGAATTAAAAGACACCGAAATCTGACATTTTGACCTTATTGTTTTTATAGCATAAACACATTTTATAAAAAATACACGTACACATAAAAATATACGATCGTAAAAATTTCAAGTCTCAAGTTTTTAAACGAAACCCAAAAACGGTATAGAATCAGACGGACATGGCAATATCAACTCGTTTAATCATGCTGATTAAGAATATATATACTTTATAGGGTGGGAAAGGCAAGGGTATAAATGTCACATGTTTCTTGAACATTTTTTTTTGACAACAAAAAAATGAGTGAGATCTACCTCTTGAGCCTTATTGGAAAGAAACACGCGCTTAATGCTATAAACCAAAAACTTAATATATATTTACAGAATAACGAAAACGGAAGCTAGTCATGGAACGGACTCGAAATGATATAAAACCATATGATATAAAACTTTACGAGGCAAATACGCGAGCTTTATTACAAATTCTTTAAAAACTACCAAATGTTTCACATTTTACATGGTCTTTCCAATGGCAGCTTTAGGATGTCGTCCGATAGGCAAGGTTAGGTTTGGCAATACGATATGAAAAGTTTTAATAATCTATCTTTTTCACTGCGAGAAAGTTCGGCATAGACAGTATGCTCCCGCAGCTCTGGGATATAGACAACCGATTTTAATCCAATATCTAGGCTTTAATTATTAATACTTGAACTAAAAAAAACACCAAAAATGCAACATTTTAGCCTGATTTTTGATATAGCAGCTATAGCATATAGGATGATCTGCGTACACATACAAATATCGACTGCTTGAGTTTCAAGGTTTCAAGTCTAAACTAAACTCGCAAACAGTATAGAAACATACGGATTTCTAAACATTTTTTATAATACCATCTGCAAGGGTATAAAAAAATCATCAGTTCCATCTTACTTGACCCAATCTGCTGACAATGGTTAGGTTTAATTTTTCCGCTGCTGCATTGAAGCGGGCCCGAATCGCTTATTGTTTGTTTTCGTTTGTCGCTTTTTTGTACAAAACCAATCCGAAACCGGGCTTGCATTTCGCACTGTCAAATTAAGCACAGACCGCAACTAATCCTATTTTAGTTTTATTGTTTACCGCGGAACATTTTCCCATTTCAGATGCGATTTAATTTCATGTCAAACATAAGCTCTTTCCTTTCTTTCTCGTCAATTTTTATGTATTGTTTGCCTCAAACAACTCGCACGCGCACACACATCAACGCCTGACAAATTGTTTATTTTGGCGTTTAAGTTCTGCTTTTTTAATGCTTTGCATTTCACTTTTATTTCGGTTTTGGGCTTGCCAATCGATGGCATTAGTGAAGAATCAATTGAGCGATGGCAGCAATCAAAACCGTAAGCCATGAAACCAAAACCGCACATCAGTTGTGCCCCTTGTTGGTTGTTGTTTTAGGTCGTGTGTGCTTCGGTGGGTGTGGAGTGGTGTGGTGTGTTGGGGTGTGCGGAGGGTGCATGTGCCTCTTTGTTTGCACTGGGACTTAAATTGCCTTTGACAGGCTTTTCAAAAATATGGTTCTTATTAAATTTATATTTGTCTGCTTGAGTTGCCAACTTAATAGGAGTACATTGGGCGGCCCAAATGTGTACGAAAACAGTACCCAACGCCTGCTTAGTATTTCTCATTGGCCTGCTATGAAAACCGAAATTAATTACGCACTTTCGGTTTCCATTCTCCACTTTGTCAACGTCTAATTGCTGCTTTACATATTTTCTCATGCACTCGGTTGTGCCAGGCGAGGCATTGGGTTTTTCACTTTTTTATTGTCTGGTCGCGTTTAAGTTTTCGTTTCGGTTTGTAGTTTCGTTTTCGGCTTCTGTTTTTGTCGTTGCCTCTACTAAAATACGTGCAACTATTTTTTATGTGCATTTCTGCTGCTGCCTTTCTGTTGTTGTGCTCGGTGAAAATTCTAGCTGCGTATTACCGTAAAAGAGAATCACTTTCAGTTAAATTGAAAGTTTGCCAAAGTCGGGTGAATGAACCTTCAATCTGATAAGCTCACACAAAGCACATGAAGAGGGACTAATGGACACCTCCACTGTTGTATAAGTTGTTTCCTAGCTTCTACTCGTGTTAATCTCATCAGCAGCTTGTTAATTTATTTTGAGTTAAAACAGAAACACGTTCCATGGATTTGTGTGATCCTGAAAAAACTGTTCCTAAGCTCCCACCGAACTTACATGTTTCACGCGTACTTAACATTAATTTCACTTTCTTTCGCAACCGCATACACTCGCCAGAAGAGAATGAACTTTAATGGCGGCGAAAAGGGAAAGGGGAACAAGTTTGATATCAACATAATTAGTCACGTAGTTGTTATGTTTCTTTTAATGCGACGACGTACGCGCTCATAATGCCCCATTATGAGTGTGTGGCAGTCGCAGTCGCAGTCGCCGCAGCTGCAGATGTTATAAAATAAACAAATTATAGACGAAAAGGAAGTGCCAAAGACTTCGCGCTGGCAAATGCCAATAACTTGTAATTAACGTTATTGCCCCACCGCGGAGGCCATTAGGGCAATGCAGGTTGCGGTAAGAACGGGCAAGCCAACTCAACCTCACCAAACAGCCAGAACCCGCCGAATCTCTTGGAATAATTTAAACTTATATTGTCATCATAATTATGCGTAAGCGAAACAATGCCCTTCCGCTGATGTGGGAACCGCTGTGGCTACACAGCCGTTAAGTAGTCAGGGAAGCGATTGTCTAGATCGCATCCACCAGATTCAAGATTCAAGATTCCAGTTTCCAGTTTCCAGATTCCAGATTCCAGATTTCAGATTTCAGATCCCAGAGACCAGATCCCAGAGACCAACAGCTAGGTGGAAGATTTATGCACTCACCAGGCAGAACTTTCACGAAAGTTCACAGACCACAGACCGTTGCCAACAAACGTGAGCGGGCTACGTGAGGCGCATGCGTGACCGACTCCGGCGCTCAGTGGGAGCTGGTTCGGCTTGAAAGTAAAATTAGTGACTGCCGGGGGAGGCGTGAAAATGGCCCAGCACTGCAGCGCGAAGAACATGGCAACTGAGTCCCAACCGGAGCAGCAGTTGGAGCTGCAGACTGCCACTTGGATGCCATTTGCATGCGGCAAGTTGAAACGTGCATGAGAAATGCGGCAGGCACAGGCGCAGGCACGTAATCTGTGTCGCTGGGGCAAGGAATGGTCATAGAAATTATGTAGGGCCTGTGTGAGATGTTTTAAGAACGGCTCTGACCTTGTGCTACAAAATTTGTTAAGGCCTTCTCCCAGCTATCTAGTTGGTGGGCAACTCTTTGAATACCCAACTGTTCCACTCTACACCTACGAAAATGAATAGTGCAAAAACTTATGGGCTTGCTTAAAAAAACAAGTACATCGGAGCCTGAGCGATACAGACCATAAGATCAATTGATTTTCAGCAAATTTATTTATTATTGTTTATACGAAACAATGGAAAGTGTGGACAGCCTACTATTTGAACATTAATTTTTCTTTCTTCGTCATAAAATTGTAAAATTAACGCAATACCTCTTTACTATCTTAGGCACCGGCAGCAGATTGAGTATACATACACTTTAATATTTTTTATATAAATCTCAAAGAATAAAAATCATTTTTTCCTTATATTAATAGAATAAGTTTTATATAAAGCTATTATACCAACTAAAACAAAAACAACTCTTGTTTTCCAAAGCATATTTAATAACTAAATAACTACACTTTACTCAAAGGGTCACTGATATTTTTGGTTATATTTTTTTAAGTGATTGCTAGTTTAACTGGGCCTAGACTGGGGCTCAGTGCATCTTGCTGCTAACGGCCCCTTTTGTGCCGATGTTTTCAAATGGGCGAAAGCTGAATGGAATTTTGGCCATTTTCACCCACGACGGCACTGACGACGCTCGTCAAATGTAGTTCAGGCAACGAAAGCCGCTGCCACCGCTCTGCTGGTTGGCCATTTATCAAAAGGCTGCAATTGAAATGCTCGGCGCACATTTACCTCAGAGATCTGCTCGGCGCCAAACAGAAATATAAAACGCAACCGTCTAACTTGTCCAATTGAGTGGCTCGAGGACCGTGTGCAAAAAGGAATTCAATGCTCGTCTGAATAACTAAATCGCTTTAGTCAATTTTCACGGCGGAGGAGGGCTTTCCACGTAGCATAAGACTGTAGGCATTCGGGAGAGGGGCTGCGAATAAGACCCTCATTTGGGCACTAAGGTAGTGAAATAATTTTCGTTAATCGAAAGCTGCGGCGCACACTTAACAGCATGGCCGAGGTACGCCGTAACGGAGCCAAAACGGGCAGAAAAAGCCAAACGACACGCTGCGCTCATAAAAAGACAATAAAAAAGTGACATTTCGGCCAAAAGCTATTGGCATAAACTCAGCCAAGGAAAAAGTCAACAAGCGCCAGCGAAAAGCGGTGCGGGAGGGTCGAAATCAAATCACGGCCAAAGTGGAAAACAACAATGCCGAAGCAGCATTATTGACAATTTACGTGGACTTGGCCATGACACTCGGACACTGGGCTCCTCTCCTTTTTTCCGATCCACCAGACCACCGCTGGCTGGCTTGGCTGTTGCTTTTTGTCGGCGACTGTTGCCCCCGGTCGTCGATTGGCGATGACTGCTGACTGCTGGCTGCTAGCTGCTAGCTGCTGGCTGGTTGGTGCTGGGCTTGGTGTCTCTACCCACACGCAACGTGCAAATAAATTGGAGTGCGTGTGAGCCGTCTGCTTGTGCGGATGTATGTGCGTCTTGGCGAGAAAAGTGCTTTATAAGTGCCACTCCATCAAATCAAAATCAGCCGATTCAACAAAATGAAAGTAGTTTTAGTTTGTTCTATGCCGGGCGCTATTAAATTGGATGTCCGAATGAAAACATAATTACACGGCCAGTAACAACAGCCGCTCGTCACTGAAATTGAGAAATTTTTAAACTAACGAATGTAGACATAGAATTGATGATCTGTCGTGATGTTAAGATTTTTCTTCCACCTCCTTTTCCGCGTCACTTTTTCCTCGACTCCTGCTCGGAAAACGTGCTTGAATTTGCCTTGCTGTATTCGCTGCTCGGTAAAACATTGATTCCCTAATAGCGTATGACTTTGTGGCAATTTTCACAGCTACTCGGAAACAAAAAGAAAATATCGGTATAGTCGAGTTCCCCGACCACAAGAAACCGTTTACGCAAACTTCATCGAAATACCCGCAACAAATAGATTTGTCAAGACCATAACACTCAAACTATGGGGGCTTCTACCTAGCGCGTTAATAAAATCAAATTTGTGTTTTGCATTTTTGTATGGATACGTGTTTAAAGAATCTTTTAAATTACGAAAGTTATCCCCTAAAATAGGGTGTGGTCGAGTGCGCTGGGGCGCTCAAGAAAAAATTTGAACGTATTTTTTCTCGAACACAATTTTTTGACCTTACGGAATTGATTCCAACCAAACGTTTGACCAATTGTCACAATTGTCAATTTGGTACAGCTGGTATCAGGGTCTTGCTTATGGCCCGTAAAAATACCACAAAATATTCACAATTTTTTTACTCAACAATTTGTGGTTAAAAAATTTGATTATTTTTATTTTACATACAATGGCACAACCTTTTTATATGTTTTAATTTTTTTCACAGTTTTTTAAGGGGCCACAGACAAAAAGTATATAAAGGAGAATGAAGTTTTACATTTTTTCTGAGCATTTGAGTGGACTTCCGCAGCCGAAAACTTCGTGTTTGACGCGCTAAAGTCTTCTTTCCCTCTTTAAATATTCCGATTGTAAATTTTTGTACATAATAAATAAAGATATATAATAAATACTTTAACCAAAAAAAATGTCAGGGCCTTAACTCAGTTGTTTATTCCAAAAAAAATCCTAAAAAAATCACGTATTTTCGGTTGCAAAATGCAGAAACCACCCCTTAAAGGCGTAAGAAAGTCGAGTCGTCCCATACAATGATTCATCCACTGCGGTCTTTAGTTATTTAAAATATGAAAATATTAAAATTCCTGAAAAAATTTTCATTTGACTATTTTTATACACTGGCAGGGAGTATTATAATTTCAGTCACACAGTGAATGAGAAGTATAAAGTATATATATTCTTGATCATCGCTAGAAGAGTCGATCTACCCATGTCCGTCTGTCCGTCCGTCTCTCCGTCCGTTTCTACGCAAACTTTTAAAGCTATCTACATAAAATTGTCCCAAAAGTTGTCTTTCTATTGCAGGTAGTACATAAGTAAGAAAACGATATCGTATAGCCGTCATAGAAACTAGCGAATAATGGAGCTGCAAATCATGATAGCTTCAATGATTTTAAACATATATGCAATTAAATCATAATTTTAATGTTTTCAAGAATATTTAATTTTTAAAAAAGCTACAAGGGTAATAAACTTCGGCGTGCCAAAGTTTGCTTCCGTTCTTATTTTCAAATCAAACACTTGTTTTGGCAGTTATTAAGGAAATTTAAATTAAGCACGATCAGTTACAGTCAGACATGCCTTTATGTGTGCTTTTTGCAACAGATGTCGCTTTCGACTTTATGGTTTCTGCGCAGCAGATGCTGGCGCCATGTGTCTGAGGAGTAACGAGGAACTCTTCGACGTATAGTAATGGTTAAATGTTTCAAAATTACGGTTTAAAAATCATCAAAAACGGACGACTATAACATAAAGATCCCATGGAAACGACAAAAATATTAAAATAGTTTTTTTTTAAATGTAACTTTTTTATAAATTTTTAGAAATTCTTTTTGACTAATTAATAATTTGACAGTTCAGAATTACGTTTTTAATTTTATTAAAATCGGATAACGATGTCATATAAGAACTATCGAATAAATGAGCTCAATAGCCCAGATATTTTTTTCATTTTTATATTTATATACAGTATGACTTCTAGTTTAAGTTAATTAATTTTAAAGCTGTATACCTCACAATTCAATAGGTTTTTCTCTTATGCCAATTATATTTTTGCTCACTTTTTTGATAAGTTTAATGGAAAGACTAGTTCAAAAAAGTACATAGTTTAAAAGAGATTGTTCGCCCAAAAGATAATGAAAAAAGTGTTGAGAAAAGCAGACAACAAAAGCCCAAAAAACCGCTCTGCCTGTACTATTTCGGTCCGCTTGTCTGTTGACTGCTCACACAAAGCCGAGCTTTGTGGACAAAGTTTATTCTAGTCAAACTGCTTCCGTCTGCGGAATTGACCCAGAAACACAAACAAAACGAAAAAAATGTTTAGAAACTGAGGAATATAAAGTGGCAAAGTAACGGGCCCCCATTTGCTAAACCTCCTGGAGCTTCTGAGTCCCGAACAATTATTATGTTTGGGTTCAAACAATGTATTAATTGATATTAAATTATGTCTGCATACATATGTACTATATATGCATATACAAACTTGACGTTTCCTCCTCACACCCGCCATTAAAAACTCTTATTTTCATTAGTTGTTTTAACTAGCGTTTTTTGGGTATTCACATTAATTACAAATGATAAAGATTTGGTCTCTAACAATTCACTGAAGGCCAGTAGCGAACCTCTTTGTTATTCCATTTATTTTATATATTTTGTTTGCTCACAAATATGTTTTCGCATTTAAACAAATTATTAAAAGTGGCCTAATGTGATGATTAGGAGCAACAACAATACTGAAATCGACGATCAAAATTCGAATTTATTAGTATGAATGCGCCAGCTACATACAGCTACGGTGCACTTTTTTAATGATTTAAAAAAATATAAGAGCCATTCACACTTTTTTGTTAAGTTTTACTTCAGAAAATCGTACATATTAAAACTTATTACAAACAAGAAAGAAAGTAAGCATAGACAAGTTTATTAACCCTTGCATCTATTCCAAAATTAAACATTCTTTAAAACTTCTTATTAAACCCTTGCAGATGGTATTATAATTTCAGTCAGAAGTTTGCAACGCAGTGAAGGAGACATCTCCGACCCTATAAAGTATATATATTCTTGATCAGCATCACTAGTAGAGTCGATCTAGCCATGTTCGTCTGTCCGTCTGTCCGTCCGTTTCTACGCAAACTAGTCTCTCAGTTTTAATGCTATCTGCATGAAACTTTCCCAAAAGTTGTCTTTCTATTGCAGGTAGTATATAAGTCGGATCGAGCCGGATCGGACGACTATAGCATATAGCTCCCATAGAAACAATCGGAAAAATAAATAAAAAAAATTATAACTTTGGTGTTTTTCAATTTTTTTTTAGTTCTTCGAGATATAGTAATGGTTAAATATTTCAGAATTACGGTTTAAATTTCATCGACTATAGCATATAGCTCCCATAGGCACAATCGTATAGCTGCCATAGGAACTATCAAATAATTAAGCTGCAAATCATCATAGCTTCAATGTTTTTAAACATACACGCCAGTAAATCATAATTTTAATGTTTTAAAAAATATTTAATTTTTGCAATAGCTGCAAGGGTATATGAAGGGTATATAATAATTGTGCTGCAAATCATCATTGCTTCAATGCTTTTAGACATATACGCAAGTAAATCATAATTTTAATGTTTTCAAAAATATATAATTCTTGCAATAACTGCAAGGGTATATGAACGTCGGCTTGCTAAAGTTTGCATTTAGCTAATGCTACTCCGACATAAGAGTGCCACGAACAGCTGATCTGGGTTTGCTTACTTTTGAATTGTCGCAAATCAAAAAGAAATGTATTAAAAATCATGACGTCCATAATGCGACCGAGGCATTTGCCAACTTGGACGACAAGGGAACTGATGGTGTTGCTTGACGGGTTTGCCGAGGACACCACAGTTTCTAAAGAGGGCAAGGATCCCCGTATATGTGGGACCTTTTTCTTGCCAGAGATCCATCAGTAACGCTTTGAGGTATTAGAATTAGCTGCCTGTGTTCTTGTTTTCAATCATTTTTATACAAAATAGATATTATATTCGAAAGAAATCAAAAATTACATATAGAAACCAGCTGTTGTAGTGGTGGCATTGCGCCATTTTTACATATAGAAAACAGCTGTTGTAGGAAAGTCCATATCAGTCAGCTGTCTTTTGTTGTTGTTTCCTGTTGTTAGTGGTGATAGTTTCCAATTGAATTATATCGATGTATATATGTAGATAATTTAATATAGATATTTACTACACACAAAAAAAAATTCGTAAGTTAATTCGTTGATATTAACAACAGATTTCCATTTTTACCATTGAAGATGATGTTGGAAATTGGTATTTCAAGATGACGATTAAAGTCCAAAAAGTCACAGGGAAAAAAAGTCTTTACGAAATTGGAAATCTTAAAATCTAAACATGTTGTCCCGCTTGCTCTGCTTTTCGCATTGCTTCTATTTCGGCCAGTTGAATTCAATGTGTGAGATTATCGGTAAGAGAAGAGAATTTGAGAAGTGATCTTTAAACTTTTAAGTAAATAAGTGAACTTTAATTGTAATAGGATTATTTATAATTTTCATTTACAAGTTAAACAAATTACTGTTTTGGTAACATTTTAATATATCATAATTCTTTTGTGTTGTGTGTGTGTGAGTGTTCATACTGGCCACCAAACAAGTGCGTGTGTGTGTTTATGTCATTTGCCCAGCTACAATGTAAAATTCACATGTACCTTATTAAAATGCGTTCGAGATATTTCGGCAACTTTATTATTCAATAAGTTCAGTTGTAAATATATTACAGCGTTCATATTTCGATTTCTACGCTGACCATAAGCTAGCTTAGGTTAGTTTTTATGAAAATTAGTTTTAAGTATAATGTAACACTTAAATATTTGCTAACTCGTAGTGACTAGCGCATTAACTTATAAGTTCCAAACTTGTAGCGTTAGGATGAAGTTTTATAATAAATACAAATACAAATAAGCATCACAGACACATACGTTTCCGAAATTTAAATTAGTTTGTTGTGTCCGATCAATATGAAAAAAAACGATGAGCCTTGCCATATTATTGGCGCCAGTTGTTGTTTTAATTTTGGGCTAATTAAAAAAAGCGATAAAACTTCTTCCTTTTGTATAATGAGCAAAAATTCAAGTCAAAGTGAAATCGACGTCTTCAGCTTTTTAACAAACATTACAAGAAAAATTAAGGAACATCATAGACCTTCTTAAAAAATATTTACATATTTTCTGATGGCAGCAGCTCGCAATTAAAATAATATATTTAGTGTCTTTCTATTGCAGGTAGAACATAAGACGGAACGAGTCGGATCGGACGACTGAGGCATACAGCTCCCATAGGAACAATCGGAAAAATAAATGAAAAAAATTATAAGTCTGCTGTTTTTTTTTTTTTAGTTCGACATTTCATCAAAATCAGACGACCATAAAATAAAGCTCCCATAAAAACAATAGAAATATAAAAAAAATAAAATTTTACAAAAATGTAACTTTTCTATTTTGTAATTTTTTTAAAAATTCTTCTTCACTTATTTATAAATTGACAGTTCAGAATTACGTTTTTAAGTTTATTAAAATCGAAATACGATATCATATTGCTGCCATAGGAACTATCGAATAAATGAGCTGCAAATCATCATAGCTTCAATGTTTTTAAACAAATACGCAAGTAAATCATAATTTTAATGTTTTCAAGAAATTAGGCCATGTTCTAAATGCAAACGAAACACTTACATTTGCTAGGTTCGAGACTGAGGCAATTATCACTAGACCAGTTAAAAACATTTGACAGTATGTTATTACAAATACTTATACAATTATTAACACCATTCAACTGACAACTACGACACATGTGCACATTATCGGCATATAAGTAAGTGGACATTACAATTCGTAACAACATTTGGAAGGTCATTGACATAAAACGAGAATAACAAAGTGCCTAGGACCGAGCCCTGCGGTACACCACATTTTGTTTGGATAAATCTTGAAATTTTTTTAGAACATACTACAGTCTTCTACCATAAAGATAGGATTTCATTAAATGCATTGCAGTCGGAGAAAACTTAAAAATGGTTCTTAATTTGTTGCATAAAGCATAAAAGCTTTTAAAAAGTCAAGTAATGCCAGAAAGGTTATTCTGCTTTTTATCCGCCTCCTTCCGAATATCCTCGACTATGTCAAGTAATGCAGTTTCACAGCTTCTGTTCTTTAATTTAGTAGTTTGTTTTTGCTTAGAAATTTGGAAATTTGATTATGACTAAGATCTGGTCATAAAGAGAATCTTTTTTCTGTCAATAACCAGTAACACATCCAAAAAAGTGTCACAAGAATTGGAGAAATTAACCAACATGAGTGTACATATGCAAATCCAATACCTTTAAAGTTTTCCTTAAAACTTTTTCTTCATAATTATTTTCATTGAGGTCACCACTGATTATTACGTCTGTGTACGTCATTGATACAGAAACCACATCAATGAGGTCTGAGTAAACAATATTTTTGTTTGGTCTATAAATGCAACCAATTAAAGTTTTGTTCACTGATATTTGGTTTGGCTAGCTCAATAAATAATATAAGCAGCTTGTTAAACATCAAAGCATACAAATCGGAATATTGTAGTTTAAAAAATATTTGCTTTCCTTTCGTTTTAGTTATGGGTTCAAGTCTTTACAAACGTATACTGTGTTTATGCTATGGATTTCATGAATTCTTAAACACGTGAAATCAAATTATGCGATACAAACTAATTCATGCAATGGTTTTAACAGAGATGCCAGACCAGCAAATTAGGTAATTTTGTATTGTCATAACATGGTCACACTATTCCGATTAGTAAGGAAAACATGGAAAACTTGACAATTTGGTGTTACAACCGTCAAAAGCGCAGCGTTGCCATTTAATTTTTACAGAGTTGCACCTTACTATTTCACGCATTTAGTCTGAATTCAAGGTTAACCTTCGTGCTTAAGCGAATACATGAAATGTTGTTTATTCACACCATTTCATGATATAATTGCATTAAATGACTCTCGCATATACACAGTAGTAGTTTGTTGAAATCAAATTAGTACTGAAGTATAGCTACAAGGTTTTTTCTGTAAGAATTATCGCAATAATATTGGGGTACTTGGACTATGAATGATGCGGTCCGCATGCAAACGTTTAAAAAGTGTATTTAGCAAGTCGAATGGAACAATTGCCTGAATTTGATTTTACAACCAATTATAGTGCTTATCAAGATATATAAGTATCGGATTGTGTAACAATAAAACTAAGTAAATAAAATTCTTGGTTTTTTCCAAACACTTTTAACCCTCTAAAAATGCATTTGACCCACAGCTGTTTCAGCTGGTGCTTGTAAAACGACATACATATGTATGTATGTAGGTTTATTGTTATTCCTTTTGCTCGAATTCAAGGAAAATTCTTAGGAACTCCAAAGCCGAACTATTGGACTTGTTAACAAGTAATTTTCATGCATTTTCTAAGCTTATTTAATTCCATATATTTAATTATTACCTCTATATTGGGACCAGTGTTGCCTTTCTAGTTTAGGTAGAAAAGAGCGACTGCCCTGGTTTTCAGCGATTCAACAAAACAATAGAGAGTTGACTTTGTATGGAACATGGCAAACAGCTGACTAAAATTCAGCGATTCACCTCCTGCAATACTTTCTTTGAATAAGTTTATGCTACACATAAGGCCATTAATATATGTATACTATCCGACGAAAAAACCTACTGAAAAATGTATTATACTGTTCGTTCCCTGCCAATATATTTTATTTGGATGTTAACATTGCCTTTTGTATAATACATATAATTTCACATATTTATTAAAAAAAATACCTCCCCAAGGAATCTCTGTGAAAACCCCCTGCGAACACCAACCGGATTCTCTTTCCTTATTTCTTATTTTTCTTTCGGCAGCTGCAGCTTTTTGCTATTATTTGCAATTTCGAAAACAGAAAAGGCAAAAGCAGAAAACAACATTACATTGACAAAATAATTAAATAATAGCTCCCAAGCGCAGCGAAGCTGGGCAGCCGCCTCAGGTCGCACAGCAAAACTAATAGGAATTTTTTCCTCTGATAATGCGAAACAGAAAACTGTCCAACCCGCTTGAATTTAAAAAGGGCAACACCGAGAACGCAGATGAAAATGAACTGTAAGGAGCTGGGAGAACTTGAATAAATAAATAAAAATAAATGCAGCATGCCCACTTAAGAGATGAGCATGCAATTTTAAATAAGAATTAAAAGCACAAAACTGTTCAACAAGCGAAATGCGACGACGCAAAAGTCGGAGTCAACGAGAAGAAGGGAGGCTGTGCACTGTACAGTCTTGTGTTTCAAGTATTCCATTTGCCCATTCAACGGAACTTTTTGATGCGGTCACTCTGGGGACAATAAGCGACTGCTTGCGGCCTGAAACCTCTTAACGAATCTTCAATTACAAAATTGATTACCAGTGAAAATTGAGAATTAAGTACAGTTTTGAGTTTTCAGCATAATTGCAGCTGATTTCGGTTGAGGGGCGGTCAAAGTGCACTGTCATTAGATGTTTGAAGGTTGGAGTGGGGGACGTCAATTGTTCTGCTAGATTTGCTTTGAAAATGATAAAATAGACAAAGTCACTTGCGGCGAACAACCCGTCAGTCCGTTGCATTCGTTTCGGCCTCTGGTTCAATCAACCCGAATCACAGTGGGCGATTTTACAAATAAAGTGTTTACATTTATGTTTTAAAGAATCTATATTTATTGTAATTAATTAACTTATTTAAAAGAAACAAGCCGAAGATTATATACCCTTGCAGTAATTGAAAAAACAAATACTCTTTATAAATGAATATGTTTCAAAACATTGGCGCTATGGTGATTTTCAGCTAAATTATTGAACCGTTCCTATGGCGGCTTCATAATTCCGTTTTCCGATTTGAATAAAATTAAAAGCGTATTTCTAAAGTATCAAATTATTAATAATACAAAACAAAAAGGGACCCAAATTCGGAAAGCCGAATTTGTTATACCCTTGCAGCTTTTTTAAAATTTAAATATTCTTGAAAACGTTAATATTATGATTTACTTGCGAATATGTTTAAAAGCATTGAATCAATGATGATTTGCAGCTCAATTTTTCGAAACTTATATAAAAATATTTAAAAAATTAAAAAATTGAGGAGATACCTTTTTTATTCATTTTTTTTCATTTATTTTTCCGATTGTTACTATGGAAGCTATATGCTATAGTCGTTCAATTTCTTTCGTTCCGACTTATGTACTACCTGCAATAGAAAGACAACGTTTGGGAAAGTTTCATGCAGATAGCTTTAAAACAGAGACTAGTTTGCGTAGAAACGAACAGACCGACGGACATCAAGAATATATATACCTTACAGGGCCGGGGATGTCTCCTTCACTGCGTTGCAAACTTCTGACTGACATTATAATACCCTCTGCAAGGATATAATAAGGTAGGAGAAGTTCCTTTTATCTTTTAAATGCTTTTCAACAAATACAATACTACTTTGTTCTTCGAGTGACAGGTATAAACATGGCAACAAATGTCGATTAACATAAACCCAAAATTCCAAAACTTTAGTGTTGGGTTCGGTTGCTGTCTACAATACAATAGTGTTAAAAAAGCCTAGCCTAAATTTACCACTGTGCAATCGTCAGATTAATTTCATTTAATGTCCAAGTAGCATTATACCAGACTACCCTCAGTAACGACAGTCTATGGACATTAGGAGGCCTAAGGGGCGGTCATCCATAGACGTCGAGAATTCGCTTTGCATTATTTCGTTTTGCTGTTGATTCTGTTTTGTACTGTTGACAAACTGGAAATGGAAATGTTCAACTATTGAATTTGGTTTATCATCAATTTTATTGTCACTAGGCATTTACGAGCGATTATTTTGGTTGTTGTTGGCTTCTATCGTCCAGCTCTGGCTCTTGTTGTTGCTGCTTGCGGACAACAATCGCTTCTATCGGTGCTGTAGCATTTAATTTATAGTTTAGGCAAACGCCAAATTTGATTTATTGGTCAATAGGTTATCGTCCATTATGTTCAGCATATTATTTGGTTGTAATATCTGCCCGCTCCTTCTTTGCCTACAAGCCCTTGTTCAATCACTACAATTATGCATTGGAAATTCATCGGATACTGTTTTTCACTATTTTTTGTTGTTTTCGCTGCTAACGCCCAATAAATTTGTGCGCCAAATGCTCGAAATACTCATACTAGCGCGGCTGTCATAAATCAATTCACTAAATCGGAAGCAACTACGGAGTGAATCCGATGCCTATCCACGTTCGTTGAAAACAGCAATTAAAAGACTTGCATTGCATATAGTGCAGATTAATTTGGACCTGTAATCTCGCTCTAATTTTATAAATATTCCAACTAAAAATTAATTGCTTTATTCTTCCACTGAGCTATATTCCAAAAAGACTAGCAATTATGTGTGCATTGAAACATGTTGGATGAAAGTATCTAGTACAATTCCGCAGCTAAAAGTATTTCAATACCCCACACTGGCTTCCACTCCATTCTGCATCACTCTTTTAGCATTCTGTTCTGCTGCATTCAGGAGATTGCGGTTAAACATGTAGCCAGAAACAACCAAGGCAATCGAACAACCAAGGCACTTAGAAAAATCGTTGTAAGTGCAAGAGTAAATTATTTTAAAATGTAACTCTACTGCTTTTAACTCCGCTCAAAAGCTTTAACTTGAAGACGTTTTGTGTACTGTCATTTGTGCATCGAAATGGAAATTTCACATAATTTACGCGTTGCGTTGTAACACAGTTACTTTTAATATTTTAGAATTCAAAGTAAAACAAATTTATTGTTTTCTCTGTGCAGACTCCATTGAGAATGTTTGGAGCCCTGGCTCAAACACGCAACCATCCATTCTCGAACTGCAACGGTGAAATGCGTGCTAGCGCGGTGTCTGCATCTGAATCTCGGTCTATTGACCAGGGGTTGAGGGGTAAGCGGTTCCCGGCGGGTTCTCAAAGAAATCAAGGCGCAGGTTCAGCGGGACAGATGTTTACTTTTGCTTATTTAACTGCTTTTTCTTATGCAGAGTCAACGCAGCCACACTCAGAACAACATCGGTTGAAATAGTATTTTGTACTCCTGCTAAAGTATTTCAAAAATAAACACAAGTGTAACAGATATGTCATCCAGTCAAAGTTAAATCTCGGTTTAAATCTCTTTCGTTCGATTCAAAATCCTCCTTTTAATCTTTACGATAGGTGGATTAACACAAATTAGAGTCTTAAAATTTCTGAGCAATTGTGAAAATTTTGTTGAAGTAAATTAATATCAAAGCGTTACGCAGAGTTAAGCAAACATATAATGCCTAAATCTGGTTAAAATTTTAAGTGGTTTTAAAATAAGTTGTCTCAATTAAGATATAAATCAAAACATGTGACACCCTTGTATAAGTCGACCCTAATTTCTTGGACTAACAGAGCTTAATAATTGATAAATCAATTATATGCTTTTCAGTGTTGGTAAGCTGCTACAAGGTATTTTTATAAAATAATGGCTTTTCTCGAAGTTGCAGTTGAATTATGATATTTTGTAAACACTCTGGCAATTAAGTCTAGTTGTAGAGTCATGTAAGAATAGTTAACTTATCACAAAGATTATTAAAGTGGAATCAAGCTAATTTGATAACAACAAAAAATGAAAATATTTCAGTACCTAGATGTCTAACATAGCATGTTTCTACCTAGGTAAGGTACAAGAAAGCCCCATATTTTTTACCTAGGTAAGATATAAGTTGCCAAAAATTATATCTAGGTACGTAACTAGGGCCAAGTACGTAGGTACACCCCAAAACAGACTATATCCAGCCCGCTCATGCACTGAATAATTTTAACTACAAACAGCTAAAGCTGATAAAGTAAAAAAAAAATATATTGATTAAAAGATTTTGTTTTGCCATTCAAATTTTATTACGAAAATTTAATAAGGGTCGTCAAAAAGAAATTGCGGTGAATGCAGGCGTGAATGTCAGGCGTTGAAAAAAAATGTATATAACACGTATAGGGTCGGAAATGTTTTCTTCACTGCTTTACAAACTTCTGGGAAAAATTAGACATAATATGTCAAATGTGGTACCAGCTGTCTGCGATGTTCTCAGTGGTAAATCGCTTACGGTAGCTACCAACATTGCGAATCGGATTTAAATACTTACTTGGCTTACTTGGAATGTATAAACTTCGAGTTCTAGAAAAAAGCATAAACCAAAAAAAGACAGCAACTCGGCTTTTTTGGTGTTAACACAATAGATAAAATCTACTCACGAATTCTTAAGCTCCATAAGACACTTTTCCCGACTTATCAGTGTTGGGAATATAGTCTTTTAGCTTAAATTGGTACCCAGCATTAGACCACTATTTCTACCCAAGTACAACAGAGTTCGATTAATAGAATGGAGTTTTTATGCCTGACAAAATGTTATTTATGAACATTGGTCTTGCTGCTTACACTCTTGCACCTTTGAAACGCTTGCATCTTAAGTTAATTCCCCTCGATACGTTTTTGTGTTCTAGATGCGGTTCAGTAGCCGTCAGATATGGGCGCATGTGCGGCAGCAACGCAGTGGCATCCTCAACATCATCTGGAGTTGGTGGAAGTCGACAGAGAGGCAGCAATAACGATTGCCTCGGGCAGAGATTGTTAGCCCGATTATCAGCGAGCACTCCACTCCACTTGTGCTGTCTATCCAGACTCTTGCTGTCAGCATCTCCATTTGTCTGCAACTGGAATGGACTGCGCCTTAGCTGTGTCTCCCCATGGGGATCGAAGTATTGAAGTGTAGCATTGTCGATACAAGTGCATTTCACTTCTACTTCAACGCGACAGATGGAGATGGCTGCTGATGCTGCCTGTTGCTGTTTAACCAGCATTTAACGTAAGCGGATTTATGTGAGAGCCCCAACTGATTGCCACTGGGTCTTCGTGTGGTGGTTTCTTCGTGCCTTGTTCTGTGGCTTGCATCTCATTAGCACTGGGGTTCCACGGATGCGATGACCCAGCTGCTCTGGTCCGCCTCAGAACTTTGCCGTTTCCAAGCCCCCGATGCTGCGTCAGTGTGCGGGCTTTGTGGAGTTTAGACCTAACGGAACAGCCAACGATGGTAATTGATTCGTCACTCGGGGTGCTCTCGTTCGTGGGTGCAGTGCCGGTCGAAACGCAATCTATCAACCAAACGAAATCAAACCGAATCAATAATGCATTTTAAATGAACAGCGATTCCACTTGATGCCTCTTTGGCTAGAAATCCAATTACCAATCGCCCATCCGAATGTTGCAGCCGCGGGCGTCGAGGGCAACGGTCTGGCCAACATGTTATTATTGACAAATGGAAATGTCAAAATGAAATATTAACTGAAAATCAACAGCTACAGCAGCGCCGGTTGAGGAGCCGCACAAACAAATGGCGGCAAACAGCGAGCGACAATTGAAAATGTCAAAATTCATGAGCCCCACAGAAGTGTCGAGCGGTAACAGGCCATTCGACAAAATAACACTACAAAAAATGAGCAATTTTTTTTTTAATATTTAAGAACTGGGTACGAATCCAATTTAAAGTGATAGCTTTACCTTTTAAATTAGAAAAATTGTCCTACAAAATTGTTAATTTAGTTAAAGCTACTAATATTATGAAACAACATTATTTATTAAATAAAGTTGTAATATATATTCAAATAAATAATTAAATAATTATTAAATTAATTAATAACTAATTAAATAATTAAATTATTTACTAAATAAAGTTTGAATTAAAAAAACAAATTCAATAAAAATTATTAAACACAGTTGTTGTTGAAACTAATTTTGCTATTTTTCGATGGTGACTTCTGTGTCTTTCAACCGTTACTGGAGTGTATATATCACAGATAGCAGGATGAATTTCCTGCCCTTGATATGGAATAAGCCGAGTCGATCTAGCCATGTCTATATGTCTGTCTGGTAAAAGCCAAGATTCCAGATTTAACATGTAGATTCTAGCTATCCATACGCAGTGCAAGGTTGTTTCAAAATGTACCAACGTCTACAAATCACTCTGTCATCCTGAGACATGGTTAATGTCTATCGACTCACACAATATTTTCCTACAACATTTAGAATTCAGTTAAAGAATTATTAATTAATTTTCATGTAACTTTGAGACGTCGTTATAGGGCGAAGCTACGAGAAGGTAAACAAGGAAATTAAGTGTCAAATTATTAATATAAATGAATTGCTATGATATTGACGATGATTATGGATCAGCTACAACCTTTTTTCTTAGTGGACCCTGGGTGACTGGCATTGGGTGTAATAGAGCTGAACCCTCCTCCAGGACAGCATGTCACACGAGACGCGGTGGCAACATAGTCAGTAAAGGCGCACCATCGGGGGCACAACAGCAACAACCACTTTGGTGGCGTTGCTGTCATCAATGGAAAACGATTGCCGACACTCGAACAACGCGATATTTGAATGCGAGTGCCGTCGGTTCGGTTTTCGCCACTCTTCGCGTTGGTGTTTTTGCAATGACCACTTGATAAATGATAAATTAATTGAGTATTGCCAAATGGCATAGTTTTTTCTAGAATGCCCTAAGTCGATGCACACCGCTCGGTGGGGATTGTATAAAGAGCCGAAAAAAAACTGTTTTAGAAATGAATAAAATGAAATATTTAAAAATTATTAATTAATGGTAAAATTAAAGTCACAAAATTAGCTATAGGTAAATGTTATTATGGAAAATAATCAAAAGACATTGTAACCCCACACAAATCGGTGCTCGAATGGAATTAGAAACGTATTAGGAAAGGGCGGATTTCATCGAAATGTGCATAAAAGTGTTAAAGAAGGAAAACAAATTTCTCAAGTTATAGAGCATTTTAAATTCGATCTCTTGTTTTTGACTCGCTGCCAAGCAGATAAGTCAGTGGAAATCGCTGCAAAACTTAAAATTTCGCAACTGGCGGCATGTCAGATGGTCGTGGGTCGCAAGGACGTTGGTTAGACGCCCAAATCGTATACAATCTAAATTTGGTTGGGGAATTGCTGGCTGCCACAGAGCAACATGTTTCTCTTTCTATAATTTTCTGAGTGTCACCGGTGTAATTAGTGAACTTGCAAATACGTTTAGCACATTAGTGGAGCTCGTGAGTTGGCCACGATTTGAGTTGCAAGCATATTTTAATTAGCTGATAAATGGGTAGAGCGAGGAAACTGAAAGTATATGAAAGTGTTTGTGTCAGAGCCATGGATAATGAGAAATTTCTATGCAAAGTGATGTAGAAATTTCACTGGCGACTTAGACCACAGTGATAAATCAAATGGTCAGATCCGGAGCCGGAGTGAAGTCAAAAAAACGTTCATACACAAATATTTGCATAACACTTGATGTTTTCGGTAAATGCCAAAGCAACAGAAGCCGAAGCACAAGCGGCTACATGGACGCTCTTCAAATTGTTAGATCCACACAACCAGGCATTCATACTCACACTTCATTTGACCAAATATTGCACATCCAAGCTGCCAGAGCAACACTAGAAGCAAGCAACCATTTAGTAGGTTGCTTATTTTCACTGGCAAAATAAAATCAACAGAAATGGTAAATTGTTTAATTGAATTCACCGCAGATGCGCTTAAGTTGCTAGTAATTTAGCAAAGCCATCCGTTCGTGTCCCCATCCATAGCTCTTGCTACATCAGTGTCTGTAACGTTGTGCATCTGAATCTCTGTCTGTATTTATGTCTATGTGTATCTGTAAATGTATCTGTATCTGTATCTGTATCTGTTTCTCTATCTTTATCTATACCTATATCCGTAGGAGACGTGCCGGACTCTCCGACATATGGGCTTGATTGTCGTCACAGTGCAAATAGGGCAGCAACAATGATAGCAACAGCAACCACAAGAGCAACAGCAACAACAGCAACGACAAGAGCAACAAAGACATCAGCCACCAGGATAAGCATGGCACAGTTGCGGTGCCATGAAAATGAAATGTGAGTGCCAGTCGTTGTGGGCATTTCTAAGAGCGACTGTGTGCGTTCTTCCTGTAACTATGCATTAAATTGAAAACGGCAAAGAAAGTGCTCCGCAGACGGCAGTTGCCCGGTCGCTTGGATTGCAGTTGTTACTGGGTTCTAGATTTCTCCCAGGCCCAATTATGCTGCTGTGCTGCTATCGAGTGTGTTTCGATTCGCAATTGGCCCGGCCAGCAATATGGATGGGGATGTGGATGTGGATGTGGATGTGGATGTGGATGTGGATGTGGATGTGGCCAGGCATTGCTCAATGACCGACCGATAATGCTGTTGATATTTAAGATGCCTGCGAGGGACACAGCCCGGTGGTTCGGATGTCAAAGGTCGGCGCCGATCGCTTGGCCGGAGTTGCACAAGCTTTCTGGCCTTTGTAATCTTAATTAATTTGCGTGGGCCCGTGGATTTAGTGGCGTCATAAGTCAGCAGTGGTTCACCGAGGGCCTGAACCCACTTCCACCTGGCTGCTTCTGGTTGGCACTGATCGGCAAGTCGAGAAGACTGCAACGCCGCACTCATCTGCCGCAGTTCGTGGCCCGGTCGCAATGCTCTTGGCTAAGAGCGGGAAACTTGGGCGCATGCGCAGCCGGCAAAGGTAAACTCGCTCGCGATCTCTCTTTCGGGCTCTCTCTGCTCTCCGCTCTGCCTCGTCATCTTGACCATTTGGGGCCGTGTGTGTGTGCTGGCTCTGCGGCGTGGAGCGTCTACTTTTCTTTCGGGCCAACTTCTTGGACTTTCTTGGCAACATGTTTAAAAGTCTTTTGGAAGCGCCAGCCCCACGTTCAGTTCACTGCGAGCGCTTACAGCGTCTGGTGCGTTGCGACAGAAGAACGAGTGCCGAGCAAACCGAAAAAACCACCAACCAGTCCACCGAATCAACAGACCGAACGAACACAACCAGCCAAAGGATATAATCCTAGCGAACAGAGCGAACTCCTATATCCATGCAGTGCAAAAGTTGTGCGTGCAATGAGCCGTGATTCGAATGTGGCACGATTTTAATTAAATCGCCAGTTATTGAAAGAGTTAAAACAAAATACAAAGTACATCACGGTTGAATTGAATTCCGCTGAGCGGGAACCCACACACACGTCGTGCTGCACGGTTCAGCTTCTGAATCAGGATCGTGTCCGTATCCGTGTTCGTTTTCGTGTTCGTAATCGTATTCATATTCATATTCGTATTCGTATTCATATTCATATTCAGTGCGCGCTAAATTCCTGTCGGCTGCTCCCGCTGCACCGACTGCACTGACTGCTGTCCTTGTCGTATTGTTTATGGATTTGTTGGTTTTTGGTTCCGCGAGCTCCCCCCTAACACGTAGCAGTGGCGTCAACAGGTAAGCCTTGCATTCAGCCGGGATTAACTTTGCTTAAACTGTTGAAACAACTGCGGCGTCAGCCGACATCGGGACTGGGTGGGCAGCTCGGGAGGCACCGCCCAAAGCTCCTGCTTTTGCACCCGCACCCGCATCCACATCCACATCGACAGCCAAGTGGCGACAAAGCGGATTGCCACGAAAATATTTACAAGTTTTAAATTGTTTATCCCGGCGAGGGTGTCCGGTGTGTGAGTGTTATTCCGCATATTAATATTTATGGCACTGGCCACCGTAGTTGGCTAAATGGATGGAATTGGATCGGATTGGATCGGGGGCTGCGGAGAGGGGTCCCGGAAAGAGTGAAATTAAAACTTGTCTTTAATTAAGGAGTAGGACGGGCTATCAACGGCAGCCAAACCCAACCAAAGTGGTGGGCATTTAGAACGGGCGCATAAAAGAGTCAACGGCAGCAGCAGCATCGCCACACCACTAAGTGCAGAAGAAACAAGTACCACACACATGATGCACACACACACACATACAAACACACACACACACTCACGGGGGATTGGCAGCCACACACGTGTAGCTGGAAACAAGTTGAAATGCCTCAGCTACAGTTGGCCAGGCTTACATGAGGCAATGTACTTGGCCAAGAGCCGAGAACTTTTTCCCCAGTACCCGGAATTCGAGCTCACAGATGGGGGACGGACGGACGGACGGACAAGGGGGGACGGTGCGGTACAGGCCGATGTGATTTTAATGAACTACTAAAAACTCGGAATGCCAAACCCAAAACAAACATAAACCAACTTGACGCTGGCCTACGATTGCATTATGGCCACCACATGCAGCAGCAACATCAGCAACATCAGCAACAGTTGAGAGCGCAGCAAAGCAGGGCGAACAATGCCGCAATCTGTATAATATTTATGCAAGCATTAGCAGATTCCCATTCCCATCCCCATCTCCAAAGCCATCCCCATCCCCAGACCAAGCCCCCAATTCCCCAATTCCCGAACCCGCAGTCTCCAGCAGCTGTCCGTTGGGCTTGAGCCTGGTTAGTAGAGACTTAAGCTGACAGCCGCCACGCAGCACAGTTTGAGTTACTTTCCACCCAGCTGATGGGCGGAACTGGTGCTGGTGCTGGTGCTGGTGCCACTGGCTGGCCGAGATTAGAGCAGCTACTGCAGTTGCATCTACAGTTGCCGTTGTTCTTATTGCGGTTTCTGTTACTGTTGCGGTTAAATACAGCGTGGGCCCAAATAACTGTCGCACTTTTTCAAAGCTTCGGCACTCTTAAACAAGTGCTTCTATTCTTTTTGTTTTTTCATTTCTTCTTTCTTTATCTTATTTCGTAACTAACGGGGTTTATTGCTGATAAGATCAGTGCAAGTTAGAATTTTGGCGACGATGGAAGCAAAACGGGAGCTAGTGCAAAACTTGCATTTGCAAGGAAAAAAAACAAGTGAAATTGTGAAGTTGCTAAAAAATCTCAATGTGAATAGGCGATTTGTTCAGCGCACTGTGGCTCGATTGAAGGCAACTGGAAGTGTTGATATAGCCAAAAAAACTGGTCGGAAAAGAAGTGTTAGAACCCCTAAAATAATAAAGAATGTGCGTGAAAGAATTAGGCGAAATTGTGCGAGGTCAGCTCGAAAACTAGCCAATGAGCTGAATGTGAGCCGCAAAACAATTAGAAACATCATAAAAGATGACTTGGGACTGAAACCTTACAAAAAAAAAAGAATTCATGGTCTGACAGAACGTCAAAAAAAAATGCGACAGGAAAGAAGTGGGCAGTTACTTCGGCGGCACGCAGGTTGCAATACTGTGTTTTCTGATGAAAAGTTGTTCATATTGCAAAAAAGCCTGAACCCGCAGAATGATCGGGTGTATGCAGCAAGTATGGAGGATATTTCAACAGAAAAAATTGCTGTTGAGAGATTCCAAAACACAACGTCTGTCATGGTTTGGGGGGCCATATCTGAAAAAGGTAAGTTACCCCTTCTTTTTATCGATAAAGGCGTGAAAATCAATGCCAAATATTATTTGGATGAAGTGCTTGTGGGCCATTTTTATCCCCATGCATCAAAGCTGTTCGGGAATAAGCCATTTTGCTTCCAGCAAGACTCTGCTCCGGCTCATAAGGCCAAAACTGTTCAGCACTGGTGCAAAGATAACATTCCATGTTTCATGGCTGTTGATGAGTGGCCTCCATCGTCACCAGATCTAAATCCTTTAGACTTCTGCATATGGGGTTACATGCTGGATAGACTAAAGGATTTAAAAAGATGAATTTGGAAAAGTTTAAGCGACACTTGACAAAAATTTGGAATGAAATTCCTGATGATGTGGTGCGTGCCGCTTGCAATAGTTTTAAGAAACGTTTGAAGCTCGCCCGAAAATACAAAGGGGAAAGATTAGAACTTAAGTCTTAGTAATGTAAGCTATATTAATATATATTAAATAAATAATATTTGTTACTTAAAATATCTCATGGTTTGTTTTTTATTTCAAAAATTAAGTGCGACAGTTATTTGGGCCCACCCTGTAAATAAAGCAGCGTGACTCCACGGCTCAGCCAGAGTCTCAGCCTTTTGATTTTGCTTCTACTTCTGCTTTGGCTCTGGCTTTGGCTTTAGCTTTGGCTTTTTCTCCGGCTCTGGCTTAGTACTCAGCTTGGCAGTCCAGAGATTGCGTTGCAACAACAGCAGAAGAGTTGCCGCTGCTGCTGCAGTGACTGGATCTGAAATTATAGATGGGTCCGCTTTCCAGCCCACTTCCTTTTGGACCTGGCCCAATTAGGGAGCTGCCGCCTGCCTCTGGAAGAACCAGATCCCAAGGCATTCAAGAAGCACCAATGGCCTGCTCGTTGTCAAATCACAATTCGGAGAATGGGCCAAGACCTGGGAGTCGCTGCCGTTGCATAAGCAGCTGATAAACTTGCACATAACAAACTCATGGCAAATGAGCACGCCATCGCCATTAAGAGCTGCTGCATTTTAATTAATCAAGTTAACAAACGGAGGAGTGCAGCAGCTGCGGCAGCAGCCTCATCTGTCAACAACAATGCGCGCCGCAAACTAATTACATGCAACTCGGCGGATAAGGGGTAAGCCCCAGACCCAACCAAACCCAAGACCCAAGACCCAAAGCCCAAAACCCAAATCTCAATTGAGGCGGCCGCACATCGTCATTGTTCAATGTGGGCCCGGCTTTGCATATGTGCGATTACCAAATTAGATTTCAGTCTAATTATGGCAGTTGCACTGCAGTAAGAGCAAAACGAAGCCCGAAGAAATTGCAACTGAAATTAATAGCCAAGGCGGCAGAAGTTTGCGCAACCGACGATAAACAAATGGAAGCAGTAAAAACCGAACTTCGGAGCGGAGTCAAGCCATCGGGACCAGCTCCAGCCCACTCCAGCCCACTTGATGTCGACTTGAGAGGCAGCCAAAGTTCTCCGGCAGCTCGGCAGCTCGGCAACTCGCCTCCGGAGCGGACCGGGCTGTCCTGGCTCTGCTCCGAGGATGCAGCACTTAATAATAATTAAATAATTTTCGCCAATTATAGAGCCAGCACATAGCCATCTAATGGGCTTGGCTTAGACTCTGCATCTGTATTTGTATCTGCATCTGTATATGTATTTGTATCTGTGTCTGTGTCTGTATCTTTGTCTGTATCTGCAGCCAGTGTCTCCATCGCTACCGCTTCCCCAGCCCGAGTGTTTGTGTGTGTGCCGAACTAATAAATAAGATTGCTTTTAATTAAGAAAGAGAAAATTGTTGCCGCCAACGAAGTTGAACAGCAAGAGTTCTTCTGTTTGCCTTGCAGCCCAATGCCCTGAACTAAAGTTTGGCACTCGCTCACAGATTCAAATTCATATGGATTGGGTTTTGTCAAGGAGCCACCTCCAAAAGCAGGACACAAAAGCTGGGGTCCAGTAAGAGGGGTTTCATGAAATTGGTTTTTTCTTCTATATATGTACAAGCTAAAGGTTCAACATCTTTTACGCTTCCTTTTCCCTCATTAACCCTTTCGCACAAGAGAAATGAATTTCCTTGAAGGGAACCCTTAGTATTGAAAAAAAAGTTTAATAGCTTGTGGACTAGCAAACATCCCCTTAGCAGTATGTAAATGAGTTTAAAAATGAATATCAAGGACATTATAAAAACTATAGAAGATTCTACAACTTCTTGACTGTTGGGAATGAGTGTGGTTTTCAATAAGGCACTAATCAAGTAAAAATGCGAAAATCAGAAAAAATTGGGATATGCTCAACTTCCTGTGTGTACTTTGGCAGTCTTTCCCCCTTTGCTGCTCACTTCAAAGTAATAGAGCTGGGACTGAGACCGAATCCGAAACAGGGCCACCCTGCTGTCGGTCGCACGACTTTCGGGTCCAGGCACACACGCTAATTTGAAAGCATTTGAAAGTTTTTGACGTTGGTGGCCGTGCATTTGGGCACTTCTCAGCTCGGCTGCAAACTGCAAACTGCGAGCTGCAGTGGCATCAACGTCATCGCCTGACGCTGACTTGTGGCCCTAGCACACTGGCACACACACTCGGGGCTGTGTGGCACACGTCATGGGAACTTCAAGTGAGCCGGCCAAAGTTGGGAAATCATTTTACTTTGTTCAGGGCAAATTTATTAATAAACATTTTTCGCATTTGCCCCACCAGCGGAACACTGGCAGGCGGTGCGGAATTTTTAATTCAATTTATACATATATTGGACTGGTTCAAGACACAGAAGCAGCCTCAGTTCATCGCGTGCAGTGCCAAGTGTTCTTCTGGCCAGAATGCAGACACGAGCGGTTAGTGGACCCGCCTTTGTTTGCCGGCCAATAATCATTTTATTTGGCTGGTAGTACAACCGGAGTCTCGAATAATTCATGCGCATCTGTGTTAATATTATGCCGCACTCCGGTGTCGGACAGCTGAACCCTTTTTCGGCACTGGAACGGCCGGATGACTTTGAACTTTTGACACATTTGGCAGTCGGCTGTCATAGTTTGCAAGGGGTAATAGGTCACTGGGGAATTTATGCTTGGTTAGAGCGGTGTCCCGACAAGCCGGGTCCTTCCTTTTCCTCTTCGGCCGGGAAACACGAGCTCTTCAGTTACATAACTCTTGGTGCCCCAAATTATGAGACTTGACCCTTGGCATTGCCCGCCAGTCAAACCGACGGACAGACGGACAGATCTGACAGGCGGACAGGCGGACAGTTTTGTAATCTTTTGTCAGAAACGCTGGTGCGTTGGGCGACCTTCAGGGGGAGTTATTTGTGTTAAGCGACTTGTTATATCTAATTAAGCGGCTTATTCAACTGGCGCACTCGTCACAAACCAATCGCCACAAGCCGCATTTCATCGCGTCAACACAGCATCATCAACGCGCCATCGAACGCACAATTGATGGTCTGCATGGCTCAATTTGTGTTGGATCACATTAGGGAAAAAGCATAGCCACAGCACATTTTTTCCAATGCGGCTTTTGTCCACGGCCTTACAATAATATATTAATAATAACAATGCACATCATGCGTAGTAAATTTGTTCAGCGTTTTTGCCATTTTATCAGGGTTTGTGCAATCACTTTCACAAAATACAAATTGAATTGCCATGGCAAAAAGCAAGCAGTAATTAAAAAAATAACGGAAAACACAATTAATAATTGTGAAATTATTATTCGCTCTTGTGCAGCCGACTTTAAAGCATTAATTGAGAATTTTATTTGCCACGATGCGCTCCGTAGATAGCACTCAGCTCATCCGGCATGATTAATTTCTTGACCCTTTGAGCGATCGTTCGGACCATCGTCATCGCCATCGCCATCGCCACCGCCACCGCCCGACCGCTCACCGCATTCATGAGCTGGTCAATCAACACTTAAGAGCTCTCCCAAGTGGATGCCAACAGTATGCTGCTGCTGCTGCCGCCACTGTCCATAATCCATTAGAAAAAGTAGCAAATTATGATTTATTGCACTTCGCCCGAAGAATGGAAAAATTCATGAAAGCCACAAAGTGTGCGAGAGCTGGAAAGTATGCTCCGCTGAAACGAAGCCAGTGGCTCTTCGAGGGGGTGGTCATAAAGACGAAGCCCCAAAGTAGCAACCAAAATGTAAAACTCTTGTAACAAGGGTGCAGGGCCACTTTGGGCACAGCTCCACCCACAGGCCTTCCTGTTGTGGCGGCCACAAAACTTTCGGTCTCGGGGTATTAAGTATACGCCGCGATGATGCATTGATGTTGATGTTGTCGCTGCAGCCGAGTGCGCGGAACCGCAATTATTGCTCTATTTACGGCAAGCCAAGAAATACGGGGTCTAAGGTCGTCATCCCAATTACACGCTTGGGCAACGTGCGTGTTTTCCACTCGGCATTCGCCAGAGGCTTGTGTAACTCCACGCCTAATAAGCACCGAATCGGGTCTTGGCTACTGAGACGCCCCTCAATTTGGACACATTAGAGCTCCCATCAGCTCCCACGGCGACTGCAACTGCAGTGCCATTAGCCAAGCTCCCGAGGGGCTCAGCTCACGCTCGCAAAGCCAATGATGCGTCAGCTGAGCAGCGGCTAAGTTAATAACTTTGACCGAAATACCAGAGACCAATAGCCGAAAAGTAAGTGTCATTAGCATATACTTAGCACCAGAACCAGTTTTCCCGCTCGCTCGCTCTTTCCCCGCTCCAGCGGCTAGAACTCGTGGGTTAGAGGCTTCGGCGTCACAAAGCCGAAAGAAATGGAAAGAAAGGAGAGCAGCCAGCGGAAATGGGTCAGAAAGTTTCCCACTGGTTGACTTCTGTCTCAATTAACACATCCGAGCCGATCGGCAATATTCGCACATGCAATCATAGATTCTTGGAGCCGTGAGCCGGGATTTATCGGTTTGTTACGGCTGCCCGGGGCTGTCAAGAATGCAGCTCGGAACGGGCACAAATTGAATGGCGGAGAAATGCTGTGACGGAAACTGTGGCAGCGGCAGCGGCAGGCGAAAGGCGCATAATAAACCATAATGACAAAATTACTATATTTAGTATGCTAAAAATCGGTCAAAGTGTCAGTAGGTTGTCCACAGCCGCCTTCATTAGCGGCGCACACAAACCGATGACGGCTGTGCTCTCACTTTGGCCAAAACGCCTGCGCTGCCGAACGTGATGTTGCACTTTTTGGCATTAACTTCTTTTCACCTGGCGATGAGTCTGCGCCGCGGGCTCTCCAGATCTCTGGCTCAGTATGTGCCGCTACTGTCTCGTGCGTGACCATAGTACGAAAATCCCGCCTACCCACCGCAGTCCCACCCGAGGTCGGTTTCTAGCCCGGCAACTTTCATTTTTGCCGCTGTAGAATATCAATCCACAATGGACACAATAAAAAGCGTATCGAACACATCAATAGGTTATTGGCATATTTGTTTGCGGCCGTCTCTTCGCAGCGCTTTGTTTGCTTCCCATTCATCAGACCATCAAACCATCAAACCATCAAGCCATCAAGCCATCAGACCATCGGACAGCCTTAAGCTCGCACGCAACTCGATTGTTTGGCTCTTCCCCATTCAAGAGGATTTGTCGTTGGCCGTTGTTTGGAGTGTACGAGTATATTTTGACGCGCCTTGAGAGAGTGTGCACTTGAGGCCCTAAGTGCGGCAATTAGCCACGGCTTACCCCTAAGGTCCCCGTTCCGTTCCGTTTCGATCCGATCCGATCCGACCCGACCCGATCTGATCTGATCCACCTGTCCCCCACCTCAAGTCAAGAGCATTATTCCAAGTGAACAAGGCTTCGGCGGAGAATCTGTGAACTGCGCCACATCTGCACATTTACGAAAGATATACAGGCACAGGTACCGATACAGATACAGATGCAGATTCAGAACCAGAACCAGACTCTGATTCAGAGAGTGGAGCGGACGATTGGAGATGATTTTCGGTAACGTTATAAAAACCGAAAGCTACGCATTCAGGTGACCTACATTCGCAGCATGCCAGCAGCAGCCAGCCGCAAGTCTTGGTTGCTGCGGTTGTCGTTCTGCTTTATTCTCGGCTGTGCTAATGGGGCTCTCTTGGCCATTGGCAAGTTCTGTGGGCCTGGAACGAGAACGAGAACGAGTGTGTCCAAACATTTTGGCCTGCGAAAGCAACAGGGAGCGAACCTTTCGCTTCTGTTTTGCTGCGTTCTTCTCTTTATTTGGGCATGAAAACCATCTCTCGACCAGCACTTTAAGTCGTGAGTTTTCTGGTCACTTTTTTCGTGCGTTTCTGTTGCTGTCGTTTGTACTTGAGCGGAATTTATAATGCAATAATTGACGCTTTTATTTTTGCCAGAAATCCGCAGGAAATTGGGATTTCATTGGCCCCAAATCGAATTGTTTTAATATACCCATGATGAGGCTATTATCATGTTGGCAGTCCAGCAGGGGAGACATCTTCAGCTCTTTAAAGCTGCTGTTCTTGATCGGCTTGGCATCGTTTTTTTTGCACCCAGACCCCAAGCGAGTAAGGGTATCAAAAATTCAGTCTGCTGAAGAAAAATGTCGTTTCGCTTTTTATTGTCAATTACTTTTGGCTGTTTTCGCATTGAACTTCAATTAGCACCGTCTCATTATTAACGCCGCACTTTGGCAGACACCTCCGCTAACAATTCTTTTTTGAACTTTTCGCATTCGCCTGTGTAAATGTTTGGGAAAGTGAGGCAATTAAAAATTAATTGCCTTGGCATGGCACCACAAAAAACATCGAGGGGCACGTGCGAATCCAATTGATGTTACCTGATTATGTTTAGCAACCGCAAATTACTTATATTTGCGTATTTAAGTTATTAATTAGCTTATTCCTCTGTGCGATTCGCAGGTGAACTTACATGCTGTCTGAAATGAACTCGTTGGTGTTGAATAGGATTCATTATAATTTGTTAGTTACCCTTAGAATAACTTGTAATTTCAAATCGATAAATCTCTTCAAATTGTTTAAGCAATATTGAAAACATATAGTTACCGACATTTGCCCGAATGTAAGTTAATTTTTAACCCGGTTCTTATAGATTTCAAGACCAGTATACGATGAAAAGAAAAGATTAAGACACAATAAAAAGCAATTAAGGTTTGGCACAGCGTGAATAGTGGAAAACAGTCTTTTCAGAGCGCGAACTAAAATAGTTGTATGCATGGTGTAGATATTTGTGGTAACCATGTGGAAACAATTTCTTTTAAAATATTTAAAGCTAGCTAAATTTTAAAAACAACAAATATTTTTAACAAAAAGGAAGCAATCTTCAGCAAGTCAATGTTTATATACCGTTGCAGCTATAACAAAAATATATCGTTCTATGGACAGCTACATAAGATTCATTTCAAAATCATAAGATACTATCAATTTTACAAATATTTTTATCAGTATTAATAGTTTCAAAGTGAATATATATTTATTGCTTTGTTATAACAAAATGAAAATTTCATTAAAAAAAACAACAAAAACTTTTTTTGATTCGATTCAAAGTTATCAGACATATTATTTTAAATTTGTATTGTGGCATACATAAATTTGATGTGTAAATTATTTGGCCGATTTAAATTTGTTGATTGTCAACCAGAGCTCCATTAGATTTTGCAACACAAAACAATTTTTTTTCATAGAGTTTAGGGGACTGACATCGAGTCTTCCCCATTCTGTTATAACAGAAGTCCCTAGCTCTTCATTGTTAATACACTACTGGCTATTGGCATAGACCTGTCTTTATAAGGTGCCCCACTATTTTCTTTTGGACTTAAGTCCGGGGAGCAAGCAGGCACAGAACAATCGACCATATAATGTTTGGTAGCATTGCTGACATGAATTCGAGCGATATCTTATTGAAATATGAAGGGCATTTCTCTATTTCACTTAATATGCGCATGTAGTCGGTGCTGTTAATTTTTGAATTAAAATTTATTATTGAGCCTCCACCAAAGTTTCGCTAGAAAAATAAAGATGATTTATTTCGCCGCACTCTTCAGTAGTATTTGCAGCCTTCAAAACTACGGGAATTTACTTTTTCCCATCTGAAACTATGATCTTTAAATTAAAAAGACTTAAAAGAAGTTTACATAATTCCAAGCTTACCATGTTCCAGTCAGTACTTAGATGACTTTCGGCAAATTGCAGTCGAGCATCCTTGTGTCGAGGCAAAAGATGAGTGATTTTATCATTTTTGATATTTTAACCCTGCAGAGTTCGCCAAACTGTTGTTTTTGACACCTTGTTATGAGTGGCCGCTGCCAAGTTGAAGCAAGATTGTGTCGAGTTTAAGCTTTTTCTTATAATTATTCGTTGTTCATATTTTTGGCCGACTGGCTTTATCGAATAGCTGCTTGTATAAAATAAAAGACCAAAAATCAAAATATTGCTGTTTTAAAAATTTTTTAATTTTTGGATTAGTTGCAGGGGTATATAAATTTGGACTTGCCGAAGTTTGCTTCCTTTTTTGTATGTTCCCATTTGTCACGCTTTAATAAAAAATGCCTATGTAGACAAAATATCTGGATGAAGCGGCCCGAGGGGAATTATTTTAAAAGTGTTTTTATTTAGTCGAATGCATAAATATTTTTCTTCAGAAAATTTGATATCAGATGTTTTATATGTTGAGCGTGCGATCGTCACGACTTTTTTAACCTCGTTAAGAGGTGATTTTGTTTAAAATGACATAGTTGTCCTATTATTTCGGCCATAAAAAAGGTGTACAGTGGTGGAAAAAATGCGGCTTGTAAGGTTATTTTTTTTAATGTTGCCCTTAAAAAAATGGTTTCTTATTTTTTAACTTATTGCAGCATATATTTTATAATAAAAACCACAAAGATTTTTTTTTGTTATCACCATAAGCATATATATATATAAATTTGGTGGTAATTCAATCGGCTTCTCAATCAACCTATTTTTTAACGCTGTAGAGCACTAGCGAGACATCTACTTTTTCAGATTGTAACAAAAGTGGTACTACTGGCACAGAGTGGTCTGTTTTTTGATTTTTGTCTTAAAATTCGTACGTTTATTTGGATTTAAAGACAATTTAAATGTTCTAATTAGGACCAAGGGTATAAGGGGCTGTTCTATAAAATTAATTTGTTTAGAGTTGAAAACTAAAAATTGACTACCTATAATAATATTACGTCTAACATTTTACAAACAATTTTTTTGTCTTTCCGATAGAAGTTAGTTTTTGTGGATGCCTAGCTTAGGTTTCGCCATCATACATGTTGTTTCTATACTTTCTGCTGCAAAGGGCAGTATCTTCGTTCTCTTTAATTGTCTTTTAATTAAACTTTTTTGCTCCAGGATGCCTTCAACAGGCTATTTTATTAATAAACAACAACCCTTTAGAACCCTTTAGATGTCGGTTCCAGAACGTGGAAACTGTTTTTTCGTAAGCAGTTTTCTGTATATAAAACTTGTTTTTTATCAATTTTATGCTAAACTAAGGGTTAACTTAACCTTTCGTTTTGGGTAGAAACTGAGAGACAGTCGGATGTGGCTATTTCAACTCCTTTAGTGATACTGGTCAAGAAAGTATACAGTCCATATGTTTGGGAGTGTCTCCTTCACTGTTGTCTACAATTATAATACTGCCAATAAGGGTATAAAAATATGGCGATTTGTTTTCTGATTTTTCTGCCTTTTAAAGCTTAAGTCCGTTGGTCAGAGAATAATTTTGGTTTACCATTGTACATTTTATTTATTTGTTTCTTTATCTCATATTATTTACTGCTTTTGTATTCCAAAAACGTACTTGGTCCGGGAGAAACAAGGCAACAGGGGGGTAATTCTCTTTGACCCAAATGGGATTTTTAATGTGCTTGTCTGGTTTTCACTATCAATACTCTTCTGCAATTGAATTGCAGCCATAAAGAGCGACTGAGACTGAAATCCATGCCCCAGCGGATGTGCAGGTTTGGCAATCAAAAAGCGCATTTTATTGCTAATTCCAGTTGCCAAAAGTTTGAGTATTTTATTAAAAAGCAACGACCCAAACTTTGCCAGCCAAATTATTTCGAATGTCAGCGACGAAAACAGCGGGCTGCCAGCTTACACTCACATCAAATGCAAATAAACGAAGGACACACAGGCACACGTTCAAACAAATAGCATCGATATAGCTGCAGCAACAATCATCAGGGCGAGCTGCCAAATGAAATGTTAGGGAAAATCAAACAATTTCGCTCATTGAGCTTTTAAGCCGCCAGGGCCGAAGTGGGGCGCAGGGTCGCAGGGTCGCCGGGCACAAGCACATGTCATTTTTCAGATACTTTGATGTGCGACGGCCAAAATAAACAGAATTTGGGGCCGTCATAGTCCTGCATATTCCCGCCAACTCCCGCACTCCACACAATCCAGTGCTTGTTGGTGTATAAATACCGCCAGTCGTTGCCCATCAATGCGATTGAGCCGCACGGAATTTTCGGGGGGCTTTAAATACAAAATCAGAGCGAACGTGGTCGCAGTGCTCCTTCATTCGTCTGGAAGAACAAAGTGACTGAAAGTGACTGAAGGGGGGTCCAAGTAAATGGCAAGCAATGAATAAATATTTAAATGCTACTAGGTCGGGAGCACAATATCCTAGCCGCCAGTCCTTAAGCCCAAATGGCTTGCATTCAAATTGAACTATTGTAGTTTGAAAGCTGCATTCGCTTTTAATATTATAGTAAACAAAAGCCCCACCCTCCGATAAAATATATCCCCAATCCATTTTATCAGTCATCCAGTATTGCATTTTATTACAGCTGCATCAAAGAATGTTCGCCCATCAACCAATCGCTAAAAGCTCTGTGGCAGTAAATAGATTTGAGAATATTTCAGCGCCATTTATTGTATTTTTGGGGAAACTAATTCGACGGACTCTCGCCGTTTGCGGTGGGTTCTTCCGCCGAAGAGTTTCCCGTGGCAGATTGAAAATATTGAAGCGAATTGATGGCTTTCGATGCCTGGACAATGTGTGTGGCTTTAACAAAGAACAAAAGCCGCCCGGAATTGGTCGGGAACAAAAGTTGAGTATTTACCGCGCATCCGAGCTAATGAAGCTATTAGTGCTGGGCTCGATGTTGGTCAGCACGTCACTTCGAAAGGCCACTAGTTCTGCGAGCCCGTGGCCCTTTTATTGGGCACGGGAAATGACCATTTTCCACAGCCAACTACATACAACAGAACAAACATTTTTTACTTGATTTGTTCGGGGCAGCCGGCCAGAAATAAAAAAAGCTGAAAGTGAGTGGAACTGTGCTGTGGGTGGTGAGCGGGCACGGGTCGCAAAGTTTATGCCAGTTGGTTGATTTCTGTAGCATTTCCGTTTTGTTTCGTTTTAATTCTCGAACTGCTCTTTGACCATATTTGATGGTAAGCACAACAACACACAAGCGCACACAAGCACACACAAGCACAGAACAGCGGACAAAGGGCCAGAGG
This sequence comes from Drosophila elegans, assembly GCF_018152505.1. NCBI lineage: Eukaryota > Metazoa > Arthropoda > Insecta > Diptera > Drosophilidae > Drosophila > Drosophila elegans. Next base: position 147,693 of record NW_024546078.1, on the reverse strand, counting down.
GGTGTATAAAATGAAATAAAATGTTTGACTATTGCGGAAGTGCGCCATAAGTTTATTTCTTGTGCTGTGCGCCATTTTGCTTACATATAATATAATATTACCGAGTGTGCAGCCCGCTTTCGGCGCTGCCATGTCGATTGCTTTTACTTGTAGTTTCGGCCGGGCTGCTGTGTGCGGCTTATTGGCCTTTATGCCCCATAATGTAGCGGAAATTGTCCAAGTTTTAAAGGCATAAAGGCATAAATGTTTAATTCAAATGCCGCCCAAACGCCCAAGCGCCCGACCGGCCAAGTGTTCAATTTACTGCTCTGCAGCTCGTCCTGCTGCCCTTAAAACCCTAGCAGCTGCTGCTGGCCGCCATTAATATTTTCAAACTATTTGCATAAATTAATGCGCGCACACAAAATGTTGCCAAAATATTGCTCTCTGCTCTCTGCTCTGGCAACTTATGAACCTGTCCTTCGTCCTTCGTCCTGCGTCCTTCGTCCAGGATGCCATATACATGCGAGTGGGCGTGGGCGGGGCGGGGCGGGGCAGCTCAGCTCAGCTCCAATCAGCTCCGCTCCTGGATGTGAGCGAGTTTTAATAGCGATTTAAAGCGCCTTTGTTCGAATGCGAATGCGAGCTAAGCATGCGCCAAAGTTTCGCATATGAATGCGAAATGAAACTGCAGTTCGGCCTGCGGCGCGCATAACTCCGTCGAAAGTTTGTCTATTCTGACGTTATGGGGCCTGGACCCTCGGAGCTGTGTTCTAATACATGGGTGGAGGGTGTGTATTTCCGAGCAGCTGCAGCTGTTTGTGGACGCCGCCCCAATTTACAACTGGCGGTGGCGGTAGCGGTGGCGGTGGCGGTGGCGTTGGGCCTGCCACTTCTGGGAGCACATTAACATACACAATTCGCCTAATCAACTTCCACTAAGCAGCCTTTAATTAAAATGCCTGCCAGTCCAACTGAACGGGTGTGGTTCTAGTCAGGCGTTAGTCAGATGTGCCTTAAGTTTGGGCCCAGAACAGGCAGTTCCCATCAGCGCCCCCCGGCTGCCAACCTGCCAACCAGCCAACCAGGCAACCAGGCAGACTGGGAACTGGTAATTGAGTTTTTAGGAGCTGTTAGCGGTCCCACACCAGCTCTTTGCACCACTTAATGGCAAAGATGCGCAGCTACATGCAGCAGGCGCCGGAGCGGCGCATTGTTGTGCAAATTAACTATGCACCTGCCCACGAATACGAATACGCTGCACACGCATATGCACATGCAAACGCCCACAGATCCCCGAAAATCACAGGCACTGGGCCCGAAACGCAAGTTAAAGTTCCTCGGCAGCGGCAGCGGCAGCGGAAGCGGCAGACAGCAGCAACCAGCAACCAAATCAAATTTGCACGAAAAACCAAAGGTAAACTTTGAGCGCCACTGGCGGACCATCCACGGGCCATCCGCACCCTCGCAAGCCGGCAGTTGGCAAGTTGGGCAGCACACATACGCAAATTCGCACGTCGCTTATTTGGTAATTTGCGTGAGTGCGAAAATGCGTTGCGTGTTTGCCCAACATGCAGCCCGTCCGTGCGAGGGGCTGCTGCAAAGTTCATAAACTTGTACGCACCTCAGCTCACTCACACCCACTCAACTGCAATGGGCCTAATTGAGTTGGCCGAGGAGCTCGGGCGGAAATATTTAAGCCCGTGCGGTCAGAACGCAAGTTTCGGCAACTCCCCGTCTGAGGCACAATAAATTCGCATAATAAATGGGCCGGCGTTTAACTGTGTCAACAGCAGTCGACAGCAGTCGACAGCAGTCAGCTCGACTCGCATCTCAAGAAGGGCAAACAGAGTTCAGCTTGACGAGCCCAGCACCTGCACATAAAATGTTAAACAGGCGGCTAATGTCCGAAAGGATGCTCGGCAGGGCCCAAAATGCACCGCAGCTGCTGCTGCTGCTGCTGTTGACGTTGTCGTTGGGTGGACGGGGGTGGGGGGCGGTGAATAACGGAAATTATGCAAAACAGGTAAAGCAGCTTTGGCGAAACTGAACCTCAACTGCAGGCACTAAATTATGTGCTTTGGAGCCAAGCGCTCGGCTGAAAGGCGACGCCACCGGAGGTCTGCTGCATGGCCCAAAGGATGCTTTAAGGTCCCGATTGGCAACTGGGGAATCCAGCTTAAGCCGAAAACCTCAGCGCATGTTGCCTTTATTGACCATGACCGATGGGGGAACGGTTAGCGTTGCTTTTAATTCGCAGTAAATACATAAGAGACACTTCTCCTTCTCACATTTATCTCCGAAAAAAAGCTAGATAGTGTCTGCTGATCTATAATTTATACAGACTAACGCACAGCACAACACAACATCAAATACACGGAATGCAATAAAAGGGCATCTATTGGCCTCATCCCGGCCAACTTATCACTCCAGATATCGCTGCCTGTCTAGGCCTGCACAGGGCGATATCACAAATCTTCATAACTGTCCGCACATTTGGCCTCGTTTCGCAGCCGTTTTTGCCTCCGCCCGGCGTATCTGTATCTGTGCCACAGTGAAGTGAGACGAGAAGCTTCCCCGTGTACCAACGGCGTTTTTGCTGTCTCCAAAAGCGCCTGGGGCAGCAGTTGGTAGTAGTTGGGAGGCAATAGAACCTTATCCGAGGTCCGACTTGGCCAGCAGATTGCCATGAAAAATGTTCGCATGTTTGTATTGCCGTTGTAGGTCCTCTGCACGGATTTGTTTCCAGTCCGGGTGGCCCAAACACCCCCAGATAGGTGCCTGCCTGCCTCGATTGTGGGTGCGGTGTGCAAGCATATCCTTCTGGGTGTAAGCCGAAAGCCTGCTAACCGAGAGAGAGAGAGAGGCCAAGCCTTTGCCGTGGCCGCTGGTGAATTTAAAATGCAATTAAATAATAGATTTAACTCATCTCGGGCCTGGGCGCAGCGTAATGTAATTCGGGCAACTAGATTATGAAAAAGCCTCCGCCTAGGGTTAATTAACATGACTAATGCACTGGAAATAGCTGACTCACTGCGGCTCACTAATCAGTCCTAGGCCGCCCACTAGCGGCCAGTCGGGTTTGAAAGCCCGGCAATTACGGCGGGCTGATAAAACAAGCCGAGTGATTGTGCAAGTCAGGGCTCAAAGGACACGGATATGGCCAACATGAGGGCACCGCTGGTGTGCCCCACCGCCATTCAGCAAATGACGCAGCGGGCGGTAAAAAAAGGCGATGGACGGAGTTGGGATAAGCACTGCGCACTCACTCAAACTCATGGTGGCTAAATCCTTTCACACACACTCGACCGCTCGCTGGCCAAAAGAAACGCAGTTGGGCATAAAAGGATACGACGCCTTTTTGTGCGGAGCAGAGCAAAGGATTTTGTGCACCTTTCAAGGTCCCTTTTCACAGTTTGTTGGCTGCAGAGTCCAGGAATGAATGAGTGAATGCTTGAATGCTTGAATGCTTGAATGCCTGATGATTGAATGTGCCAAGGTTGCAGGGTGGCCAGTAGGCGCCCTCTTAGGGTTCATACTAATCAGCCACAAGCAGACATCAGACTCACTCGGCATCCCAGCTGCCCTCACTTGTTTTGATTATAAATTGAAAAATTTGCTGCTGTGCAAAATTTGTGCGGAATCAAAGTGTTTGCGAGGACTTCGTTTCCTTTTTTCCTTTTCGGGGTTTTTCTAGCCTGGCATTTCCATATGTCACAGCCCGGGACGGAGTGACCAAGCGCGAAGGGTTACTCATGTGGAATTCAGAGGCGTGCGACCATAAGGGATACACACACGCCTGTGTACATATAACCGATGGTCCAGGATCCCTTAAAGTGCAAATAATTATGACACCGCACCAAAATTGGCCCGCTTAAAGCACACACCATAGTTCATGCCTGCGACAATAAATATATTACAAATGTGATAATGGCAGGCGATTGCATAATGGATTAAGCACGGCCTGGTGTTGATTCCCCCGTCGTTTGTTTGCGGCCTCTGTCGTCGTTCTCATTTAAGCCCTTATCAACTCGAATCCCCGAACAAATGCCCCACTGCAAGCGGCACAACTGTTTGCAGTTTTACTTAATTTGAAGCGATTTATTCGCACTTTAAAGCCTGCTCACCGGTCCAGATTATGGCCTCGCTTTAACGCAATCAATTAAAATGTTGACACGACTGCTTGTCGTCGGCAGGGCGCACTCTGACCGGGCCAAGACAAATGCGAATGCAATGCGACTCGAGCACGCGCCATTTGATAAATTGCGGCAATCAGAAGCTCGCCTCTCGATTCGCGCCTCTCGCCTGATGCGTAGCTGAAAAGTTGCAGGCCGCATGCACGAATCACGTGACGTCGGCAGGCAAGTCGCTAGGCAAGTTCTGCTAATTATTGCCAAGGAGATTCTTTTTTTAAGTCGGGCCATGAGCCACGCCACGTGTCCTAATCCCGCTCACGCCCTGACCCCATAACTTTGGAACTTGGCGCAGCTGCAGGACAGTCCGGTCAACCGGACAAGCGGACACCCGGACAAGCGGACACCCGGCAGCAGCAGCAAGTGAAACGTGTATGGACTGGGATCGAATCGGGACAGAGCCATTCAATAGACTGCTGGAGCTCCGGCGATGACAATGGCAGGAAGATCCGAAGCCTCGATGGGCGACACGTGCGAAGTGGAATAATGCGAGGCAAAGCGGTTGCCGTTGAGCCGCACAAACTTGAAAAACTATAAAGCCGAAACGAGCTTCTTGTCCCGGCGCGGGGATTTATTTATGGTGAAGTGCGGTGTCGGCGGCAGGCAGACACCGATGCCACCGATGCCACCAATGCCACCTTAGCCTTTGTGAGGGTTGTGCCAGGCATAAACACACAATCCACCTACGTCCTCTCAGAATTCGATCCGCTCCAAACAATAACAGCCGGGACAAAGAATAGACAGCCAGATAAGGAGAACGGAGCCGAAAAGTTTCATAGCCAAATGAAGATTGGCATAGCGAGATATGCACGTGATGGGAATGGAATGCTGAAAATTATATCGAGCTCCTGCGGCGTGCGAAATCTTTTCCAAAACAATATATGTCATGCACATGCCCGTGTAGAACCCGTGCGGAAGGGGCACTGCCAGCCAGTAAATGGCCAATGAATCGACTCAGCTCCGTCGGCAGTGGGATCGGAAAATAAAATGCACATTAGCCGGCCAGAGGCGCACAACTGCCAGTAGCAGTAGCAGGAGCAGTAGCAGTAGCAGTAACAGTAGTAGTACTAGCGGAAAAGGCAGGGCAAATGGCTGCACAGTGGGCCAATATGTTCAGCTAAGCATCTATTTCAGTGGAATTAATTAAATAAATTATTCAATAATGCTTATACATCTAAAAAAAATATCCGTCTACCTATCGTTCTGACTTTTAACATCACCCATCATTCTGTTTCATAAAGAATTTATCAAAAAGTACCATGAAAAAGGAGTACATTAACACAACTGTCTAAATTGGCATTTTCACGTTTTTCAATGTTTTAAGTCTTATTAAGAAAAAGCTTATTTTTTCCCTATCATAAAAATCATACCAAGCCCAATTTAAATTTTGTTTTACAAAAAAAAAAATTTTATTTTAAATAATGATCAAATGAATACGACTTAAAAACAGTAAGCTGTGAAATAAACAAAAGTTATTCTTTGACAAATAAAAAAAATTCTGTTATTACTGCTTTTCAATAAGAAAAAAAAGTAGAGAGAACTATCGAGTTTTTTCTGCTATCCAAAACCCTAATAAATGGCGAATTATACATTTAAATAAATACGAATATTTAATTGATTTTACTACACAATACAGTAACATTCACTTAAGTATTGATAAGTTAATTTATAAAGTAAAACAGAGGTGTGTCAATTTTTTTTTGTTTACTGTTTTTATTACTTCAAAACCCCATCGGTCAGTGAACTGATCTTATAGAAATCACTGTAAAGTTTCGCAAAAATATCTTACGACTTAATAAATTTCATTGTTTTATAAGTATTCCTGGGTAGGGTGTCAGAACTTGGCTTGTTAATAATCTATAATACCGCCAATAGCATTGTACAAATTTAAAACAACATGCACAAAGGTGAACAAACATAATTGGGCATAAGAAAATACTGTTCTGGTCTTCTTAAAATGCTACTTGAACGCCGCCAACCATGTCCTTTGCCCACTGTGGGCCGGAAGGAATGAAATCGCTTCGTCGACCAGGACGCCAGAACAACAGGCCAACATGTGCGGGTGTTTTGTGTGCGCACTTCGAAAGAAAAGCGCAAATCGAAAAAAATAAATAAAATCAAATGTTCTGCGCTCGAGAAGGAAAGTTTTCAAGCTGGACGAACGGCAGGGTCAGCGCTGAAATTACATCTTATGAGCGTCGGGAGGCCACGCTCGGGGAGCGTATACGTAACGTAACGGAAGCGGAAACAGAGCGATAAAGTTCTGTTAGTGTAGCGCACCAGTAACCACTCCACCGGGCCCCTTGGGAGCGCCAGAGTGCGAAAGTGCGAGCTCTGGATGGCTCTGGATGGCTCCGGATGGCTCTGGATGGCGCTGGATGGCTCTGGAGCTACCGGCGAGGGCTGAAGGCTTGCCAAAGAGAAAGCCCAGCTCTGTCAGTCGGAAGCAGAGTGTTTAAACGTGGGTCAACACTTGGCTGCGCTTCCTGGAGAGCAAAAAACAAATGAAACAGAAACAGAAACAGAAACTGAAATCAGGCTCAACAGCTGGCTGATACACTGAAGGGTGCGACCTATGCAAGCTCGAGTGTACTGCGACCTTGACTAAGCGCCGTAATGCGATTTGCTTTAATTTCCTAGCCGCAAGCGGTAACTGATTGCACCAAAGCCCTGCTGTGTGCGGAGGGGCGGGCAGTAAATCCAATAAGAAATCAATGGCTAACAAGCAAAAAACAAACCAAAACAAGTTTCGCCATGGTGGAAAATCTTAATTTTCCACAAACCCAGGAGACGTGACACATTCGATGGACGCTGTGGACGTTGCAAACTCTTCTCAACTTTTTACACACCCAGATCTTGTGCTCGTGTGAGTGGCTCATTTGCTGACCGCTTGTCTACTTTATTTGGTGCTGGCTCTGAAGCCTTAAAACCAATTTCAACTATATTCGTCACAAGCATCTTGGCTAACTCAATTGACTTTAGTTCCCCTCTTCCCCAGCCGCCCTTAACATTTAAGCCCAACTCCTAGGAATTATTGATCCGGACGATGTCCACCAATAAAGCCGAATATAGTACAAAATATTACTAATTTTGGACTGAGTTTCAATTAAAGTCAAACAACTGCGGAGCACGGTTTCAAGAACTCAGTAGCTTATGCTAATTTTTCTGTTCTCCCATGCTAATGAAGTCTGGCATCTGACACTCTTTCGACTAAAAATATAGAGTATTGCCATCTAGCTGCTGGCGGAAGTGTCCTTAGAGAGCCACACCTCCGTCCTGGTCTGAGGATGGGAATATGTCCTGAGCCAAGTCTGCCAGCCACATGCCTCAGAATGTCATTTTGGCTAAATACACCTTTTGTCGTTTTATTTATGGCCAGTCTCCTCCCCACACACACACACACACACACACACACAATTTGCATGTGTTACGCTTTTTCGGCCCTATCACCCTTGTTCTTTTGCCCCCAATATATGGAAATGTCGGAGTGATTTGTTTAAACAAACGTCCAGCTCGTGTGCGGTCTCATTTCTTCTCATCTCGATTCGTTTGCTTGTCTCTACAGCTGTCAGCTTCCATCTTGGCCGAACCTGTAACTGAATCTGGATCTGGATCTGGATTGGACCCTGAACAGGCGCACGGAGCACTTCTTCAGCTTTCAGTGCTTGTGTGGGGCGCTCCCTTTGTGACTTTCTGTTTGCGGGGCGGGTGAGTGTTTGTCGGCCACTTGTCATGTCACTCGGCGTCATTGTCGACCCAGACAATGGCAGTCCGACCAATCTGTCCTGGCACCTCACCTCCGTTAAGTCCTCGGGCGCTCCTCCCAAAGGGTAAGCCACTCTTCGGGGCCGGCATTCATTTACATTTCAATGTCAACCGGTTCGGCACCACTCCACCCCCCGTCTACACTTGCAAAAGTTCTTCGAAGTTCGCCGAAGGACCGCTGACAATCGTAATTTACCGTTACAAATCAATTGCCAACTTATGGCCGTGACGAGTCCTTTGTCGCCGATGCCGATGCCGGTGACGATGCCGATGTCGGTGGACTGACGGCCCCTGTGAAACCTACATTATGCTGATATATTTTACGCCCAATTTATGTTAATTTGGTTGTATTCCCCTCGATGTTCGGGGGCCATAAAGCGAACGGAGGAAATCAAAAATAGGACCAAAAGTGGCAATGCCGTCAGCAACCAGTCAGCAAGCATATTTTTATGGCCAGCCTCGGTATTTATGGCCGACTTTTTTCGCATTGACCACGAATCGTTTAGCTATCTGCTGTATATGGACTTGTTTCATGGCCTGTGTTGGTGTGCGTACGTGATGTGGCAAACTGGTCGGGTTCACAAGTTCACAGGGACGTGGGCCAAAGGGGGAGGCAGGGGGCTCAGTATGTTTGCCAGGATACGTTTCTGTAAGCTAACATTTTGACAGCGTCGGCTTTAAGTTGTCAGCGCATTCTTGGGCTTTGCCGCTGCGTTGCTGTTGCTGTTGCTGTTGGTGTTGCTGTTGGTGTTGCTGTTGGTGTTGGCCATTGTGCTTATTAACATATTGCCGGGATGCTGTTTCCCTCATGTCGCGCCATTGACAATTCATTTGTGCTATCACACACACGCACAGAGGGCTTAGTGGCACAACGCGAAACAGGAAAACTGTCAAAATGGCTGCCAAGTATTTGCACAGATTTCTAATACTGATAGCAAGTGACAGACAACAACATCGAAAGAGGAGAGCTACGGGGAGGGAGTCTGGGCTAAAAATAAGAATCATTTCCCGATACCTGGCAACGGATTTCGCCCGGTTTTCCCGGATGGCGAATCCTCAGTCACGTAGGGCAACTTGAATGCCGCTTTAAGTTATTGCGAATCTGAAATTTCCATCAGGTGGCATATGCATTCCGTAATGCACACGGCCGTTCTTTGGCTGGGAGGGGTGCTGGTGGGTTCGTATCCCCAGCTTATGACCAAATTGCCTGGCACTTAGGCCAAGGCTCTGAAAGCATGCTTTACTGCAAAGACGCCGACTCCAATGGCATTACTTCCCCCACTCGCCTCATGTGGCTGCTCGTTATTATTAGCATAATTACAGGCGCATTAGCGTGCCAGGTTTCAGGTGCTTGGCAATTTGCCTGCTGCCAGGACGCCTGATTATGACAGGGCCTAAAAGCAGCCGGTTGCCACAATGCACCGCCTGCAGCGCCGCTTAAAGTGCGCGAGTTGCTTTAAGGAGGCCCACACTTTATGCAAATTCCTCGCCGGCTTTCCTTTCGCTCGCTCGCCTTCATTAACACTGCTTTAATTAGTTTTTATTTCGTTTTGCAGCTCTCGCTTGATGTTTATGCAGCGTCCTTCGACATTAAGCGCCAATCGGACTCAGTGAGCCAAAGGTCCCGACCTCCCGCCAGCAAAGGGAGAGGAAAACAATTTTAAGATTAGTCCGGGGCTAAAGCACCAAAGCGCCCGCTCCGCCCCAGCACTCCACGAACCCACAATGCGTCTACCGCGCACATCCCCGGCACTCTGGCCGCTGCTCTGGCTGGCCTTGGCCACCGCCGGCATTCCGGCCTATCCAAACAGCCAGCCGCAGCAACCGCTGGTCACCTATGTGACCACCTCGACGACGTCCAGCCAGCGGAGCCAGCCCAAGTCCGCCAACATGCAGCCGGCCTTCGTCTACGATTCACCTCCTCCTCAAGGGGAGGAGGGTCCGGGTCCAAATACTCCCCCTGAGCACAGCCACATCCACAGGGGTCGAGGAGACTGAGCCGTCAAAGAAAGTCATCGGTTCCAGGTGAGTTCACACACAACACACACACATACACCCGTTGTGTACAGGTACAGGCTTACGTTTATTGCGGCTTTGCTGCCTGAATTAAGGAATCCGCACTGAGAAAAATAATAAAAAATGCACCTTTTGCTTTTCGTTATTTGGTGGACTTACAGATGCATTTATAAGACAGGTTTGATGTCCAATAATTTGTCACTTAGAATAAATTAAAAGTTTTTAATTAAGTATTTAAGGAGCACGCGAAGTGTAGACAAAGGCTGGATTTGCTGTGAGAAATCGTAGGCCCATGAATCAACAATGTCCTAATTTATCAGCTTAAGTTAGATCATATTGTTTTGATCTCCAACCTTTTTATTTTCCGTGTAGGGGGTGGGCCTCTTTGTTTTCTCGTCCATTTTTAGTTGCCCTTTGTTTGCTGTTTCTATCGCTGTTGCTGTTGCTGGGGAAAATCTTTTGTTTGCACAGCTTTTTGCAATTTTGCCACTAATTGAAATAGAATTTCCTGCTTTGTTGTAGCCGCTGTTTCGAGGAGCGTGGGTTGGTCAGACTGGGCACTCGCCTTAGTATTTTTAATTAATTTGCTCTGCGGCCGCAAAGCGTACTGGAGTGGGCTGCAAAGCGTTGCATACTTTGTGGCACGCGTTCGGAATCCCATTGATAGGTGGGTGGAGGTGGGTGAAGGTGGGTGAAGGCGGGCCGTGAGCATAGGCCAGGGCCAGGACCAGGACCACGGTCAGACGTCAGCGACTAAATTGAGTGCTCATTAACTTCAAATCAATGCTAATCAATTGGGTTTGGGTGGACCCGAAACCGTTTATCCCTAATCTGCGCTGGAAAGAAGGGCTCCACGAAAGCAAAGGCTGTCATATTTTTCGGTTTTGTGGCGCCCCAACTGCCACTCTGCTGGCACAAAGACAGCTGTTTGAAAGGTTCCGGCACAATTTCATATTAATTCCGCGCATAAACAAATTCACAGCCAGCGGCGTCTTGCGTCAGCTGCCGGAGTTCCGCTCCCTCGGCCCACCGATGGTAATGACTGCGAGCTGTTGCCTCTTTTGCCTCTGTTGCCTCTGCTGCCTCTGTTGCCGCTGATGGTGATAACGACGATAAGGACGATAACGATTATAACGGCCATGATGATTCGCAGGTCCGTGATGGCAACTGCAGTGAGGCGCATCTGCAATATTTACATGCATTTTTGATTGTGCTGCATTGCCCTCCGGATTCCAATTAAAACCAATCTGTGTGCCCGACATTCTTTGGGTCCTTTACGCTGAACGCTGAACGTCACTTGGTCGGCAGCGTTTACCTAAAAATTAAATTGGAAACAAGTCAATAAATCATTTATTTTCGCCTCAAAGCCCAAATCGCACTGAGCTGCAAATCGACGAGAGCCGGTTGAAAATGCACACAAATTTTACGGGATATTTTCATCCTAATCCCATTGCAACACAATTCTGCACTTAATTTGCGCATGAGGGATTTGCCCCCTCCGCGCTGATGATTCTGACGATGCATCAGCCCGCTCTATGACATGTGGCATACGGCATATGGATATGTGTCCATTTGCAGTATGCGTGAGGCAGCTGTATATGACTAAGCACGCTCCAGCTCACGTGCTTAAATGTTAATGATGTGCTCATGCCACACGCGGAATTACTTGCATACTCATATCATACTGACACAGACGCACCACCGACGTCAGCTAACATATGTAAACTGTAGTGTGTGCCGAGATATCCCCACTAAGCGCTGCACAAATGCAGATTGAGGATATAGATGCAGTTGAGACGGGGGATGGGGGTTGGGTGTTGGGGCTGGAGGCCGCGGGAAGGATGAGCAGGATGACTGCGTGACTTTCTGCGACCATTTCATAGTTCTCAATTTCCATTAAAATGCCAACGATGGCAAAAATGCGCCGCAAAGTATGCAACATGACTTGCGTCGTCCGAGGGACAAACGATACTTCCGCCAGTACGACTTTATAAAAATCAGATGCCACGTATGTCATGTCTTAGGTCGGTGAGCAGATAGATTTAAGACACAGAAGCAATTAGCTGATATTATGGCACATTAGCCCAAGCAAACGCTACAGTGGAATTTTAAGAAGTTGATCTTAACATTAAACGTCTTGGCAGTAAAAGTTTATTTTCAGCTTTAAATAAGAAACCCCCCAAATAGCAAAACTCTTTGGCAACCATAATTTAAATAGTACATTTAAAAGAAAAACTGTTAAAAACAAAATACAGAAAATCGCATTTGATTTCTTATTTGACGTTCCGACAACCTCAAAACTGCCTTTAATAAGACTGAAAGGAAATTCAATAAACTACATACACATAAGTAAAGAAAAGGAAAGAGAAACAACCTAAGTTCACCCAACCTAGTCCACCCAACCTTGATTTGAATCGGGGACCCTGGGATTCGTAGACACAGTAGAATTCCGCTATAAACACGCTTATAAGCACTCAAAGGGAAATGTTTGCAATAAAAACTTTTCTCAACTATACTTTTCAAGTCAACTTAATAACAAGACAGGAAGCAAACTTCAGCAAGCCGAAGTTCATATACCCTTGCAGCTCTTGCAAGAATTAAATATTTTTGAAAACATTAAAATTATGATTTACTTGCCTATACGTCCAAAAGCATTGAAGCAATGATGATTTGCAGCTCAATTATTAGATAGTTATTTTATATATTTTTATTATTTTTATGGGAGCTATATGATATGGTCGTCCGATTTTTATGAAATTTAAACTACTATGTATAGGTCGAAGAACTAATAGAAAAATTTAAAAACAGCAAAGTTAAAATTTTTTTGGTATTTTTTTCCGATTGTTCCTATGGGAGCTATATGCTATAGTCGTCCGATCCGGCTCGTTCCGACTTATATACTACCTGCAATAGAAAGACAACTTTTGGGAAAGTTTCATGCAGATAGCTTTAAAACTGAGAGACTAGTTTGAGTAGAAACGGACGGACAGACGGACGGACAGACAGACGGACAGACGGAAAGACGGACTAGATCGACTCCCCTAGTGATACTGATCATGAATATATATACTTTATAGGGTCGGAGATGTCTCCTTCACTGCGTTGCAAACTTCTGACTGAAATTATAATACCCTCTGCAAGGGTATAAAAATAACACTTTGACGAGTTTAAGTTTATATACCCTTACAGCTTTTTTCATTTGATTGTTTTCGGTCAGGTTTAATAAATCATGCAAATTTAATGTGCATTGTATTTAAGCTTATGATTATTAATGTATTTTAATGTAAATTAAAAACAAGAAAGAAAGCAAACTTTGGCAAGCCGAAGTTCATATACCCTTGAAGCTATTGCAAGAATTTAACATTTTTGAAAACATTAAAATTATGATTTACTGCGTATATGTTTAAAAACATTGAAGCTATGATGATTAGCAGCTCAATTATTTTATAGTTATTTTATATATTTTTATTATTTCTATGGGAGCTATATGATATAGACGTCCGATTTTGATAAAATCTAAGCCATAATTCTGAAATATTTAACCATTGCTATATGTCGAAGAACTGAACAAAAAATTAAAAAACAGAAAAGTTATAATTTTTATACCCTTGCAGAGGGTATTATAATTTCAGTCAGAAGTTTGCAACGCAGTGAAGGAGACGTTTCCGACCCTATAAAGTATATATATTCTTGATCAGCATCACTAGTAGAGTCGATTTAGCCATGTCCGTCTGTCCGTCCGTCTGTCCGTCTGTCCGTCTGTCCGTCTGTCCGTCTGTCCGTCTGTCCGTCCGTTTATATGCAAACTAGTCTCTCAGTTTTAAAGCTATCTGCATGAAACTTTCCCAAAAGTTGTCTTTCTATTGCAGGTAGTATATAAGTCGGAACGAGCCGGATCGGACGACTATAGCATATAGCTCCCATAGGAACAATCGGAAAAATAATTGAAAAAAATTATAACTTTGCTGTTTTTTAATTTTTTGTTTAGTTCTTCGACATATAGCAATGGTTAAATATTTCAGAATTATGGTTTAAATTTAATCAAAATCGGACGACTATAGCATATAGCTCCCATAGGAACAATCGGAAAAATAATTGAAAAAAAATTATAACTTTGCTGTTTTTTAATTTTTTGTTTTGTTTTTCGACATAAAGCAATGGTTAAATATTTCAGAATTATGCTTAAAATTTCATCAAAATCGGACGACTATAGCATATAGCTCCCATAGGAACAATCGGAAAAATAATTGAAAAAAAATTATAACTTTGCTGTTTTTTAATTTTTTGTTTAGTTCTTCGACATATAGCAATGGTTAAATATTTCAGAATTATGGTTAAAATTTCATCAAAATCGGACGACTATATCATATAGCTCCCATACAAATAATAAAAATATATAAAAGAACAATCAAATAATTAAGCTGCAAATCGTCATAGCTTCAATGTTTTTAAACATATACGCAAGTAAATCATAATTTTAATGTTTTCAAAAATATTTAATTCTTGCGATAGCTGCAAGGGTATATGAACTTCGGCTTGCCGAAGTTGGCTTTCTTTCTTGTTTTCATTTATTTTTCCGATTGTTCCTATGGGAGCTATATGCTATAGTCGTCCGATTTTGATATAATTTAAACCGTAAATCGAAAATATTTAACCATTACTAAGTGTCGAAGAACTAAACAAAAAATTAAAAAACAGCAAAGTTATATTTTTTTCATTTATTTTTCCGATTGTTCCTATGGGAGCTATATGCTATAGTCGTCCGATTTTGATATAATTTAAACCGTAAATCGGAAATATTTAACCATTAATAAATGTCGAAGGACTAAACAAAAAATTAAAAAACAGCAAAGTTATAATTTTTTTTCATTTATTTTTCCGATTGTTCCTATGGGAGCTATATGCTATAGTCGTCCGATCCGGCTCGTTCCGACTTATATACTACCTGCAATAGAAAGACAAAAGTTTCATGCAGATAGCTTTTAAACTGAGAGAATAGTTTGCATATAAACGGACGGACATACTGACAGACGGACAGACGGACGGACAGACGGACGGACAGACGGACATGGCTAGATCGACTCTACTAGTGATGCTGATCAAGAATATATATACTTTATAGGGTCGGAGATGTCTCCTTCACTGCGTTGCAAACTTCTGACTGAAATTATAATACCCTTCGACACTTAGTAATGGTTAAATATTTTTGATTTACGGTTTAAATTATATCAAAATCGGACGACTATAGCATATAGCTCCCATAGGAACAATCGGAAAAAAAAGGAAAAAAAAAAATTATAACTTAGCTGTTTTTTAATTTTTTTCTTAGCTCTTCAACATATAGTAGTGGTTAATTATTTCAGAATTACGGTTTACATTTCATCAAAATCGGACGACTACATCACATAGCTTCCAAAGAAATAATAAAAATATATAAAATAACTATCTAATAATGAGCTGCAAGTCATCATAGCTTCAATGTTTTTCAACATAAACGCAATTTTAATGTTTTCAAAAGTATTTAATTCTTGCAATAGCTGCAAGGGTATATGAACTTCGGCTTGCCGAAGTTTGCTTTCTTTCTTGTTTTTTTTTATATACATAATAAAACTAAAAAACATTTTTTTTTTCTCAAAATACATAAAATTGTATAAATAATAATTATTTTGGATTTTTTTGAATAGCGCTTATAATGATTACGGATGAAAATATGATTTTTGAATTTTTACTTTATAAGTCCATTGTATAAGTCCATTGATAAATTTCCTCTCAAATAATAATTTCTAATCTAATACTCCTCATTCCAGTGCCACCCCATCGGTTTCAGTGGTTCTCGATGGCAATGAGCCGCAGTTCACGGACGCACTCGGCCACAAGGTCCCGAAGCCACAGCCGTCGTTGCAAGTGGCCAGCCCCATCGTGCTGCTTAACCCAGACCGCTACGAGTTCTACACGTTCGACGAGCACGGCGAGCTGGTCAAGCGGCTGATGACCATGCAGGAGATTCAGAGCATCGTGGCCAATGGCGACGGCGAGGGACCGTCCATCATCCACCCCGCCCCGCTGGCTGAAAGCAATCCCGATAAGAATGTCCAGGACATTGTGAACAGCGTGCAGGACGTGCTGAACAAGGAGGTGGCCTCCAGCTCGGCCAAGAACAGCTCCGGGGAGCTGCTTCCTCCCCCTTTTGGATACGCCCGACGTTTCCTCCTCCTGGTCGCTTATTCTGCCCGCCATTTTCGGCAACACGGGTGGCGACATTTTCCCACAGCAACGCCCGCCCCAGATTGTGATGACTCCGGAGTCGGAGCTGCTGGAGACATCCACCCGGGCGGCGCCACCAACCACACGTGCCACGAAGAAACCCAAGCCCGCGAAGCGCAAGCCGGGCACAAAACGCAAGCCCGCAACCACTACCAGCACCACCCAAGTGACACCGCAGGTGGTGCAGGAGGAACTGGATCCGATGGAGTCCGTGTACACGGGAATGCAGCAATACCAACAGGTGGCCGCCAACATGCCCGAGTTTGAGCTCCTCCACATGCAGCCGATCTACCAAAAGCTGCCGAGCACCACAGGGCGGCCGGAGACCACCACGCGACGCGTATTCTACAACAACCAGGAGATCATTCACACGCCCACCTCCTCGAGCAGCGCCCCCTCGAGCACCGAAATTGCCTTCAGCCACCAGCTGGCCAAGAAGCCGGCGAGTGTGCAGCGCAAGCCCACTCAACCTCAACGCGTGAAAAAGCCTAACGGTGGGGCTCCGGCCGAAACTACATCCCAGTCCACTGGGGGAAAGCAGAAGGTCAAGAAGAAGACAACTACCACAACGACAACGACAACAACCACACCGGCCCCCCAAACCCAAACGGAGTCACCCACTCAAGTGACGCAAGAGGAGCCTGCACCAATAGAAAGCACGACCACAACCACCCAACCACCGGCCCCGACCACTCAGAAAAAGAAGAAACGCAAGCCCACACGAGCCCCAGGTACAGGACCGTCCGGTGGCAACGCAAAACCATCGAAGCCAAAGCGGAAGCCCACGTCGAAGCCAAAACCAATGATCCAGGAAGTGAGTGAATCAGCCTCCGCTGCGTC
This sequence comes from Drosophila elegans, assembly GCF_018152505.1. Taxonomy (NCBI): domain Eukaryota; kingdom Metazoa; phylum Arthropoda; class Insecta; order Diptera; family Drosophilidae; genus Drosophila; species Drosophila elegans. The sequence goes on along the minus strand of NW_024546078.1, from coordinate 130,636 downwards.
TGCACCACAGCCGCAGATTGTGGATACTCAGAAGCACCCAAGACCGCAGAGACCCCACAAGAAGCCCAAGCCAACAGCCAGCACTACGACGACAACAAGCACAACAACGCCAGTGCCAGAAGCAACAGCAACAACAACCACACCGGAACCAGTGACCACTCCGCCAGAGGCTCCAATCACAGAGCCACCAGCAGAGTCCAGTCCAGGCACCACCACTCCAGAACCAGAGCCTCAAACGACACTTCCCTCAACAACTCCAACAACCGAGGCTCCTACAACAACAACCACAGAGGCTCCGATAACAACAACCACTGCTCCCACTACAACAACCACAGATCCCACTACAACAACCGCTGCTCCTGCAAAAACCACAGCGATTCCACCTGCTCTACACCACCAGAAATTGCATAACAGGCCCGCCAACCGTCCCACAACGCAACACCACAACCGAATCCACGCGAAGCCAGTGCACAGCACCACCACTGAATCGGGTAAGGTGTCAGGGGAGCTACAAGCCGAGAGCTACGGACTGGTTAATGTGATTCCCGCCTCGAGCACCATCCACAAACCATTCTATCCGATGCCCAGCTACGATGCCGACTCCTCTCAAAACACGACTTCTTTGTTCGCCGATCCTTCGGCGCTTCACTCGCCTCTGAAAAAGACTCCTTTGCCGTCACTCACCCAGCTGCAGCAGCAGTTGCACCTCGGCTCACCATCACCAGCTCCCCAGCTCTCACCCGCTCAAATCCTCTCCATGGACCAAATAGTGCAGTCCCTGACCCAGGACCTGTCGACCACTGACAAGGCGGAAGACGACTCCGTCGCAAGTCCAGTGAGTTACGACAGTGCGGAGAGCAAGCTGCAGATGGAAGCGCTGGCCAACAAGAAAAAGGTAGCCTTCGTTGCCATCACCACCGCTGCGCCAGCAACGACCACTACTACGGCCAGTTTACCGACCACCTCCTCCAAGCCCACCACAATTCTGACTAGCAACAAGCCACTCACGTCTCACTACGGCGGAAGCACTTTGGCCACGATGCTTTCAGAAGAGGGAGAGGACGTCACCGACTCCACAGAATCCTCTGTGGCCCACCCGCAGCCAGCAGAGACCACGCTCAGCAGCCTCGAGGACGATGACGTGGAGCAAACGCCCGTGGTTGTCATCACTGCCAGACCACAGTACTTTACGGTTACGCGGAGGCCGGAACCACTGAAGCCGATCAAGACCGACCAGAGCCAGGAGGAGCCGGAGACAACCGAGTTACCCGGGCAGACACTGTTCCTAGTGACAACTCCGATGTCGCCGCTGGAAGAACAGGAAGTCACAACCGATAAGATCGATGCTGAGCCCGATCACGAGGTTAAGTTTGAGCCTCTCAACGAAAGTGTACCGAACGAACTTCCTCCCACAAGCGGCTATAACCCACAGAGTTTGGAAATTGCGGAGGAGGCGGGTGGTGCGGTTGCCACCACAGAGCAGGCACTTCGTCTTCCCGTTTCTGAGAGCAGCACAGTTAATGACTTTGACAGTACCGAAGTAACCCCCCAGATCGCCGACCTTGTGCAGCAACTCAACCTAGAGATGCTTAAGCCCACGGACCAGATTTCCATGGCCAACTTCCAGACTCAGGCGGCCACCGTTGCCTCCACCTTAGTGGATGGCACCAACACGCTCGTCTCGGATATCCCCATAAACTCAAACGAGACCAAGGACGAGCTAGAATTCCTCATGTCCGATGTTATACAGCAGATCACTCAAGGCGATCAGAGCAAGCTCCCGCCAAAGGCCCAATCGCCAGACGATTCACACCGCCTGACCAATTTCGCCCAACTTAACAGCTCATTCCTTCTCCAACCAAGGCCAGAAAAAACGGAGGAGCCTCAGGAGCCTAAGGAGCCCCAAGAACCGTACAGACCAGAGCCGCAGCTCGAGACAAAGCCACCCACTCCTAGTACGACAACAGCAGCCCCTTTCAAGCCGGACGCTTTCCCAGCAAATCCCATACACGTGGAGACGAGCACCCAGCGGATTCCCATTTTGTCGCTGTCCCAGATTTATGCGCAGCAGCAACAAGACGAGGATGAGGAGCAGCAAGTTTTTACCAACGAACGCCTCGAGGTGCAGCCAACTCAAGAGCCCGGCAAACAGGAAACAGTCCCCGCCTTAGAGGCGTCTACAGCTACGCCCTTAGTGGGCACCTCCGAGGCTGACGCGGTTGAGGCCGCCACCACCACAGAGTATCAGCTGACGCAAGAGCCCAACCAGGAGACCACTTCCAGTGAGGAGGGTTCTGGCAGCGAGGAGTCAACGACCAGATACAGCGACATCCCCGAAAGCTACACGCACCCCGAAAGTGAAGAGGAAGTGCCCGAGCTGTTGACAAATGGATACAACGAGCAGCAGCAGACGGAGACGAGTGCTTTCCAAGAAAAAGTGACAGAGCCCGTGCACGAGCCCGAGCCCGTCCTCACCACGGAAAAGTCTACGCCGGAAGAGCCAGAGACCACCGCCCCGCAGTTCGTGGAGGAAGAGTCGACATCGGCGAGCAATGCCTACCAAGACTCTCAGGCAGAAGAGCAAACTTCGACAACGGATAAGCTTGAATACCCAGAAGAGCAGCCGCAGTTTTCCCAAATAGCCGATGTGAAGGACAGCGCCACGAACGCCGCCCAATTGCTGCCACAATACCAGGCACCAGCCAGCGGAGAGCGGGAGGAGTCCGAAGTGCCGGTCACGGAAATTCCCGGTGATATGTCCTTGGCATCTTCCGATTCGGACATGTCTCTGAGTTCCGAGCAGGTGACTGAAAAAATAGAACTGAGCACGGTTAGGACGCAGCAGTTGGACGACGAGTCATTGGAGGAAGTTTCAGACGAGCTGACAGCCACCATTTCGGAGGAACAAGAGGCCGAGGATGTGGGGGCGGTGACCAGTGCCCAAAAAATACAGCCGGACGACGAGGATCCATACGTAAAGCTGGGTGAAACTACCGCGAGTGTCGTGAGACCGTTGAACCCTAGCGCCGAAAAGGTCGAAGAGGATAAGAGCGTCACTGAACCCGAAGACGACAACTACAAGGTTACATTGCCTTTGGCCAGCTACGGAAACCCACCAGTGGATCAGGCGGATGAGGAAGACGAGGAGGATCAAGTGCTTTCCCAGATGCCTAGCAGTACTACCACAAGGGCAACCACTACTACAAAGCCCACAACGGAAACTCCAACCACGACTACGTCTAGCACAACCAGTGCTCCCTCAACGACCACAAAGCGACTGAACACCTTGAAGCCTGTTTCCTACTACGTTCAGCCCTCCCTGCTGGGTGGCTACAATCAACTGGACTACCAGCCGCCAAAGGTGCTGCCCTATAATGCCAACAAGGCGGACCCAACTCCGACCCACAGCCCATATCAATCTGCGTTGAGCCAGCAGCGACCCTCCCAGCGGCCCCCGCTGCTTACCAATCTAATGGCCAGCTCCACGCAGTCGACCCGGCCCCCCGTGAAACTAGAACCCAGTCCGGAGTCCTCCCAGGGGCTGGAGGCCTCCACCGCACCTATGGACGCGGACCTGCAGTCCTTCGCTCGGCTCTGCAACGAGCTCGCCTTCAGCTACTGGCGCGCCATTACCTCGGAGAAGATCAGCTCCGCCAGAAGTCTGGTCCTCTCCCCGTTCGCCCTCACTTCCATGCTGTCAATGGTATTCCTTGGGGCGCGCGGAAGCACGTCCGGGGAGATGAACGAGATCCTGAAGCTGGACGACATGGTCACCTTCAATCCGCACTTGATCTTCAAGAACATTACCAGTTCGGTGGAACAGGCCACGGACAGCGACATCGCCACTGCGGCTTTCGTGCGCGAGATCTTCAGTGACCGGGCAAACGGAAAGATACTGCCCTTCTTCAAGGAGAAGACCCAGCAGCTGTACGCCGGACACGTGGAGGAGGTCAACTTCCACGTGGTCAACGACATCGTGCGCCGCCGCACCAACCTCCTGGTGAAGCGCCACACGATGGGCAAGGTTCTGGAGTACCTGCGCACCAACAGCGTGTGGGTGAACGGGCCGCTGGCCACCATATCGGCCAACCTCTTCCAGACGGACTGCTCGCACGGCTCCACCGCGGAGCGCGATGGGGAGATGTTCTTCCAAGTGCACCCCACCGTGCGCCAGCGACGGCTCGTGCCCATTCCGGCCGTGCTCTACCGCTCTGGATTCACGGCGGGCTATGAGCCGAAGCTGGACGCCACCGTAGTGGCCTTCGGCCGAGTCCAGGACACGGTGAGCACGGTCTACGTGATGCCCGGCCACCAGAGCTCCATTTCGCCGATGGACAACCTGGAGCGCCTGGAGCGGAGCCTGGTGGAGACTGCCTTCGGAGAGTCGCGCGCCTGGAGCCGGCTGCTCACCTCGCTGATGGACCGGCCTGGCATGGAGGTGCAACTGCCGCGCTTCTCGCACCGCTCCTTCGTAAACGCCTCGCTGGGCCTGCAGAAGATGGGGCTGCGGGGCCTCTTCAAGTCGGACTTCGCCGACCTGCGGGGTCTGACGGGCGCCGGGAACCGCGACATCTTCCTGTCCGACATGATCCAGATCAACACGTTCAGCACCTGCGGCGAGGAGAAGATATCCGAGCATCACCACGTGGAAATGTACCCTGCACCCCCGCTGCGCAAGCGCAACAAGGACGTGGACGCCACCGAGGACGACGCCTTCGACTCGTCGGAGGCCGTCGTGGACTTCGGCTCGCTGGTGCAGGAGTCTGCCCTTGGGCGGGGATTCTACGACGACCTGCTGGACCCCAAGTACCTCGAGCTGCCGCTGCCACTCCGTCCGCGGCAGGCTCGCGTGCCAGACGCTCCTCGGCTGCGCTTCGACAAGCCCTTCCTGTATTTCGTGCGCCACAACCCCACGGGCATGATCCTGTTCATGGGGCGGTTCAACCCGCGCCTGCTGCCGTGAGGCACCGGCTCACAGCACAGACAGCACAGCAACGCAACCGTGGGTCGTTTTCTTGTTAAACCTTGGAAGGTGACTTAGTGAATTTATACCGTACTCGTAATGCTAACTTTATCCCTAATGAACGCTGCTTGCTGCGCCTTAATCCCGCGTCCCCCGTCTGGATTGGTCCGATACGAGATTGATGCTCAGCAAACGATTGCATTTGCCAGTGGCAGCTGCAACTGCAATTATTCTCTGTGCGCGCAAAAACGAAATCAAATATCTTAAATGCTCGAATGCAGTTTGCGCAAATTCATTTTCAACTTTTCTGGCTCGCATTTAATTTGCCGCATACAACCCAAATGCGGTATGGTATATGAAAATGCATTTTTTACTTCGCTCGTTGTTCGCTGAAAAATCGCTCGATTCGCAAACAAATGTTGAATAAATACGTAGGCGGCGAATGCGAACGCAATCGAAAATTAAATGCAAATGCAATCATGGGATGCGTCAATGTTTTGGCAACTGAACAAATGTAATTTAGTAAAATAAACTTTACGAAAACGCAAACTAAAAGTTATGTATGCTATAATGTAAGCTTAAACAAAAAATCTAAATAAATAAATATAAATATTATACATACTACAAAAACAAGACACCCTTAAATTTTATTTGCCAAAATGGCAATGTTTCTGAATACACAAGTGCCTTGCAAGCATATTACAGGTCGCAGGGTTGGGGGTTACCTGAGAAAGGCAGCACAGCACAACAAAACAGAACAAATAAACATGTTATAACAACGTGTCTCGACAAAAAAATTCCCGGTACTCACTTCGTAAAATGCAATGCATGCTTATTGCTGCTCAGAACACAAAATGCAATGGAGATTCCATTGCCGCATTTTTTCGCAGTTTGAATGTGCCTGATTCCATTGCCGCATACTTGTTAATGTACATCATAAGCCGACACGTGGCCAAACCACAGACTGGATTGCTTTAAGTTAAATCAATGATAAATGTGTAGCAATTTGTTTTTGCTGCTGATTCGCTAAGTTAAACAATGTTTATAATCTGACGAAATCTCGGTAAATGTCGGTAGTTTTCTAAAGTTCTTTATTACTTTATTATTTTTTACAGTGGTTTTTTAATGACATAAATTTTTCCGTAAGGTAATGTATATTGGACAGAATTAGAAAACAAGTGCTGTGTTCTCGACCGTTAAGCAAAGTACACTCATTATGATTGGACGATAAATTTAATCAAAGGATCAATCTATTTTTTTTCCTCGTCCACACTTTAAGACCACATTTCAAAGACCGAACAGCGAGAAAATGGCGACTTTTTCAAGGAGAGTAATCCTTCGGCAAATCAAAAAATACTGAGTACATACAGTAAAATATTTAAAGGTGGTACTGAACAGCTAATTATCAATAATATGATATTGAAAAATTTAATTCACAATTTACACAGTGAATATAGGAGCAAAGGAACACATTCTTCGATTACAAATGTTGGCAAGGGTGCTACATTCATATGTGTGTGCCAACGCTTACAAAATATTTACACAAGCATAATGTGAATGTTTGGATAAAGCAGCCATAAAAAATTTTCCATTTTTTTTGTTGCGCAAACAGAACAAAATTTATAAGTCGGCAAATAAAAGTACGGATGAGTACAGGCCCTAGTGTCAAATTTTTATTGTTACTTTTGTAAACTAGTGATCTAAAGACATTTGTTGGTGAATTCCATATTTTTGGGCCCGACAAATATAGTAAACTTGTAGAAATGACCATGCTGAGCGTTCTAACTAGAAGCGTTCCCTGCATTTTCCACTGACAACGCAATTGCAGATGAATACAAGCATCTATTTATTATGACACTAATTTGTCGAGCCGCAGCGCTTTATGCACCAAAAAGCACTAAAGTGCAACTTCTGCTCACAACAAAATTCATAATTCAACTGGCCTTTGTTGGTGTAGCTGTTGTTGCCATTGTTAATGCGGCTCCGAAACATTTCCGCACGTGTTGGATTCAAGGGGAAGAAGCAGCTAATGCGGAAGAGAAAAATCTGTCATTGTTATTATTATGATTGTATATTGTGTAATGTGGCGACCTGTATCAGCAGAGAGCGACGCTAAGGAGAAGAGTAATGTTCTCTCCCTATCTCCACAGTAGGTTTGGCTGGTACTTGGCCAATCCGTTGGCAACGCCTTTATTATTAGTTCCAGAGTCACCGACCAGAGCGGACGGTCAATAAAGAATATAATTATCAGTTGATATAAAGTGTTTTCATTCAGTGGGAGATCGTGGTCTTTACACTGGCGACGAGGATAAAACCGGAGATTAAGTTTGTGCTAACCCTTTTGCAAGAAAAAGATAATCGAATCGATTAAATCAGCAAACGTGAAGTGTGCAAAAGAAATGTAAGTAGAAAAAAAAAAGAAGAAGAAGAAGACACAGGCACACAGCATTGCCAGAGTGGAAAAATCCTTGCCAAATGGAAGGATTAAAGAAATGAAAAAAAAGAGAGGAGAGAGTCTATTCCAAATGGAATGAGATCCAAAAAAAATAAAAGAGTCTATTCCAAATGGAATGAGAACAAGAAATTCCAAATGGAATGAGCTTTTAAAAAAAAAGCGCCTATTCCAAATGGAATGAGATCAAGGAAAGAAGTAAAAGCCTTAAGTTATCTGTTCCTAATGGAATAAGAGCAAAGAATGAGAATACAGAAAAGCCCGATGTTGGAGGATTATTCTGGGATTTACGTTTTAATTTCAGGAATAATTATGACGGAGCTGAAACCTTTTCTATGCCAGGCGATGGACAAGGCACTATGGCGTACGGAGTGGGAAATGTGGCTGCGCGCATTTACTATATATGTGGACACGGAGGAGATCACAAATGTATATAAAAAGAGGAATAAACTCCTTCACTTGGGTGGACCTCAGCTTCAGGCGGTTGTGTATAGCATTCCCGGCGCCTTGATACCATACGACGACAAGGCTAAAAATGACGTGTTTACTCCTTTGGTAAGCAAACTAAATGAGTATTTTTCACCGCTGCGAAATTCCGCGTTCGAAAGGCACCTGTTTCGATCGATGACACCGGTGGAAGGAGAAGGTTTTACGGAGTTTTTACTTAGATTACGCCAACAAATCGCTAAGTGTTCATTTGGGGAGACTAAGAGACAAATCGAAGAAATCTGTTTAATCGACAAAATTATTGATGTCTGGGCCCCATTAGACTTAAAGAAGAAATTGCTTGAAAATGAGCAAACTTTGGAGGAGGTCGTAAAAACATGTTGCATAGATGAGCAAGTAAACAAACAAACGCAGTCTATGGCCGCACCAACTACCGCAAGCAGCATTAACAAAATTATACAGCACGACACGGGTATGGAGTGCGGAAGATGTGGTAGAAGAGGGCATCGGGAAAACAGCGCGGAATGCCCCGCTAGGAACATGAGGTGCAGGAAATGCGATAGACTTGGGCATTTTTATAAGAAATGCCGTACGAGGGTACGAAAATCAAACTTCGGTATGGAAGAACCGGATCGAAAACGGCGACGTCAGGGAAATACTAGGATACAATCAATAAGTAATGAAACTCAAAATGAGTATGGCGATTCAAAGTCTACCAACCTGTTTAGAGTAGCAACTGAGCAATCCGGCGAGGAAGAGATTCGGTGTAAGATAAGTGGTCACACGGTCGCTATGATTATTGATTCGGGCTCAAAGTATAACCTAATCAGTCATTCGGATTGGCAACAATTGCGCGAGGGAAAAGCAGTCATATTTAACGCTCGCACAGAATCAGTAAACCAATTTAGAGCTTATGCCTCAGACCGTCTTCTCAAGGTATTACAAATTTTCGAAGCACCGATTTCGGTACGGAACGATTCTGAACTGATTGCTACTTTTTACGTTATTGAAAATAGTAAACAATCTTTATTAGGACGTGACACAGCTATAAAACTCAACGTCTTAAGACTGGGACTAAGCGTACATAGAGTTGAAAAAGTTGAACCGTTTCCCAAATGGCGTGACGTTTCAGTCAAACTTTCGATTGACGAATCCATTACTCCCATCCAACAACCCATTAGGCGTGTACCGACAGCGTTGGAAGAAAAAATTGATAAAAAACTCGAAGAAGCATTAAGCATGGACATTATTGAACCCGTATCTGGCCCAAGCGCCTGGATATCACCTTTGGTTATTGCATTTAAAGATGATGGTGATATTCGTTTATGCATAGATATGCGGCGTGCAAATAAAGCTATTCAGAGAGAAAACTACCCATTGCCAACTTTTGATAATTTTATGACTAAACTAAGAGGTGCCAAACATTTTTCAAGGCTCGACCTAAAAAACGCCTATTATCAATTGGAATTGGCCGAATCCAGCAGAGGAATTACAACATTTATAACGCACCGTGGCTTATTTCGATACAAACGCTTAATGTTTGGGGTGAACTCGGCACCTGAAATATTCCAAAGGTTGATGGAAAAACTCTTATCTCCTTGTCAAAATGCCTTAAACTACATTGACGACATAATAGTCTTTGGGAGCAATATGGAAGAACATGACGCAGCTCTAAAAATGGTAAGGACAATTTTGGAAAATAATAATGTCCTGCTGAACGAAAGGAAATGTACACTAAGAGCTCAGAAATTAAAATTTTTAGGCCACATTTTGTCCGATCAAGGGATCGAAGTTGACCCAGAAAAAGTTAAGGTTATTACTGAGTTCAGAGCTCCCAAAAATAAAGAAGAAATACGCAGTTTCCTTGGTCTAGCTACATACGTGGCTAAATTTGTGGTTGACTTGGCAGACAGTACTGAGCCATTAAGGAAATTACTAAAGAGTCATGAACCATTTGCTTGGGGTAAAGAGCAGGATGAAGCATTTAAAATATTAAAAGAAAAAATTGCGGCAGTACCAAAACTCTCATACTTTAACCCTAAAGACAAAACCTGTTTAATTGCGGATGCTAGTCCGGTGGCTCTTGGTGCTGTTTTAGTACAGTTTGACAAATCTAATAGCCCACGAATAATATCATTTGCCAGCAAGAGTCTTTCACCGGTAGAAAAGAGATATTCGCAAACCGAAAAGGAAAGCCTGGCGTTAGTGTGGGGTGTGGAAAAATTTTATTTTTATTTGGCTGGTTTAAAATTTGACTTAATAACTGATCACAAGCCGTTAGAGACGATCTTTAAACCAACATCGCGACCCCCGGCTAGAATTGAAAGGTGGTTGCTGAGACTACAATCTTACCGTTTTCATGTTATTTATAAAACGGGAAAAGAAAATATTGCTGACTCGCTGTCAAGACTGTGCCAACATACTGATGCAGAACCTTACGACTGGACTGGAGAGGAGCATATTTTTCGCGTACTATCAACATCCATACCTAAATCCATCTCCATATCTGAAGTCAGCAAAATGAGTGTCTTAGATGAGGAGATGGTGGATGCAATGACGTGTCTTAATCAAGACTCATGGAAAGCGAATTTGTCAAGCCCGTATTACCCGTTTCGGTTGGAACTGTCTATAGTCGGTGATATCCTACTTCGAGGCACCCGGTTAGTAATTCCACGAAAACTACGAGGTGTAATCCTTAACCTTGCTCACGAAGGGCATCCCGGAATAAGTGCCATGAAACGAAGATTGCGTTCAAAGGTTTGGTGGCCATGTTTGGACAAAGATGCTGAACAATGCGTTAAGGCGTGCCGAGATTGTCTTATAGTGTCAATGCCATCAAGGCCTGCTCCGATGCAACGACACCCGTTTCCGGATGGACCCTGGAAATGTCTAGCGACTGATCTTTTGGGACCATTACCTAACGGTGAGAATATATTAGTCCTCATAGATTATTACTCAAGGTATATAGAATTCAAAATAATCAGATCTATATCATCCAAAATAATTATTGATGAGATGGAGGAGATATTTTCACGGCTAGGATTTCCAGAGACGCTAACGACTGATAATGGTAGGCAATTTGTAAGCGCTGAGTTCAAAAGTTTTTGCCACACAAACGGAATTAGGTTAATGCCTACACCTCCCTACTGGCCCCAGGCGAACGGCGAAGTAGAGAACATGAACCGATCTCTTGTGAAACGTTTGAAGATAGCTCACGCGAATAACGACAGCTACAAAAAAAGAAATCCAGAAATTCGTATTGATGTACAATGTTACTCCACACGGTACCACAGGCGCTCCACCGACGGAACTAATGTTCAACAGGGTGATAAGGGATAAAATTCCTAGCATCCAGGATCTTGTTGGCGTGATGGCAGACTCAGAGGAAAAAGACAGGGATCTGCTGGAAAAAGAAAAAGGGAAACAGTATGCAGACAAATCCAGGAGCGCGGGAAACTTGGATATTCGAATTGGCGACAAAGTACTTTTAAAGAACGTAGTATTCCCACACAAATTGACACCTACATTTGATACGACCACTTATGAGGTTACTAAGCGAGAAGGAAATGTTGTCCAGATACTCGGGGGTGGTAAGACGTACACCAGAAACGTTGGTCATTTAAAAAAGATAGTAGAGACTAAATCGTCTATGTCGAAAAATCCGGTGGACGTCGACGCCGACTCCTTTCCTTCAACTTCGATATCTTTACAGCCAACACCAGAGACTTTAAGCCCACAGGATGTCTCGAAATTCTATGCTTTAACGGGACAGGAGGATTCGATGTCTAGTAAGCAGCATATACCAAACGAGGACCTGAGACTCCGTCTAAAGAAAAAGGAAGGGGTGTGGCGACCTGTATCAGCAGAGAGCGACGCTAAGGAGAAGAGTAATGTTCTCTCCCTATCTCCACAGTAGGTTTGGCTGGTACTTGGCCAATCCGTTGGCAACGCCTTTATTATTAGTTCCAGAGTCACCGACCAGAGCGGACGGTCAATAAAGAATATAATTATCAGTTGATATAAAGTGTTTTCATTCAGTGGGAGATCGTGGTCTTTACATGTAATATGAAAAGTGTTTCCACTCCACGCGGCGATCCGCCACAGCATGCAGTGTCCTTTGTCCTGGACTCGCCGGACAATGCTGCGACAGCTGTCCGCAGCTGTTACCCCATCCAGCTTATTGTAATTGTTGTTCAACGAACTTTTCCACTTCCCTGAACCATGCTCTGCGACTCCTGTGCTGGAACCGGAGTCATAGTCGGATCTGGACTTTGTTGCGTATACTCGGATACTTTGCTGCTTTTGTTTTTCTCTGCACATTGGGGGAGTTGGTCTTTGCTTTCTTTGCAGAAGCACCTGCCGAAACTACACAAGTGTCACTCAAAAGGAGAAACACAACGACGGGGGCAATGACAGGTTTCTGTGAAAACCCTTTTACCTACCGTAAATATTGCTTTATTTTCGTTATTTTTACCGTAGCCATGCCTGACCTCTTTACATTTGCGTTATACTCATCTGCTTAATTTCACCACAAAACCTAGGGTACTTAAATAACATATGAATGTTCACTGGAATAGAGGCCAAAAAAGTACTTTTTCATTCATTCAAGTTATTCCATTATAATCCGAAAATTCAAAAACAAAAATTAAATGTACGAGAAAGCAAGAAAGGAAGCAAGCTTTGGCAAGCCGAAGTTCATATACCCTCACAGCTATTGCAAATATTAAATATTCTTGAAAACATTAAAATTATGATTTACTTGAAGCTGTGATGATTTGCAGCTCAATTATTATATTTGATAGTTCCTATGACAGCTGCATGATATCGTTTTCCGATTCCAATCAAAAAGAATTTCTAAAAAAAATTACAAAATAAAACAGATAAATTAAAAAAAAATAAGAAAGGAAGCAAACTTCGGCAAGCCGAAGTTCATATACCCTTGCAGCTATTTCAAAAACTAAATACTCTGGAAAACGTTAAAATATGATTTACTTGTGTGTATGTTTAAAAACATTGAAGCTATGATGATTTGCAGTTTAATTATTCGATAGTTCCTATGGCAGCTATACGATTGTTCCTATGGGAACTATATGCTATAGTCGTCCGATTTTGATGAAATTTCAACCGTAATTCTAAAATATTTAACCAATACTATATGTCGAAGAACTAAAAAAAAAATTTTAAAAACAGAAAAGTTATAATTTTTTTTGTATTTTTTCCCAATTGTTCCTATGGGAGCTATATGATATAGTCGTCCGATTTTGATGAAATTTAAACCGTAATTCCGAAATATTCAACTAGTAATATGTGTCAAAGAACTAAATAAAAATTAAAAAACAGCAAAGTTATAATTATTTTTATTTATTTTTCCGATTGTTCCTATGGGAGCTATATGCTATAGTCGTTAAATATTTTTTAAAACATTAAAATTATGATTTGCGAATATGTATAAAAACATTCAAGCTATGATGATTTGCAGCTCAATAATTAGATAGTTATTTTATATATTTTTATTATTTCTATGGGAGCTATATGATATAGTCTGATTTTGATGAAATTTAAACCGTAATTCGGAAATATTTAATACTATATGTTGAAGAACCAAAAAAAAAATTGAAAAACAGCAAAGTTATAATTTTTTTTGTATTTTTTTCCCGATTGTTCCTATGGATCGTCCGTTTTTGATTAAATTTAATGAACTAAACAAAAAATTAAAAAACAGAAAAGCTATAATTTTTTTCATTTATTTTTCCGATTGTTCCTATGGGAGCTATATGCTATAGTCGTCCGATCCGGCTCGTTCCGACTTATATACTACCTGCAATAGAAGGAAAACTTTTGGGAAAGTTTCATGCAGATAGCTTTAAAACTGAGAGACTAGTTTGCATATAAACGGACGGACAGACGGACATGGCTAGATCGACTCTACTAGTGATGCTGATCAAGAATATATATACTTTATAGGGTCGGAAACGTCTCCTTCACTGCGTTGCAAACTTCTGACTAAAAATATAATACCCTCTGCAAGGGTATAAAAAGAACACCTCTTAACAAGGTAAAAATTTGAGACGATTTTGTGAAGAAAAATGAATAAATATTCGACTAAATATATAACATTTTTAAATGTTTCCATTCGGACCGCTTCATTCAGGTATTTTGCCTACACAGGCATTTATTATCTCAGCGTGATGAAAGTTGAAGGTTGAAGGTGCGATGGTCACAACTTTTTTACCTCATTAAGATATGTTTTTGTTTTATATCAGAAGTTTTTTTTTAAATATAGTCAAAGTACCGCAATACTGTGAACACGGTTTTTACAAAAAAAAAACGTTTACCCAGAAGTCTAAAACAAGTCCTTAACATTATTTGAAACTGACAAACGACGAGTAAAACTTTTTTAATTTTTAGATATGTATACCAAAAAATGTATTTTTTGAATAACTTTTGATCGGAGCATCAGATCCAAGCAAATTTGGTGTCATTCGACGCGTATAAATAAAATTAAAACTGTGTTAAAAAAGTGTAATATTTTACCAACCCAAGCTCATGAACTCGACTTAAAAAAATGTTTATGTCACTTGTACCGCCCTTTATCCTGAACCAGCACGGCAGATTTTCAATTCTAAGGCTATATAAAGTAATCTCCTGTGTGAATAGGGTATTAAGCATGATTTTCCGATTGTGCCTAGTACTCAGATCAACGAACAGTTTCGCCAGCGAAGAAGCTTTATTATTTCTAGTGAGACCGAAGTCTTCTGAGTTCAATCAGCTGGGCTTGTTGACAAACAAAATAATTTGAGAAAGCAAAATCGAAGATGTTGAATATAAACGACGTCAGGGTTAAAATTGGTATTGCATGGGTGGCTAATATGCGGCTTTTTCGTGTTTTTGTCGTATTTCCCTCCATTTTGCTTGCAAGTTCAAATCCAACAACACCAAAGATAAGATTTTGTATTATTTTCGCCAGGGCCTGACAAACGCTCCATGAGCACCTGGCAGCTCGAAACTAACGATGCCCTATATTCCCACATCTCACTAGAAAATCCAAGTACATAGTTCCTCTAAACGACCCAGAACACCACGAACCCGACGTACTCGAACGACGAGACACGACGACGTCAGGCAGTGCACAACCGGCCCTTCCGAAGCGCCGACACCAAGCAGTGCACCCATCCATCGCGCATCTCCAACGTCAAGCAGTGCATCGAGTCATTGCGCAGCGGCAGCATCAAGCAACACACGGCCCTTCCGAAGCGCCGATCCGGCACGCAAAGCAGGGCGATACTCAACGAGTTGCGATATACTCGGCCCTTCAGCAGCGTCGACAAGCAGTACCACACTCGGCCCTTCAGCAGCGCCGACGCCACTCATTATAGTTAAAAACATAGTCTTAATCAATCGTACTATTAAAATATAACCATACTCTGTAGCGTTCGATTTGTGCTATTCTCGAACCCTGGCCACGGCGAGCTATACCGCCTCCCGAAACAGGGTCGTTACACCATGTTCCAGTTCAGCCGAATTCGAGAAAATAGTCGATGTTTTAATGAGCCTTTCCCAATTTTTGATTCGTTAGCTGTGTTATAGCCTGATTCCATTGCCGCATTAGTGGACTTTTTAAATGTGCCTGATTCCATTGGCGCATTAGCATTTAGTAAATGCTACTCCGACATGTGAGTGGCACTTACAGCTGATCTGGGCTTGTATACTTTGAATTTTGGCAAATCCAAAAGAAAATAATTAAAATTATTGAACATGGGTGAGTTTACTAAACTCTGTAATGCTCAGCAGGACATCCATATTGCGACCGAGACATTTGCCAACTTGGACGACAAAGAAGAGAAACTGATTGCGTTGTTATAACGGGCTTGCAATGGAGACCACCACAGTTTCTAGAAAGGGCAAGGATCCCCGTATATGTGGGAGTTATTTTATACCAGAGATCCAGCAGTAATGAATTGTGGTACTGCGAGCAGAATTTGCAGCGTGCGCTCTAGGTTTCAGTCATTTTTATACGAAATAGATGTTATATTCAAAAGACATCAAAAATTGCGCCAACCTTGCTTATAGAAAACAGCTGTTGTAGTGGTGGCAGGAACAAAATATCGTTAAGCATCGGTATTTTCCGGTATTTATACTAAAAACGTTCGGGGCGAATGGTTTTTAATCGCATTTAAAAATCGCATTTATTTTAAATGCGGCATTTAGCCTTATGGGATTCCCTGTGTAAATAAATGCGCATTTGGCTAAATGCGTTTTAATGCGGCAATGGAATCAGGCTATTAAGTTTGTAAGATTCATTTATGCATTTCTACTGGATACGATGCAAGATGGTAACCATGGACTTACAAAAAAAATTATTTTTTTTAATTTATTGAAAAACCAAATTTTTGGAAATTTAATATTATTAGTTTTTGTTTGATATCAGAACTTTTTGTTTGAAATATTGTCAAAGTACCCCTATGTTACCATCAGGATTATAAAGAATTTTTTACAATAAAGATTTTTAGCATGTTATCTAGGCAGGCCTTTTTTTTGCAGCGTGACGAATAAGAAATTTTAAATAAAAAGTATTTTTTAGTCGAATGCTCAATGATTTTTTGTCACAAAATTTGATATTATCACTAACCATACAACATATAGACTGGTCATTTCATACGACGCATTTGGACACAAAAAAACGGACCGCGGAAGGTCCACCGTTCTCACAGCAGCAGGTCCATGCACTTCGTGTGCGTTCGGGTTTTTTACTCTCTCATTCTTATTCTCATTTTTATGCTCGCGCACTCATTGCACGAGTTCAGTCGTTCAGTCGCAGAGAGGCGCTTTTTGAAGAAGGCTCCCCTGCGCTTGAATTCGTCTTTGTATGCATGCGTGATCATGCATTCTCATACACGGGAGCATGTGTGCGTTTATTTCATTTCGGCGCATCAAGAATATTTTGTCTTTTGCCACTTTCAAACTTGGTACCCTAAGAATATGGGCGTATTTACTATTGGGTTGTGATATAAATATTAATATTATATGTTATAATATATTTTTTTAATATTTCAGCATAAATTTTATTTTTGTTTACAAATTCAAATCAGTGGTAGCAGTAAAATGTTTTACATATATGTATGTATTCGAATTTATAGAAATCAGTCCACTGAGATGGGAACAGGGCATATCGCAGTCGAGTCACTTGAAACACCGACTGCTCTTCAGTGGTTGAGAAAACTTCAAACTAAATCAATTCTTGTCGATGTTTTGCGAGCGGTTGGTGCCTGCATACCCTACCGACGATTGCTTTTAAGGGGAGCGGGCTTTTAGGACACTTGTTTTAAATGTTATGTTTAGTGATCTTTGGTTGATTTATTTTTTAATGATTCGCAGTGTTATTTTAATTGTCTTTAAACATGTAATAAATAATAAAATACTTTTTATGTTTTTGAAAATGTAAATGGAACAAATATAAAAATCCACATTTTTTTAATGATAATAATTTATTTTAATGATTATAATTTTAGATTTGAATTGTACCAATATCTTGAATTTTAACGAATTGTTTAACTTTACAACTTAGCTGTTTTTTAATTTTTTTCTTAGTTTTTCGACCTTTAGTATTGGGTAATTATTTCAGAATTACGGTTTAAATTTCATTAAAATCGGACGACGTTATCATATAGCTCCCATAGAAATAATAAAAATATATAAAATAACTATCTAATAATTGAGATGCAAATCATCATAGCTTCAATGTTTTTCAACATATACGCAAGTAAATCATAATTTTAATGTTTTCAAAAGTATTTAATTCTTGCAATAGCTGGATGGGTATATGAACTTCGGCTTGCCGAAGTTTGCTTCCTTTCTTGTTCCTACTGAACTTACGAACTTTGTTACTTTAAGCTCGAGCTAGTAATCCACCAACACACATCAAAATGAGACATTATTGTAAAATTTATAAAACATTTTCAAAAATATCCTAGATTTCTTGCCTTTTTTGGGTTGGTCAACCACTAACCCATTTGGGGCTCGCTACTGCAATGTTTGACACTATATTGCCCTGAATCCTTTCACTGTTCTATACCAGCATTGTATTTTACTGGTAAGGCTGTAGATATGTAAATGTTCGGTCAAAATAACCGTAGTTGCTTCCATAAGTTTTCTTTTCTTTGTGAATTGAAACGACTTATCTACGGAAATTGTTGGTCATCCTAATGCGTTTAAATTTTTTGCTGCTCAATTTATTCATCACAAAAATTTTATTTTCTTTGAAGCCACGATTTATTTTTGTAATTCTTTCTTTATTTCGTTTTTTGTCATTTCACTTTTCTTTAAAGGCTTTATAAAGACGTTTTAACGAATTATCGTTTATAAATATACTTGAAACATGTATAAGATTTGACACAGCTAACTCAAACGACTTTCATCACAGCTTTTAAAAAATATATCGAACAAATCACAATAGGGGAACTCTATTTTATGTTCTGTTTTACTTTTCACTACATGTATAAGCTTTACTTACCTGAACTCAACTCCATGACTTATAAATTAAAACTAGTTGGGAATTACACTGCTTTTCTCAAAACCTTACAAAGTGTAATTATAATTTACAATACATAGGTACATATGTTATTACAAAAATGTATCCACCGGCAGCTTCCAAGCTGTCTAGTGCATTAAAGTGCAGCTGAAAGTTATGGGAGCAAAAGATATATATTTTTAGAACGGGTATTAAAAAATTTTAATAGTCATTTTGAGTTTTTAGTTTTTTTGATTCTTATTAAAATTGTAGTTGTATACACTTGCAACGCAGTGAAGGAGACATCTCCAACCCTATAAAGTATACATATTCTTAATCAGAATCAGCATCACTAGGACAGTCGATCTAGCCATGTTCGTCTGTCCGTCCGTTTCTACGCAAACTAGTCTCTCAGATTTAAAGCTATCTGCGTGAAACTTTCCTAAAAGTGGGCTTTTTGTTGCAGGTAGTACAGAAGTCGGAACAAGGCCGATCGGACGACTATAGCATATAGCTCCCTTAGGACCAATCGTAAAAACTAAGGAAAAAAGTATTACTTTGTTGTTTGTTAATTATATTTTAGTTCTTCGAAATGTAATAATAGTTAAATATTTCAGAATTACGATTTTAATTTCATGAAAATAGCTCAAGAGTTATTAATTTTACCACGTAATTTGAGCAAACGAGCTACTGTGCGGCGGATTAAAAAGTTTGACTCTTCTGACATGGTTGTATTCTGGCTTTGAATACGATTACAAAACTACATAGTTGAGTAAAACTCCTGCTCTTGTTAACCTTAAAATACGCGCTTTTGAAATAAACTATGCCCACGTATTACTAGAATCTGGATCTAGTTTGCGTAGAAACAGACGGACAGACATGGCTAGACGGCCGGACAGACGGACATGGCTATCAAGAATATATATATTTTACAGGTTTCAAACTTTTGACCTAAATTATAGTCCCCTTTGAGTGTCACGTTTCACATGGAACGACTCTACTTTATTTTACTTTTCACACAGCGCCTATTAAATGTAAACCTTTGGTTTTGGGTGTACTGTTGCAGACATTAAACATTAAATTTAAAAAAGTCCCACTCACAGATATTCCTGAACTATATTTTTACGCTTAAAATGGGATATTCGCATGTTTCCCTTAGTTCGGCCCGGCTATGCTCGCGCATTCACCACCTTTTCCCAGGTTACTGCCCTAAAAGGGGGGGCGATGATGAATTCATAAACATAAATAAACCATTCATTCAGTACGCAGTCATCCGTTTGATATTGCGGTTACCATTAATGGTGGTTCCGCTGGCCACTCTTCCATCAGCGACCGACACCCAGATCCAGTCCTGTTCGTGGCTTAGCTGGCGGTTCTGGAGCGGGACGAACATCAAGCAAACGAAGCAATCAAAATAATGACGGCAAATGCATATAACGAAAATAATTGCCGGTAATCCTTGGTTGCTAATTTTCGCCTGCTTCGTTGCTGTTGCTGGTTATTGCCCGTGGTGTTGGCTTTGCCTATTACTCGCACACATCTGCAGAGTTTTAGCGCCATTCGCAGTGGCGCTTTTCATTATTTATGAAAGCTTATTTGGCATGAAAAGTGGCGGGGGTGCCGTGACCCCACCGGTGTGGCCGAAGCTGCCCACATATGCAGCCCCGCCCCTCGTACCACCCCTACATCGCGAACACAAACAAACAAATGGGACGATGTGCTGGTAGTTACGTTTTCATTTATATTAAAGCCCCGGTAAGTTTGTTCTGCTTTGTGTGTGGCACGGCCACCTTATTTTACTTAGTAGTGGGTGGCTGCACCCACTCATCACCATGTATCACCCGCCCTCCCGGGCGTTTGATTAAATTCGTATTTGTTTTATGGCCTGTAATTCGGAGCAATAAATTACGGGTGGCATGCAGGAAAGCCAACGGTAGAAAACGCATTAGGCGCGATCCCAGTTTATCCGGTGCAGGATTTATATAAATATACATACCTAAATGAAACATAGCCTTATTTAACAGTAGAAATGTCTGTTTTCGGCATAGGTTTTCCATTTTCGGTTGAGGTTTTAAACTCTATCAAACTGCTATCAAACAATTTTTCCCTGTCTTTATTTTATTAAATTCAATGGGATAACGGTTAAAAGCTTAGCTGAACTTTAAAATAATAGCTTACATTTTTTGTATGTACATATGTACATACAGTTTGTCAACTAATTCTTTGCAAAATAGAAAATGTCAATAAAATTAATGTTGATGTTTAATATTTATTAACAAAAATATGATTTATTTCATTTTTTCTTTTATAATATTGTAAAGGTGATTCTTAGCAACAATTATGGATTTAAAAAAATATAAATTTCAGCATAAAACACAGAAAAAAATATCAAAAACAAAAAAATGACAAATTTTAATCTGTCAATTAATCTTGCAAAATGCAAACACAAGCTAAAGTGAGGCAAAAAGCCAAGCAACGGTAAATCAAATTCGGGAGAAATAAATTCGTCCGTCTTGGATGTGTTCTTATCTCTTATTTTCATTACGTTTTTGGTTTGGACAAGTGCACAGTTGACTGCAATTTGCAATATTAACAATGCCTGGCAAACGTGTTGATGAAAATTTAATTCAACTACACTGGTAAAAAAAAAGTAGTAAATTTAAATATTTTGTATTCAATTTAAATATTTTTCGCTTTGATTTTCATCCAAATCCGTTTATATTTACTTTAAATATGCACCATATTAATTTGATTTTCGTATTTAATTTAAATACTTACAGAGTAATTTTCAATATTTTTAATATTTAATTTAAATTTGGTCCATATTTAAGTTAAACATAATTCATAGTTAAATTAAACACGATGCGTATTTATTTTAAATATTAAAACATTTAATTTAACTAGAAATCGTATTTGAAGTAATAATGAAACATGTTTGTTTTCAATATTAAAATATTTAATTTAAATATTAATTAAGTATTAATTTAAATTAATATGAAATAAATTTAAGTTAAATACGGTGCATCTTTGTTTTAAATATTAAAATATTTAATTTGATTTATAATCGTATTTAATGTTAATATAAAACATCTATAAATTAAATATTCCAAACTTATTTTTATTATTACTTTCTTTTATTATTGTACTTGTTTTTTATTCTATTCTCAATACAGCCACATATGTATGCATGCATGTGCAGAATGCGTTTACCGCTTTTTTTTTGTTAATTTTTTTGGGCGGTAACTAAAACGGTAAACGCACGCTGCACATGCATGCATATGTACAAACATGTTTACACAGCGTGCGTATGTATGTACATACATAACATTACCACATTTATATTTTTATTTTTAGATCGGTACTTACCAAATAGTTATGCTTCCGAAGCTTAAAATTAATCTTGGCGTGATCTTTATCTTGAGGGTTAATTATGTTAAACTAGATCGCGGTAAAATACACAGTTAAATATGTGAATAACTCTAGAAAATATTTGTTTTTAAATATTCTCACACACTTACATACAAATATATGCATGTATGTGCAGAGTTCGTTAACCGTGTCTAGTGGCTTCCAAACTAAATCTAACGGCAATTAAGCGGTAAACGAACGCTGCACACACATATGTATGTATGTACATGCATACCAACACATGTACATACATATATATATCAAGCGTGGGTATAAAGCCTAAAACAAATTTATTGCAGAATTATTCACCCAATAACGTGTAAGAATCGCGATCCAGATTAATTATTTTAGCACTTCACTATCTTTGATTTGTGTTTCTGATGAGATCGCGGCATCAGCAATTAAACTTTAATTTTCACTACACGACACAACAACTGCGACTTAGAAATGATGGCACGCGCCGTGCAATGCTGAATACGAAGAGAAGTGATCTGGGCACACATATGTACATATGTGTGTGTGAATCCGTTTCAAAGAAACAGCGAATAACGGAGAAAAAAGACCGCTAAAAATGCGCATTTAGAATTTGTTATACACATATGTATGTATGTATAATTATGACTTTTGTTCCATTTATTTAACATTATTTTAATTTAGTTACGAACGTAATAAATTTAAGAGTTTCGTCAAAATTAATGGAACAAAACAAAAAATTAAAATATAATTTTTGTTTTTTTTTTTTTAAATATAAAATTCGGGCCTCGACTACAACTTTAAATTAAATAGGAATAATATTTAAAGTAACAAAAATAATATTTAAATTTAATTTGTTATGTATAACGATTAATATTAAATTTAAATATTGAGCATTTTCAATATAATACTTTAAACATAGATATTAATACAAATAATATTAGATTTAAATTTAAAAATATTAAGTACCATATTTATTAAATATATTTTCCTAAGATTGAGCTATTGAAATTTAATTGACAATATCAACTGTAATAATGTTTTGTTTATTGTAAAAATCATTAAAAACTCAAAATAATTTTCAGTTTTCGTACTATAATTAAATATGACACATTCTTAATTTGACTATGTTTTTTTTTTAGTCTGAAAATTTTCAATTTTAATATGATAAAATTTGAAACAAATTGCCCAAAATTTAAACTCAATATTTACCACATTGATTTAAATATTTTAATATTAAATTATGGAATTTAATACGTTTTGTATTTAATTTCAATATTTTTATATTTACTTTAAATATGAAATACGCATTTTACAATTCAATATGCGCATATTTATTTTTACTATTCCATTTTTTTACCAGTGTAGTTTACTTTAATTATTATAAGGGTAAACCGGCAAAGGAGCTAGCAAAAATGTTTAATATTAAATTAAGGACAATATACAATATTATTAATCGGGCAGAAAAGGAAAATCGGCTGCATCTGAATAATTCTGGAGGGAGACCAAAAAAACTCACCAGACGCGATCAATCAAAAATTTTGAAAAAGATTGGCGAAAATCCGCAAACTACACTCAGGCAGTTGGCATTGGAGTTAATAATGATTGCAATGTAACTGTGAGCCACGAGACTGTACGAAAAGTTCTCAATACTCACAAGTACTCATCACACGTAGCAAGAAAGAAACCAATGCTCTCTCCGCTAAACATCGAAAGGCGGCTCAACTTTGCTATTTCCCATGCTAATCAGCCGGCGGAGTACTGGAACGACGTTATCTTTTGTGATGAAACTAAGATAATGTTATATTATCACGATGGACCCAGCAAAGTTTGGAGAAAGCCGAAAACAGCCTTTAAACAGAAAAATATAATACCAACAGTGAAGTTTGGCAAACTTTCTGTAATGGTTTGGGGATGTATTTCGTCCAAAGGTGTTGGAGAGCTTAGAATTTTTAATGAAATAATGACCAAAGAGTTTTATTTGGACATTTTAAAAAATGAACTAACAAACAGCGTGAAGGCGTTTGGGTTCATTAACCAGCAAAACCGAAATAAACTTCAGTACAAACTGTATCAGGACAACGACCCAAAACATGAATCGTTCCTTTGTAGGTCCTGGCTGCTGTATAACTGCAGCAAAGTGATCGACACTCCAGCTCAGAGTCCTGACCTTAACCCCATCGAAAATTTGTGGGCCTTGTTAAAGAAGAAGGTTGCTAAAAGGGGACCAACTAATAAAAAAGCTTTAATACAAGTAATCCAAGAAGAATGGAAGAAAATACCGGAATACTATGACCTAAATGTCCTTATACAGTCTATGTCTCGTCGCCTAAATGCAGTATTAGATGCCAAAGGACACCACACAAAATATTAGAACATACATCGTTACATTTTTTAAGTTTTGGTTACGAATCTAACAAATGTTTGCATTTTGCAAAGAATTAATTGACAACTGAAATTTTGTTATTTTTTTGTTTTTGTTATTTTTTTCTTTGTTAAATGTTGAAATATATAAATTTTGTTATTCATAATTATAGTTAAGAATCACCCTTACAGTATTATAAAAGAAAAACTGAAATAATTCGTATTTTTGTTAATAAATATTAATCTTGAAAATTGATATTATTGACTTTTTTCATTTTGCAAAGAATTAGTTGACAAACTGTATATAAAAATTGCTCTTCCTTTCCTTCTACGCCTCTGGTCCGCGGAAATAAAGATGGCCGACATGTTAGTCTAAATTTTTTCGCGCCAAAATTTTTGTATATACAGTGGCTCACATCTAATTTGATGCCTAGACTATTTAAAATGTGTTCGGCTGTAGCTTTTGAACGTTAAAAGCTGTTAAAATTTGAATGGCTTATAATAGATTAATATATCTGGTGTCATAAAGGAACATCGTTTATTTCATACGAAGAAGTCAATGGGTTAATATAACAAAAAACAAAAATTTCCCAATTTTGTTAGGTCACAGCTTAAATTATGCACTTCATATTTAGTCTTAAAAAATTAACATAAGTCTTTAAAATATTTTCAGTATTTTGTATGATGGCATTGAATCCACCAGTTTCTGGGTTTTGGCTCACTTCTCAAAAGGGCCTTTTTTTAGCTGCTCCTTGCTGGTAATATTGTGTTTCCGTATGTTATTATCCAGTAAAACCCAAAAATTCTCTTAACATTTAAACCGCATTTAGCCTAATGCGCATTTATTTACACAGGGAATCCCATAAGGCTAAATGCCGCATTTGAAACAAATGCGATAAAAAATCATTCCCCTGAACTTTAGAAATAATACCGGAAAATACCGATGGTTAACGATATTTTGTTCGTGCCACCACTACAACAGCTGTTTTCTATATGCAAGGTTGGCGCAATCTTTGATTTCTTTCAAATATTTAATCTATTTTGTATAAAAATGATTGAAAACAAGAGCGCAGGCTGCAAATTCTGCTCGCAGTACTACAATGCATTACTGCTGGATCTCTGACAGGAAATACCTCCCACATATACGGGGATCCTTGCCCTTTTTAGAAACTGTGGTGGTCGCCATTGCAAACCCGTCAAACAAAACAATCAGCTTCTCTTCCTTGTCGTCCAAGTTGGCAAATGCCTCGCTCGCATTATGGCACGCACTTAGCTTCCAGTGTTGGCTATGCAGTTCGACAAATGGACAGAAATGGAATTTGGACGAAAACAAGCAGAAAAGAAAATAGGAACCAAGGGAAGAGAAAAGATGAAAAAGGTCTACAATAAAACAAAGCCAATTTCTATAAGTTGCAGCTCAAAGAAGTCAATTGCAAAGGCTATAAGTGTATCTGTTGATTTTAGAGAGAGTTTAACAAAAAAGTAAGTAAATTCGGCAAAATTGAAAT
Organism: Drosophila elegans; assembly: GCF_018152505.1. Lineage (NCBI taxonomy): Eukaryota > Metazoa > Arthropoda > Insecta > Diptera > Drosophilidae > Drosophila > Drosophila elegans. The sequence continues at coordinate 105,014 of NW_024546078.1, read as the reverse complement.
ATTCCTTAAAACATCTAAACTATATATGATATAATACAGTCGTCCGAATTTGATAAAATTTAAACCATAATTCAGAAATATTTAACCATTGCTATATGTCGAAGAACTAAAAAAAAATTCAAAAACAGCAAAGTTATAATTTTTTTCATTTATTTTTTCCGATTGTTCCAATGGGAGCTATATGCTATTTAAACCGTAATTCTGAAATATTTAACCATTACTAAATGTCGAAACAAAAAATTAAAAAACAACAAAGTTATAATATTTTTTCATTTATTTTTCCGATTGTTCCTATGGAATCTATATGCTATAGTCGTCCGATCTGGCTCGTTCCGACTTATATACTACCTGCAATAGAAAGACAACTTTTGGGAAAGTTTCATGCAGATAGCTTTAAAACTGAGAGACTAGTTTGCGTAGAAACGGACGGACAGACGGACATGGCTAGATCGACTCTACTAGTGATGCTGATCAAGAATATATATACTTTATAGGGTCAGAAACGTCTCCTCACTGCGTTGTAAACTTCTGACTGAAATAATAATACCCCCTGCAAGGGTATAAACTTAAGTGTTTTTTAATTTTTTTTTTAGTTCTTCGAGATATAGTAATGGTTAAATATTTCAGAATTTCGGTTTAAATTTCATCAAAATCGGACTACTATAGCATATAGCTGCCATAGGAACTATCGAATAATTAAGCTGCAAATCATCAAATCTTCAATGTTTTTAAACAAACACGCAAGTAAATCATAATTTTAACGTTTTCAAGAGTATTTAGTTTTTGAAATAGCTGCAAGGGTATATAAACTTCGGCTTGCCGAAGTTTGCTTACTTTCTTGGTTTTAAACGTAACTTTTCTATTTTGTAAATTTTTCTATAAATTCTTTTTGACCTATTAATAATTTGACAGTTTAGAATTACGCTTTTAATTTTATTAAAATCGGAAAACGATATCATATAGCTGCCATAGGAACTATCGAATAATTAAGCTGTAAAACATCATATCTTCAATGTTTATAAAAAAAATTTAAACGGACAAATATACGTAGAAGTACATTTTTGTATTAAGAAAGACAAAGTAGCTGATTTATTTTTTTACAGTTGAAAGTAAAAACTGGACCAGTGCGGCCACAAAACTTATCTTATCGCTATACTTTTAAATCGACAAATTATTGCAAAACAACTAAAAATATAATTGAATTCTACTGTTGTCTATAAAGGTTCCTTCTTGTTTTAAATCGTTTAGATCACTCAAAATCCAATTTGTGTAAAGCCCAATTTCGACGTAAAACTTTGTTTCATCCGTACTAACAGTGTATTTAGTACGGATGAAACAAAGTTTTACAACAAATCGAGGTCGATAAAAAAATACATTGGTGCCACTATATAGGTCCAATAATGCGTGAACCCATGATCATTTGGCTGAAGAATTTTGATAAGGATCCTTAAACCCAAAACAGTCGAGAGATTTTTTTTTAAATTTATCAAAATGTATATTTTAAAATGTTGCACAGTGATATTTGTTGATAGTCGGGACGGCTGTGTTACTTGAATACCATTTGGTATTAATTGTGGGCTATTTGGAAAACAAAAAACTCGGAAACTAATGCGGACGTGGTGGACCTTGCTGGTGGTCAGACTGACTCCCTGTTACATTTATTTACGAAAAAACCTGCCAAATAGTTGCAAAACAAGAACAGTTGGCCGGCGAACAAGGATAACAGCCGGAGCAACAGCACAGCAGACAACCACAGCGACTACAAGCGACTAATTTTAAATGCAGGCACTGGAGACGGAACTGGAAAAGAAGCATTTTACAATTTTCGAAAAATTAAATCAGAGTTTGTGGTGCTGGGCAAAACATGCAAGATTCACCAACACACTCAAGCACGCACAACCACCCATATCCACATCCTGACACCCTCCCAAGCCGCATCCTTCTACACACAGAATACCCATATTAAGACATATGGCTTCAACGGAAAAACGTTTATAAACGCTCGATACAAAAACCATGAAATGCCGGCCAGGAGACTGTTGGAACGTATAAGGCCTTCGAAGCACAGATAACGAAAACTTGTTTAGCAACCATTTTTGGGGAGTGCGGTAGGTACTTGTCTTTGTCCTTGTTGTTGTTCCCGATGCTAAACCATGGACTCGTAGGGTAGATTGTTACTTTCGTTTCGTTTGTAGGTATGTAACAGGAAGAATAAATATCCGATACTGATAGAAGAAAGAACCGACTCAGTCCATTCGAGTACCCCTGAATACCTTAACATTAAAATGCCAAAAAGATAAATAAACTTTAAGCTAAATTGTAAAAACAAACGAAAAAAGTATATCTTCGCTGTTTTTTAATTAAATTAAATATACTTCGATATAGTAATGGTTTATTATTTAGGAACTACGGCTAAAATAAAGTCTGACAGCGATGTTATATAGCTGCCATAGGAACAATCGAATAATTCAGCAGGATATTGTCACAGGTTTACTCATAAGAATCGAAATAGTTTGGTTTTTCAATGTTAAATGTACCACCCATTTTTTAAAAACGAAAATTCAAACGTGTTTCGGTAGAGGAGCCAAATATAATACAACACCCCGTATCCGTCTTTTTTTTCTTTTTTCTTGATTTTGCTCCGATTAGTTTTGAGAGTTGTTGAATGTTTTTACCACCTCTTAATTAAAAAATGCATTAATTTAGATTCGTTTGCTTAAATTTAATGAAATTATTTCACAAAAACTTATTAGCTTAATATTATTTAAAAAAAAGATAATTTGTATTTTAAAATTTAAAAAAAAAAAAAACGGAAAGCGTATGGCTTTATCTTTTTCGTAGAGAATATTTATTTTTTCCTATGAAGTGACAAAAATGTAAAGTTTGTTTCTTGTAAAAGCGGACATTGTTATGTAGTTGATGAGACTTTAAGAAATATGCCCTTAACTTGTTAAGTATAGGGTATTTAAAACCCGGTTCCAACTTATCATTGTCTCTTAAACTTCTCTTAAGGCAACTGATGAGAATGAACACATGTAGTGTTAAACCCTTATCCTGGATGCTGGCGGACTTTCTGGCTATGCCTGCTTACAACTGATTGCATACACATACATAAGTTCGGTTACTGAGATGCCCTCGTTACTCATCCTCGTAAGTAGCTTAACCTCTCTTTTCCTCTTTGGATCTCTCGGTTAGAATATGTAGCCCAATTTATCACACGTTAACCGAATACAGTCTAGATGTTTTCTATATATTTTCGTTAAGGTCGAGTCCTGCGTCTGCAAACTAACTGGCAGGTAATGTTCCCCTGCACAAAACGCATAATTCTCGAAATGTAAAACAGTCTTTTCTTGTCTTCGATAGCCGCCCAGCTCTGCTGCTGGGGAAACAGCAGGAGCTGAGCTTTCACTTTTCGCGCTTAAATTAATCCCTGGTCGGTTGCTTTCGCTTTCACTGCTGTTGCTGCTTTTGTTACTGTTTCTGTTGCTTTCGTTCCCAAATTATCGTTCCCAAGCTGTATGCACAAATGCTCGGAATGGAAATTGCTCTGCGCTGCTTTGGTCTAATTTGCTTGGGGCTGTTCTGAATGATTTTGAATGATAATTTCGTTCAAGTCGGAGAAGTCAGCATAAAAATCCGCAAATTGATCTGAATCAAATGTGGTACAGCTAAAGCTTTTATTAAAACTGCATAAATAAGTCAAGTTTTAAACTAATAAGAAATCTTCCAATAGTCTTATTAGTCTCATTAGGCGGGGAATCTTCGTTGGAAATGCTAAGAAAAGTATAATGTTCAAAGCATTTTCCCATATGAATATTCGAGAAGGAGCTCTGATTATATGAACGTATATTAAGCAGGGTTCTTAATATAATAATATAAGTTTTATACTCGAAATTTTGGACACACACAGTATACTAGTTCACCTGTGCACTTCGTTTTTTACACATTCAAAGTATAAAACACCGTGAATTTTATATGTTCGAATAAAAAGTACTCAAGCACTTTATTATTTTCTATTTTGAACATAATTTTTACATTTCACTATATTTTAGTAGATATAACAAACAGTTCTGTACTTGATTATTATTTGAAGTTTCAAACAAGCAGCTGAATTGGCCAATTACTTATATAAATTGGCAAAACCAAAAAGGAAGTCGTATTGAACCACCGTTTAGAATTCGCGATCTACATTTTAGGTTTAAGTTTTTTATTAAAAATTTGTTAAATTTAATGGGCAATGCCATGTTCGGCAGTATTAAATTTAAGATGCGCGTTTTTTTTCTTTGTTTCTCCAAATTGCTTTTTTATTAGGGAGCAATAATATGATCTTATTGTATGCTCTGGTTCCATCGTTTTATTTCTTCATCTCGATATCTATCTTTGGACTGTGAAAAAATCTCTGTCGTTAATGTTTCCATCGAATTAAAAAAAAGAGGTCGTTAAGCTAGGTTAGTCATTTCTTCCAACTCAGAGTACTCCGTGTGATTTCTGTATTAAAGCAAGAATCAAAGTTGTTACAACATTTGTTGCAAAATGGGGATGACTGTGGCGACAGAGGAAAGAGCCATTGTGTCATGCTTACTATGCAACAAGTGACTTGTAAAAGTCAATACAAATATAGTAAGGCACTATATTATTATTTCACAATTCCGACACATATGAGATTAATGGATCCAGAGCTAAGCGATCCTTTAAAAAGCCCACTGTTGCACATAACAAGTTTCAAGCAAACCATAGCCTACTTAGTTTCAGTAGTCTCCTTACCGTTCCGGCTTTTTGATGATGACCGGTTTCAACAAATTTTGCAATCATGGACTGATACGTACAACATTAAGTTTAACTCATGAAACGTAGTAAACCACCTAGAAGTAACTGAAAGCAAAGTTAGAAAGGCGATTACTTCCAAAATCAAAAATCAGATGGTTAATCTGAAAATGGACATAGCGTCGTGCAATGGCAGAAGCATAATGGGCTTAAACTTTCAATTTTTTTATAATTTCTTCAAAATGAATGGTGGAATAGAAGAAGCACCTGAGAATGAAGCCCCGATCAAGTCCACGAATTGATTTAGCATTTTGAAAGACGACTATGAATTATTTGGACAGGCTAAACCAAAATAAACAAAAAAGGAAGCAAACTTCGGCAAGCCGAAGTTCATATACGCTTGCAGCTATTTCAAAAACTAAATACTCTTTAAACGTTAAAATTATGATTTACTTGCGTGTATGTTTAAAAACATTGAAGCTATGATGATTTGCAGCTTAATTATTCGATAGTTCCTATGGCAGATATACGATTGTTCCTATGGGAGCTATATGCTATAGTCGTCCGATCCGGCTCGATCCGACTTATATACTACCTGCAATAGAAATACAACTTTTGGAAAATTTGCATGCATATAGCTTTAAAACTGAGAGACTAGTTTGCGTAGAAACGGACGGACAGCCAGACAGACGGACGGACAGTCGGACAGACGGACATGGCTAGATCGACTCTCCCAGTGATGCTGATCAAGAATATATATACTTTATAGGGTCGGAGTTGTCTCCTTCACTGCGTTGCAAACTTCTGACTGAAATTATAATACCCTCTGCAATTACAATTGATTACAATAATATGATCTTATTGTATGAATTTCTTGTAACAAGGACAGCTTCCATCTGAAGTCGCCAATTACTTATTAAAAATGAAATTTAAGAAAATGTTATTTATTTTTTTAAGCTATCCTCCTTGTTCTAATTCTTCTTATAAAATCTGATTAAATTTAATTGTTTGTCCTTTTTTGATGTAGTTTTTATTGCTTACGTCATATTATGTCTTTATTAAGTTTAACAATTAATATGTTTTTCAACGTATTAGAGCAGTGCCGTGTTCAAAGTTTAGTGTAAAAATAGGGCAACGCACTAACTTAAAAATTGATTTAAGACCATTTAACGGGTCATATGGCTTTAGGTTTTTATACCCTTGCAGAGGGTATTATAATTTCAGTCAGAAGTTTGCAACGCAGTGAAGGAGACATCTCCGACCCTATAAAGTATATATATTCTTGATCAGCATCACTAGGCGAGTCGATCTAGCCATGTCCGTCTGTCCGTCTGTCCGTCCGTCTGTCCGTCCGTCTGTCCGTCTGTCCGTCAGTCCGTCCGTTTATATGCAAACTAGTCTCTCAGTTTTAAAGCTATCTGCATGAAACTTTCCCAAAAGTTGTCTTTCTATTGCAGGTAGTATATAAGTGGGAACGAGCCGGATCGGACGACTATAGCATATAGCTCTCATAGGAACAATCAGAAAAATAAATGAAAATAAAATTATAACTTTGCTGTTTTTTAATTTTTTGTTTAGTTCTTCGACATATAGCAATGGTTAAATATTTCAGAATTATGGTTTAAATTTCATCAAAATCGGACGACTATAGCATATAGCTCCCATAGGAACAATCGAAAAAATAATTGAAAAAAAAATTATAACTTTGCTGTTTTTTAATTTTTTGTTTTGTTCTTCGACATAAAGCAATGGTTAAATATTTCAGAATTATGGTAAAAATTTCATCAAAATCGGACGACTATAGCATATAGCTCCCATAGGAACAATCGGAAAAATAAATGAAAAAAAATTATAACTTTTCTGTTTTTTAATTTTTTGTTTAGTTCTTCTTATATGAACTTCGGCTTGCCGAAGTTTGCTTTCTTTCTTGTTTTTTTGTAATTTTTGGTCCTAAAATCAAGGAAATTGGTTTTCTGAGAGACCTGAAAGAAACTTTTTCACTTCGAATTCCCGACAGAAGTCACTTCCGCGACACAAAAGCTATCGCCGACGATTATTTTTAACTTCTATAATTGACAAAAAGCGAAGCTCGCAAATAAATGTTGACCGATTCGTGCGGTCTCCAAATAAGTGTTTTTCTCTCAGACTTTGAGCAAAGAATCAGAGAGCAACCGATTGAATATTTGTAAACAAATTTTGCTCGCACTCAGCCGACGAGCAGTTTTTCCGGCTTTCTTTTGCTCGGCTTGCTTACAGACCTTGAACGACGAATCAAAATGTTTGTCCAATGTATTATAATTAAAACAAGAAAGAAAGCAAACTTCGGCAAGCCGAAGTTCATATACCCTTGCAGCTATTGCAAGAATTAAACATTTTTGAAAACATTAAAATTATAATTTACTTGCGTATAAGTTTAAAAACATTGAAGCTATGATGATTTGCAGCAAAATTATTTGATAGTTATTTTATATATTTGTTCCTATATTGTTCCTATGGGAGCTATATGATATAGTCGTCCGACTTTGATGAAACTTAAACCGTAAATTGGAAATATTTAACCATTACTAAATGTCGAAGAACTAAACAAAAAATTAAAAAACAGAAAAGTTATAATTTTTTTCATTTATTTTTCCGATTGTTCCTATGGGAGCTATATGCTATAGTCGTCCGATTTTGATGAAATTTTTACCATAATTCTGAAATATTTAACCATTGCTTTATGTCGAAGAACAAAACAAAAAATTAAAAAA